>NC_134700.1:63053499-63372665 GCF_043290135.1 Rhipicephalus microplus | reverse complement strand
TAGGAAAAGTATTAGTTGTAACGAGACATGTTTTGTATTGTTTTCTGTGGGCAGCTGATGGGGCATTGAAAATCATTCATTGTGGAGGAAATTTCATTGTAGGAGATTTTTGTATAGGGGGATACAACTGTATTACTTTGGTGGATTGGATAAAATTGCTGACAGTGTTTGTAGGCTGTTGTGACTTGGTTGATTGTTGTGTGTGCAGGCTGCAAGGAAAATCTGCAACAAGCCTCTTTGAAGACCTGAAGGAGCGGAATGCCAAGCATGTTCCACTGTTGCTTGCACGAATTCAGTCACTGGACACTGACAAGGTGTGTTGCAGCAGTACCTACTGGTCTCTCTTAAAACAAAGCACGTGCCTATGCAGCAAGGCCTTGAGTGACGGGAAGCAAAGAATAAGTGGCTCTTTCTGATGTTCGGAATGTAAAATGCATTGCACGAAAATAAGAATCACATTGCACATGCGGACTCTATTATAACATGTAGATAGAGCAAGCTACTCCTAAAATATAGTGCTGGCAGCCATCGTGTGGTGAAGCAGCGGAGCTAGTGGTAATCTTCAGGAACAGCACTGAAGAACTGGGCTCATGTTTTCTGTTCTATTCTTTTTGTTTGGCACTGGACAACTGCCTTCATGCCTTACACGCTTCCTGACTTCATAATTTTTAGAAGTCACGACTCGAGCACTGCACGGGCCAGGATTCTAAGCCCAAACCTGGTCTGGGCCCAGAACTCGTTCAAGTTTAGCCGCCCGTGCCCGTCTCGGTGACTCAAAGCAAGAACCAAACTCTGCTTGCAACCTAGAAAAAATTTAGCTTATTCGGCCTAATCCGATATGTTGTCAGATTTCACATTATGACATGATGTATTTTGAAGCTTGTATGTAGGGCTTGTGTGTTTTAAAAAGCATGAAAGTTATTTTCACTGCATTTCCCAAGTGGAAGAAGTTATTTTCACTGTATTTTCAAGCCGGCGCATGACTGTGTGGTAGAACGCCTGCTTCCCACTCAAATGGCTTGGGTTCCATCCTCACTTGGCATCTGGAAATATTTATTTATTTTATGTTATTTACATCTTTCCAGATTTTTTGGCCATGGGCAAGATGATTTTTCGCTCACAACCAATGCTGCTCATGTTGACATTATAGCACTGCACGGGCCGATTTTTTTCGGCCCGGGCCCTGCCTGGCTTGAAAAGGTCATGCTCCGACTTGCCCAGTCTGGTGCTTTCAAATGTAGCCCGTACCCGACCCGGGTCCAAATAGTTCGGGTCATGCCAGGCCCATTTCAGACAATCATGGCTTGAGCATAAACGAGGCACTGCCAATTTTCCGTTATTGTGAAAATATTCTTACAAGGAAACGTATATTTGCCGATATTTATGATGATTACGCGCGACGGCAATGCCTGGCACACTGGCGGGCTGGGACCAGTCCCTATCTTTTCTTTCAGGCAGGGACCCTCTACCGCTTTATGCCCCAATCCCACTACTGCCTTATGGCACTACCCCGCGGCGTTAAAGCGCCGACCCGGCGCTTTTCACGAAAGGGGAGTGTTGGGTGACACATAAGGCTTCAGTATTACGACGTGCACAACAGTGGATGGTGGTGGCATTGAGTGCGCTTCGTCGACGACTCGCTGTATCTTGTAGGCGAGGTTGGTGATCTTGCGGAGGACTTTGTATGGTCCGTCATAGCGAAACAAAAGTTTTTCTGAGAGGCCGATGTGATGACATGGGGTCCACAAGAGTACGAGAGAACCTGGTGCATAGGAAACATCGCGGTGGTGACGATCGTATCGATCTTTTTGAGAGGCTTGAGAAAGTACGAGTCGTTCTCGGGCAATCTGTCGTGCTGCGTCGGCTCGCTTTATGGCATCGCGGACGTATGTGACAGGGGAGCTTGAACCAGCGGGAAGGAGTGTATCAAGAGGCAGAGAGGGTTCCCGTCCATAAAGAAGGTAGAACGGGGAATAGCCAGCAGTGTCATGCCTGGAGGAGTTGTAAACGAAGGTGACGTAGGGTAACGTTGCGTCCCAGTCACGGTGGTCTGGAGAAACATACATTGACAACATATCCGTGATAGTGCGATTCAGGCGCTCTGTAAGTCCGTTAGTTTGTGGATGGTATGCCGTTGTGAACTTGTGGTTTGTGGAACAGGAACGTACGATATCCTGGACGACGTGAGATAAAAAAGTATCAGCCTTGGTCAGTAACGAGCTGTCGAGAAGCGCCGTGATGCAATATGATGTCATGCAGTAGAAAGTCGGCAACATCGGTAGCGCAGCTGGTTGGAAGAGCGCGGGTGATCGCGTAACCTGTCGCGTAGTCGGTCGCCACGGCAACCCATTTGTTCCTGGACGTAGAAGTGGGAAATGGCTCGAGAAGGTCGAGCCCTACGCGGTAGACTGGTTCAGCAGGGATCTCAATAGGGTTAAGAAGGCCAGCTGGAAGCGATGTTGGTCGTTTTCGATGTTGACAAAGGTCGCAGCTGGCATCATACTTTTGCACAGAGCGATATAGGCGTGGCCAGAAAGAACGGCGCCGGACGCGATCATAAGTGCAGGTGACTCCCAGGTGACCAGCGGCAGGTTCATCTTGAAGCTGTCGGAGAACATCTACATGCAAATGGGAAGGCCCGACGAGAAGGCGGTCAGGACCATTAGGTCGCATGTTGTGGCGGTAGAGAACACCTTCCTGAAGGAAATACAAGTTCAGAGAAGTGGGTGGAGTAGCGGAACTCAGGCTTTCTATGATGGCAAGTAAATCTGGGTCGCGGCGTTGCTCAGAAGGGATATCAAGAAAGTCTGACATTGATAAGACGCAAGCCTCCGTAGCCCTCTCTGTGGCGTCTGGTGGATCCACTGGATACTGTGACAGGCAGTCGGCGTCTTGATGGAGGTGACCAGATTTATACACGACCGAGAAGGTGTATTCTTGGAGGCGGAGAGACCAACGACCGAGACGTCCCGTGGGATCCTTGAGCGAGGAAAGCCAGCAGAGTGCATGATGATCCGTTACAACAGTAAAACTGCGGCCGAAGAGGTACGGGCGAAATTTAGCGACAGCCCAAACAAGAGCAAGACACACTCTTTCAGTGATAGAATAGTTCCTCTCGGCAGGGGATAAAAGGCGGCTGGCGTAGGCGATGACACAGTCACGTCCATGCTGACGCTGAGCTAAAACAGCACCAATTCCGTGGCCACTCGCCTCCGTACGAACTTCTGTCGGGGCAGTCTGATCGAAGTGGGCTAATATTGGCGTAGTCGTGAGGGCTGCAATGAGCGCTGAAAATGCAGTACTTAGAGGTGAATTCCAAGTAAATGGGACATCTTTTTTAAGAAGCTCGGTGAGAGGCCGCGCAATATCGGCGAAATTCCGGATGAAGCGGCGAAAATAGGAGCACAAACCAAGGAAGCTTCGGACATCCTTAGGAGAAGAGGGCACGGGAAATTGAGTCACTGCGCGAATTTTGTCCGGATCGGGCTGTACCCCAGATGTGTTAACGAGGTGACCAAGTACAGTTATTTCGCGACGGCCGAAACGGCATTTGGAGGAGTTCAGCTGGAGACCAGCGTTGCGGAATACTTGGAGAATACTGGACAGTCACTCAAGATGGCTTGTGAACGTCGGTGAAAAAACAATTGTATCATCTAAGTAGCATAAGCAAGTGGACCATTTGAAGCCGCGCAGAAGGGAATCCATCATGCGCTTAAAGGTGGCCGGCGCATTACAAAGCCCAAACGGCATTACTTTAAATTGGTATAACCCATCGGGTGTTACAAATGCTCTTTTTTCTCGGTCCCGTGGGTCAACAGCGATCTGCCAATAACCAGATCGAAGGTCAATGGACGAGAAAAACTTTGCGCCATGAAGTCAGTCAAGGGCGTCATCTATTCTTGGTAAGGGTTAAACGTCCTTCTTAGTGACCTTGTTGAGATGTCTATAGTCAACGCGAAACCGCCATGTGTTGTCCTTCTTCTTGACAAGCACGACCGGGGTGACACGTGCGGTTCTTTTGGTTTACGAAGAAAGCCGCTATCACTTTCTGTTAAGCGCAACGCAGGCCGCGTTTATCTTGTATGCCACTCTGGAACGCGTTATGACGCGTGTATAAAAGACTGACACGTGCGGTTCTTTTGGTATACGAAGGAAGACGCTATCACTTTCTGTTAAGCGCAACGCAGGCCGCGTTTATCTTGTATGCCACTCTGGAACGCGTCACGACGCGTGTATAAAAAGCCGGCGCAGTGCGCCACTGGGGGTCTTTTTTTTTTTTCCGTCGGCCGACGACTGTTCACGCCGCTGTTGCTGTGAGTTGTGTTTGGCCCTGTTTTGCTGGGCACAAGTTCGCCCAATAAACAGTTCGCCTGACACCGCCCTGACTCCTGCGTGCTTCCTCTCAAGTGCTGCGTGTATCACAACCTCGTGACATCTGGTGGAGGTGCTTCTCGGTCCATGTACCGTACGCCCCCGTCCAGCCGTGAGCCAAGCCCAAGCCGCCAAGAGGACGACGCCGACTCGGTCGTTCGAGTGAGCCGAAGACAACAAGGACTACCGCCCGAATACCTGCCACTCCCCGACAAGGACAAGAAAACAAAGGCTGCTACGAAGCCGGCATCCACGATGACGGAAGCAAGGTCTTCGGCAACCGTGGTCGTCAACCAGCCCAAAGAGCCGCCTACCTTCCGCGGATCGACCTACGAAGACCCGGAAAGCTGGCTTGACATTTACGACCGCGCCGCAGCCCTCAATAAGTGGGACCCGGACGACAAGCTGTGTCATGTGTATTTTTACCTGGAAGACGCCGCAAGGACTTGGTTCGAGAACCGCGAGTCAACGCTTCGAACCTGGGACGACTTCCGCGTTGCTTTCCTGCGCACCTTTGCAAGCGTCGTGCGGAAGAAAAGAGCCGCATCACTGCTTGAAACTCGGGTGCAGCTCCCCAACGAAAACGTAACGATCTTCACGGAGGAGATGACGCGACTTTTCCGCCACGCCGACGCCGACATGTCTGAGGAAAAGAAGGTTCGCCTGCTTATGCGAGGAGTGAAGCAGGAGCTCTTCGCCGGACTGATCAGAACCCCGCCAAAGACGGTACAAGAGTTCCTCTCCGAGGCTACCACCATCGAGAAGACTCTTGAAATGCGGACCAGCCAATACGATCGGCGCATGTCGCCAGACGTCGCAGAAGTCCGAGGACTCTGCCCCGACGACCTGCGTGAGACCATACGCGCTATTGTTCATGAAGAACTGCACTGCATGTTGCCATCGTCTCAGCCCCAAGTCGCCTCATCGACCTAAGATCCAGGTCAATCACGCTGTCCACGGATAATGCAACGGCGTCAGACTGCAACGTCGCTCACAGTGCCTTGAATGTGACAGAAGAGCAGGTAACCATCCCGCCACTGTCGAGCGTCATCATTTCCGTCGGCACCAAAGTGTCTACCAACTTACAAGGTGTCATCGAAGGCGACCAGCACCTGCTCCTAAACCGTCAGATGTGCGTCGCAAGAGGCATAGCCAAGCTTCATAACGGCGAAGCCAAGGTAATGGTGACGAACTTCAGCAACGAATATAGGCACTTGAATAGGGGCACGACGGTAGCACATCTAAGCGAATTTGTGGAAGCGAGCAATGTCTTCGCCCTCACCGATTCTCAGGGAGCCGCAACGTCGACAGCAGTGTCCGCGCCCGCCTTCGACGTCAATCAAAGCCTTTCCAGGCAGCAACAAAAGGAGCTCAAAGCCTTACTCCACCGATACAAGGACTGCTTCTCGTCGTCGTCGAGGCTTCGTCAGACCCCTCTCGCGAAACATCGCGTCATAACCGACGAATATGCCCTTCCGCTCCGTCAGAGCCCCTACCGAGTTTCTGCACGGGAACGCGAGGCCATCAAGCAACAAGTCGACGAAATGCTGCGTGACGACATCATTCAGCCGTCTACGAGTCCGTGGGCATCACCCGTGGTGTTGGTGAAGAAGAAGGACGGAACCCTACGTTTTTGCGTCGATTATCGTCGCCTGAACAAGATCACGAAGAAAGACGTGTATCCCCTCCCACGGATAGACGATGCTCTGGACAGACTCTACAACGCCAAGTATTTTTCGTCGATGGATCTCAAAACCGGCTACTGGCAAATCGAAGTAGACGAGAGAGACCGAGAGAAGACTGCCTTCATAACACCAGACGGCCTATTCGAGTTTAAGGTCATGCCCTTTGGTCTTTGCTCGGCGCCTGCGACGTTCCAACGGGTTATGGACACAGTACTCGCAGGCTTGAAGTGGCAGACTTGCCTCGTCTACTTGGACGACGTAGTCGTATTTTCTTCCAACTTCGACGAGCACCTCCGGCGCCTTGAAGCTGTTCTTCGGGTAATCAAAGCCTCGGGACTTACCCTGAAGCCAGAAAAGTGCCGCTCCGCCTACGAGGAACTATTGTTCCTTGGCCACGTTATCAGCAAGTCGGGAGTGCTCCCTGATCCACAGAAAACAGCTGCAATCGCCGACTTTCCTGCACCCACCGACAAGAAAGCAGTACGCCGATTTCTTGGCCTCTGCGCTTATTACAGGCGCTTCGTGAAGAACTTTTCGCGGATCGCCGAGCCACTGACGTACCTCACGAAGGCCGACGTCGACTTCAAATGGGAAACGCCGCAAGTCGAGGCATTTCAAGAATTAAAGCGACGCCTGCAAACGCCGCCAATACTGGCGCACTTCGACGAAGAAGCTGACACCGAAATTCACATGGACGCAAGCAGCACAGGGCTCGGCGCCGTGATCGTGCAGAGGACCGACGGACTTGAAAGGGTCATCAGTTACGCTAGCCGGTCACTTTCGAAGGCAGAAGCCAATTATTCCACGACAGAAAAGGAATGCCTTGCCATCATCTGGGCTACATCAAAGTTTCGCCCCTACCTGTACGGCAGGCCTTTCAAAGTCATGAGTGACCACCACGCCTTGTGTTGGCTAGCTAACTTGAAGGATCCATCAGGGCGCCTCGCACGGTGGAGTCTCAGACTACAAGAATTTGACATCACCGTCGTCTACAAGAGCGGACGAAAGCACTCCGACGCCGACTGCTTGTCTCGCGCCCCTGTTGATCCGCCGCCCCAGGATGACCAGGACGACGACTCTTTCCTGGGACCCATAAGTACCGACGACTTCGCGGAACGCCAACGAGCTGACCCTGAGCTCAAGATCCTCATGGACTACCTGCAAGGCAAGACCGCCGACGTGCCGAAAGTATTCCGCCGAGGACTGGCTTCGTTTTTCCTGCGAAACAACGTCCTCCCGAAGAAGAACTTCTCGCCGCTCCGCGCCGACCACCTCCTCATGGTACCTTCAGCGTTACGTCCAGAGGTTCTGGAAGCATTACACGACGACCCGACAGCCGGACATCTGGGTGTTTCCCGCACACTGTCACGAATACAAGAGAAGTACTATTGGCCTCGCCTCACTGCCGACGTCGCCCACTACGTAAAAACATGCAGAGACTGTCAGCGACGCAAGACGCCGACAACTAGGCCAGCCGGACTTCTGCAACCCGTCGAACCACCTCAACGGCCATTCCAACAAATCGGCATGGACTTACTGGGGCCGTTCCCGACGTCAACTTCTGGCAACAAATGGATTGTCGTAGTGACTGACTACCTCACCCGCTATGCCGAAACAAGGGCCTTGCCCAAGGGCACTGCCGCCAAGGTCGCCAAGTTCTTCATTGAGAACATCGTCCTCCGCCACGGAGCCCCCGAGGTCCTCATCACCGACAGAGGTACGGCCTTTACGGCTGACCTAACGCAAGCGATCTTGAGGTACAGTCAGACAAGCCACCGCCGAACCACCGCGTATCACCCACAGACGAATGGCCTCACCGAGCGTCTAAATAAGACCATCGCCGACATGCTGGCCATGTACGTGGACGTCGAGCACAAGACGTGGGACGCCATACTCCCGTATGTAACCTTCGCGTACAACACGGCCGTGCAGGAAACGACGCAGTTTGCTCCATACAAGCTCGTCTACGGACGGAGCCCAACAACGACGCTTGACGCCATGCTACCGGTCGGCACCGACGAAGAAGACCTCGATGTCGCCAGCTACCTGGATCGCGCTGAAGAAGCTCGACAGCTAGCCCGCCTGCATATCAAGAGCCAACAGACGGTCGACAGGCGCCACTACAACCTTCGACGACACCACACCGAATACCAACCCGGCGACCTTGTCTGGGTCTGGACGCCGATACGACGACGGGGATTGTCTGAGAAGCTCCTGCGACGCTACTTTGGACCCTACAAGGTAGTCCGACGTCGTGGTGAACTGGACTATGAGGTCGTGCCCGATGGCTTAACGTCATCCCAACGACGCCGTGCACGACCCGAAGTCGTACACGTGGTGCGACTTAAACCTTATTACGCGCGCTGATTAGCTGTGACGCATTGTTAATGTAATTTATTGCATGTACTCTCTCTTATGTTCTGTCTTTAGCATCGGGACGATGCTTTTTCAGAGGGGGGTAGTGACACGTGCGGTTCTTTTGGTTTACGAAGAAAGCCGCTATCACTTTCTGTTAAGCGCAACGCAGGCCGGGTTTATCTTGTATGCCACTCTGGAACGCGTTATGACGCGTGTATAAAAGACTGACACGTGCGGTTCTTTTGGTTTACGAAGGAAGACGCTATCACTTTCTGTTAAGCGCAACGCAGGCCGCGTTTATCTTGTATGCCACTCTGGAACGCGTCACGACGCGTGTATAAAAAGCCGGCGCAGTGCGCCACTGGGGGTCTTTTTTTTTTTCCGTCGGCCGACGACTGTTCACGCCGCTGTTGCTGTGAGTTGTGTTTGGCCCTGTTTTGCTGGGCACAAGTTCGCCCAATAAACAGTTCGCCTGACACCGCCCTGACTCCTGCGTGCTTCCTCTCAAGTGCTGCGTGTATCACAACCTCGTGACAACCCACGGACTAGATGAGTGTTCGACGACGCCTTTGGCGAGCATTTTCTTGACCTCTTTCTGGATGACAGAGCGTTCGGCAGCGGAGACGCGGTAAGGGCGGCGATGAATTGGGTTGGCATCGCCGGTGTTGATGTGATGGGTCACAACTGATGTCTGGCCTAAAGGGCGGTTGTCAAGATCAAATATGTCCGCATAGGATGTTCAACAGACGGTGGAGGTCTTGTGCTTCGGAGGGCGAAAGATCTGGCGCTATCATTTTGGCAATGTCAATGCTTGACAGGTTGGGCGCAGTGAGCAAGTTGACGTGCAGAGTAGGTTGCTGAGCCAACAGTTCAGAAATATCACACTCTTGCAACGACGACATGACGCCTAGTTTATTACCAGCAGGCAGCACGTGCGTGGAGAAACCAAGGAAGAGGAATAAATGAGGAAGGACAGGGAGGTTAGCCAATGGAGAAACCAAAGTTCAAAAGAGACAGATGGGTCTGGTTGTGGCGTACTCTCACCACGGTGTGCGGGACAGCAATGGAGTGCTTTAGCACAACGTCGGTAATAGGCGAAACGAGATATTCACCATCGCGCACAGGCGGATCACACACGAGCTGCACGTAAGTCGCGGCTTGCGGCGGAAGAAGCAGGAACTCGGTGGCACAAAGGCGACTTTGAGCATCACGGGTAACAGCGGCGTCAAAAGGCTGTTCCAGTTGAAGAAGACCCGTAGAGCAGTCGATAAGGGCGGAGTGCGCAGAGAGAAAGTCAAGACCAAGAATCACGTCTGTGGGGTCTCGGCGCGGCGAACGCGCGCATCGCCACGCCACGCTCTTGGAGTGAACGGACACAGTGGACACGGTCGGTACAAAGCACACAACATACATACATTTATTAACTAATTTAGACGACGATATCGTCCGCCGAATGATACATCAATTTTAACTAACACGCTACCATACAAACAACATAACGCAGGGACACACTAAACACACAATAGCATGATAAACACACACTAACACACCCAACACACTAGCACATACCCAAGGCGGCATCGCCAACGCCTGACTTTACACGCGGGACCCCGGCGCCAAGCCCGCGGTGCCGAGCACCGGGGACCCGCGCTACAGACAACCGTTCGCGGCAGCCGCCACGCGCAGAAGAGGCTCGCTCAACGCTCGCCCACCGCCAAGGCCTGCCTTCCGCCAGGGACCACTGCCGGCGCTACCACTCTACCAACAGTGGTACTCAAAAAGCGAACACAACGCCATCTATCGCCCGGCGGTGGTCACCACCGAAACGAAGCCTTGGGGCGAGACACGTGCGCCACGCGGCGCAGACAACTTTACAGGGGGGGTGTCAGCACCCCCACATTCCCCCAACCTTAAATCAAACCATACCCCGAAATCAAAAAATAGCTACACAAGCTTTAACAAAAAAATAATATCGCACGACCACAATGTCCTTGCACCACGACACCGCCGCCGGTCGACACTGCTGCACTGTCCGGCTAGACTTCACCTCAGTACCGGCCCCGCAACAGCAACGTTGCCATCGGCGCGACGATCTGTCGCTAGCGCCGACACGTCTTCCAGTTGCGACCAGCACTCGCGAGGGCGCCGGACTGCAGGCAGTTGCGCAGGTCCCAGGCATCTCCATCGCCCGACCTCACGACCGCATTCCTGGCCAACGACGCTGACGATGTGCAGGACAGCCGGCCGTGGATGACATCCCTCCCGCTGAATACATCGACAAAAAACAAAACTCGAAAGAAACAAAGGAGCGCGGCCCAGGGGAGGGAGCTTCAGGCTTTTCGGCCACGTGGTACGGTGGTCAGTACTGCTAGCTAATACATCGGTGGCGGCCGAGACGCCCATCAAAATAAAAACAAAAATCACTTTTCCTAACTCGTGCTCACAAGAAAAAAAAAGTGAGGGAAGCGGAGCGCGACACCTCAACGCCACGATCCACCTAGTTGTGCCACGTGCGACAGGCGGCTGCGTAGAGCCTTAGGCCTAATGAGTCGCTCGGCAACAACCGGCATCCACCCAGCACCCAGCCTAGGCGCAGAAGAGGCAGCCGCGAGGAGACGTCCACTCTGTGAGGTGGCCCTATCGCTCGCCGCACACAGCAGCTTACCGAGCGATCGGCGTCCACCGCCCCGGGCGGTGTCACGACGCCTCGGCGTCGAGCCGCAATACAAGTCAGCAACGACGCCCGGCTCCCTGAGCCCAAAGAGATAGAAGAAGCTATTCACAGAAAATCGGACCACCCACGAGGCTTCCGTACTCACTCGCTTCGGGCCTGGCCTACAAACCACGTGCTCTAGGCCTTGCTCGCCCCAGGATGCGGACCGCATGGCTCTCGTCCTAATTCAACAACGTTTTTGAAAACTAACAACAAAAAATAACAACACTTGCGAGCAAAAAAAATAAATAGAAAGTCAACTTGCCGACAAATTGAAACACGTTACAAAACCAATCTCCTCGCTTCTCAACAAAGCACACCACCGACGCTAGCAAATAAGTCCCCCCTAGGCCTACTCTACTCCGGCTCTAACAAAATCCCTGTACCGAACCGCAAAAACTGTCGTCCGATACTCCAAGAGCTCCACGTTGGGCAGCCAGTGTGGGGGTCTCGGCGAGGTGAACGAGCGCATCGCCACGCCACGCTCTTGGAGTGAACGGACACCGTAGACGCGGTCGGTACAGCACCCAACATGCACACATTTATTAACTAATTTAGACGACGATATCGTCCGCCGAATGATACATCAATTTTAACTAACACGCTACCATACAAACAACATAACGCAGGGACACACTAAACACACAATAGCATGATAAACACACACTAACACACCCAACACACTAGCACATACCCAAGGCGGCATCGCCAACGCCTGACTTTACACGCGGGACCCCGGCGCCAAGCCCGCGGTGCCGAGCACCGGGGACCCGCGCTACAGACAACCGTTCGCGGCAGCCGCCACGCGCAGAAGAGGCTCGCTCAACGCTCGCCCACCGCCAAGGCCTGCCTTCCGCCAGGGACCACTGCCGGCGCTACCACTCTACCAACAGTGGTACTCAAAAAGCGAACACAACGCCATCTATCGCCCGGCGGTGGTCACCACCGAAACGAAGCCTTGGGGCGAGACACGTGCGCCACGCGGCGCAGACAACTTTACAGGGGGGGTGTCAGCACCCCCACACGTCATGTGGGCACTGCTCAAGCACGGTGAACAATACGATGGTCTGGCACCCAACAATACACATGCGAGAGGTGCACATGCCGAGAACGGTAGATATGCTCCCGTCGGCAAGCATTACTGCACAATTAACAGGAGGCGTGATCACTTTTCGCAGTTTACTACAGAGAGCAGCGCTCATGACTGAAATTTGTGCGCCAGTGTCTATGAGGGCTGTAACGGTAACGTCATCCACCAAAAGGTCCAAAATATTGCGGCGTGTAGGAATCGTCAACAGAGGATTTGCAGAATGGGTCGTTAATGCAGCGTCACGTCCGGGAGCTGCATGGTCTAGTTTGCCGAGGTTGAGGGCCCAGGTCGTGCAGGGGACCTGGATCGAGAAATCATCGGCGAGAGAGATCGGCGGCCTTGGGGTGATGGTGACCGGCTGAACCTTCGGCCCTGAACGTTAGTAGGAGGCTGTGGATCGTACGAAGTAGAAAAGCGGCGAGAATTGCCTTCAAAGCGACGCCATGTCCCAGTGTTCCAAGATGAATTGGATGTCCAACGATTGCGACGGTAGCGTGCAATGTGGCCGGCGCGAGAGCAGTGAAAGCAGATCGGTCTATCATCAGACGTTCTCCATTCAGCAGGGTTCCGGTAGCGGGAAGGGTAGCGTGAAGGCTACACCGGAATCTGGCTAACAGAAGCCGAGCTCTCGGTAGTGCGAACAGCGCAAACAGGTGTGATGCCGAGATTTGCTATTTCTTGGCGAACGACGGCTTGGATGAGGGAGACGGTGGATGCGTTGTCTTGAGGACCGTCGGAGGCGATGGCTGCAGGAGCCATTGCTTCGAGTTCGCGGCGAACGATTCGGGTGACGTTTTTGGACGATGTAGCTTGCGTGAACTTGGGGCTGTCTTCGCAGGTTGAAGTGGCTGCAGTATTAAGCAGACGCGCAAACTGGCGGGTTATGCGACGATTTTTGGCGTGCTCGAAACGCTGACATTCCTTCACAACCGCGTTGACGGTGGCGCAATCTTTAACGATCAACAGATTGAAGGCATCATCGGCAATTCCCTTTAATATGTAAGCGATTTTGTCAGTTTCGCTCATGTTCTCGTCCACCTTTCGACAGAGGCCCAATAATACGTCCTGTATGTAAGAGACATATGATTCTGTCGATGTCTGCACGCGACATTCCAGGTCTTTCCTCGCAGCCTGCTGTCGCCCAAACGGCCTGCTGAATAACTCCACAAGCTTCAGTTTGCAAACGTCCCAGTTGGTCAACTTCGACTCGTGCGTCTCATACCAGGTGAGCGCTGTATCCCGCAAGTAAAATACAACGTTGGCCAGCATCAACGTAGGGTCCCACCTATAGTATTCACTCACGCGCTCGTACAATGCGACCCAATCTTCAACATCCACCTTGTCCTTGCCTGTGCCCGAAAAGGTTCCGGGGTCTCGTGGAGGCAGGAGAATCAGAGGAGGCAGCTGCTGCTGCTGCTGTTGCGGCTGCTGTTGCGGCTGCTGTTGCGGCTGCTGTTGCTCTTGTGGGTGGGCCTGTTGAGCTATTGCAGGAAAATGAAGGTGGCGACCACTCCGAAGTTCCGTGTTGGTTTGCCGGGAAAGCCAGGTAGGCGTACCCAGCACCTCCACCAATAATCTTACAAGGCTATGTATATTTGCCGATATTTACGATGATTACGCGCGACGGCAATGCCTGGCACACTGGCGGGCTGGGACCAGTCTCTATTCACTTCCTAGTTTTTTCTTTCAGGCAGGGACCCTCTACCGCTTCATGCCCGAATCCCACTACTGCCTTGTGGCAATATCGGCGGCGTTTTGAGTGTTTTGAGAACTTTTTTAGCGTCACGAGTTCTCTGGCTCTGTGTATACTTTTGGCTAATTAGTTCTGTGAAATATAATTGCAGGGCAATACAAAATATAATTGCAGTCATAGCTGGCTCTTTTATGTACGCAGTGCTAACGACGAAATCCTATTTTTACATTTCGAAAAACTACAAAATATAATATGCCTACAAAGTGAAAAGAATGGCAGACACTTATAGTTAGTCTACACAAAGTTCATACGACTTGAGGCTGTTGAGTAAAAGTAGGAAGTCTCCTGCAAACTTCCTTTATTGCACAATGCAAGAAAAAAATATTAAATGCGCTCTAGCTGCAACTGGGAGGAATACACCAGGCAAGGCAGGAATTAAAGCTGCCATGTTGACTCCTTGGCAGGCAACTGTCCACAACATACACTTCATCCTAGCTCTCAAAACAAGGTTTTTGGCCTCACCCTTCTTCACCGTATCAACGCCACCACAGTGTCAAAGATCTATTAAACCGAGCCACATCAGTTCGCGAGTGAGCCACTGTCCTCCTGTTCCCTGAAGATGCTTATCTCGTCGTCTTTGTCTGACTGCCTTCGATCTTTGAAGACTGAACTAAGAGCTTCCAAAACAACAGCCTATTAGAGCGCTGAAGTTAACCAGACTGCAGTTTCTTTAGCGCACCTGTGGCATGTTGGATGTAACGGGGCATGTCAGATGTAACTGCCTTGCTGGCACAAAAAATTGGCATAATTCGCATTGAATGGTATGCTTGTGATAAAAGTCACTCCACATCTGCAGTTTAACAAAGGCAGCTCCTGAAAAATTAATAACTCGCGAGTCACGTGAACCACTCTACGGAGTCACTCAGGAAGAAACGGGTGCAGCGTACATGAGAGCGTAGCTGCAAACTCGAAATATATTTCAATGTCAGCACACACTAATGAAGTCCAAGTGTTCTACATTACCCAGAGCCCTCAACTATGACATGTCACATAGCCTGAGTCACTTTTGGACATTAAATTTCACAAAACAACACAAATAAAAACAGTGTACACACGCCATTATATCGATATATATCCCCGGGCCTAATTTGGACCCGGGCCTAATACGTTCTTGACCCAGGCTTGAGCTTGGCCCGGGTCCGATCTGATCCTCCCTTACCCAGCCTGACCCTAGCCGGTGAGCCGGGTCAGCCCCAGGCCTGTGCAGTGCTCTAGTTCACACTGCAGCAACCTGCAATGTATGAGAAATTCTAAAGAGTGTATGAATATTGAAATTTTTGAGTGTTTTTCTAATGTTTTCTTTTCGTTCAATTCGCCTTGGAATTTTACTATATGAACTTTTCTAACTTCCTAAAACCAAGAACAGGCAGTGGCCCCTTCAAATTTTTCTTAATATGCTTCTCCCAATACTTTTTTGCAGACTAATTGGTTCATACTTGAAAAATCGACTTGCTGCACAAACTTGCAAGAAAACGAGAAGGGAGACAGAAAAGAGCGCAGCTGTTTATTGTTGTTTCATGAAGCCAACATATACATGCTACTCTGCGCTTCCACGATGCGCACAAAACCAAAATGCTGTAAACAAAGCCACCCCAAAACAAATCAAATGTGACAACTGCCACAATGACAAATGTGAACAATGGCAAATGACAAAAGTGACACCCACGACAATCTGAACTGCGTATTCACGAGGTTTACACTCTTATTATTGACAGGCTGCGCTCTTTCCTGTCTCCCTTCTCGTTTTCCTTCTAGTTTGCGGAGCAAGTCAATTTTTCAAATGCTTCACCCGATCACATCATCATATTGCAACAAAGCTGCCTTTCAGGTTCTGCTATGATTGCAAGTTTTCAACTCGAGAAGACATTGATTTCAACATGAAAGTGATGCAGGAGAAATGAGGGCTAAGTTACTGCTGTTTTCACCTGACCTTTTGGCAAAAAGTCTAGAAAAATGGTCATCGAAAATTTTTAGCATCCAGCATTTCTCTGTTCTTATATATTGGCTAGGCTGGTGTGACTAGTAAACTGTTGGTTCGAAATGAATTCGAAGTGAATAATGACTTTAGTATATAGCACATATTAAAGCAAAATTGGGCATATTTGTCATAACCCTACTAACCTGCACAATTTTTTTTTTAATTCAGACAAGGCCTGTGCAAATGTTGTTATTTTTAGTTAGAACGGGTGGAAGTGCTGCGCCAATTGCACCATTCCTCACCAATCTGACTTGCTGTGCCAGACTGTGCATAAATGGCAATTCCCGCAATAATTGTCGATTGGAAACGTAAACTGCCAAATCTAGCTGATCATTGTCATCAACCGAACAGCACTGAGTGGTGGCTACACAAAGGACACGGTTGCATCCATATACAGTGTAGTTCAATCAGGATCACGTAATTCGGTTCATTCGTGGGGCTTGCTAGTGCTCGTCTCAGTGCTGTTATCGCCGTGGTTTTACTGAAAAACTGGTGACATCAACATGAGCAGCTGTGAATTATCTAGTAATGCAGTGAAACCTCGATAGTTTCTACCAGCTGGAAACGCGGCATGATCATGCATTAAACAGCAGCACGTGTTTACAAGGGCAAATGTGCATCTCCTGACGTGCGTCATCGCCACCACTAAACAAATACTGTACCACAGCAAATGTTGCCCAAAGTACCCACAAGGAAGTATTTTATTTTTTTTTTTGCCGAAGTGCGGAAAATATAGTAGGCTTGCACTCTCGCACAACTGTTTTTTAGCGCTCAGTGGCTGCACCAAGGAGCATTTCGAAACTATTACAGTATCTCGCATGCGCAGTGACTGAAATAGCTACAGAACGGACCCGATTGGCTTGTCGCTATTCATGTGCGTAGCTCCACGACGATCTGATACTAAGCGAAAACTGGAACTTTCATTAAAACATGGAGCGACTGCATGGACTCGGTCATCACCTGGTTAGTTGCGTGCAGCGCGGCGCCAATGCTTTCCGTCGCTGCCGGCAGCTAGTTGTGCCATGTGCGTGGATTTGCCGTGTGAATTGTTCGTCCCCACTTCGCTCCTCGCCCTGCCGCGGTGGTCTAGTGGCTAAGGTACTCTGCTGCTGACCCGAAGGTCGCGGGATTGAAACCCGACTGCGGCGGCTGCATTTCCTATTGAAGCGGAAATGTTGTAGACCTGTGTGCTCAGATTTGGGTGCACGTTAAAGAACCCCAGGTAATCAGAATTTCCGGAGCCCTTCACTACGGCGTCTCTCATAATCATATGGTGGTTTTGGGACGTTAAACTCCACATATCAATCAATCAATCAATCACTTTCCAGTGTGAAAACAAGGGCAATGCACGGTGCTCAGAGTAGCAGGGGGACAAAGGATGGAGGGGTGCGTAACAAAAAGCAGTCGGCGGCATGGAGGAAGGAAACAGCTTTCCTTCCTCCATTGGTCGGGGAGAGCGGCTACTAGAGCGACGCGGAGGTAGGGTCGGCATTTAACTATGAGAATATATGGGCACCTCGCCGATGCCTGATCGGTGGTCGAAATTGATTTCCCGGGAAGTCGGCAGACCGCAGACTCCGTTCGCTGTAACCGATCAGCGACGCTCGGAGACATTCATTGTAAGTGCGATTTTGTGCCATCGAACCAATGTGTATTTTCACGGTCACGTGGGTATTGTTAGTTTTAAACGGAAGTTCGTTTTAAGTGGGGCCGTTATATGTGGGCTCGACTGTAGTACAATGCCGTAAACTACTTACTAAAAGCTTACAAGTATCTTGCATACTTTAGTAAGTGAGTGATGCTGCATACAGGCCGAGCGAAACGACAATGCTGATCACACAAACTTGTGGCAATAAATTGTTTTATTGCAAGTCAATCGACATTTACATGAAATAAAGGTCAGGTAGTAACGTTTTAGCATGTACAGCAGTGAACAATATGCGTGCATCAGTGTTCATGGGCAAACTAGGCACGTACTACGCATAGCTCCAGTGCAGGTGCCTGGAGCACAGAAGCTGTGCAGCGCTGGCTGATATATCCATCGCACTCCATGAAACGTTCGCTGCAGTAAGTGAAGGTATACTGATGATGTTCCAGCACTTCTGTAGATAAAGATGTCGTAACACCCCGTTTACAGTATTCGGCAAACTTTCTGTAATTAATATCAACGTATCCGCATGAAGCCAGCCGCAATGCACGAGCCAGCCCTGCATGCGCACGGTACTCCGCTGAACAGCCAACGCGCGTGAAGAAGAGATTGAGGGTGCTCGAGGCAGAGGCTCAAGAGGACTACCGCCCTAGGATCTTCTTGATTGCTGTGCATCGTTCACTTTGTGCACAAGTTCGCCCTTAATAAACCGTGTAAATAGAACATCCTTGCTGTGAGGCTGCTACATTCGTTACATTTTCTGGTGGAGGTGCTGGGTAGATGATTCCAAACCCCACGAGAGAGCGAAGTCCAAGCCCTGACCATCCGCAAGCCGTGGAGCTTACGCCGGTGCACCAACGGATCAGTCACCGTATTCGAGGGGTTTCACCAGAATTTGGACCACTTCCCCCTGTGCCAAGGGCATCAGCGACGGAAACAAGAAACGCCCCCACCATGACTAGCCAAGTTGCACCATCACAGCTCATTGTCAGCCAACCCGTCATACCAAAGGTGTTCCATGGTGACCCGTTCGAGGATGCCGAAGACTGGCTGGGTTATTTCGAGAGGGTGGCAAACATAAACCAACGGAACAAAGCAGGCAAGTTGCGCAACGTATACGTCTCTTTGGAAGGCGCAGCGCAAGTGTGGTACGAAAACCACGACGCATCTTTGACGTCCTGGGAAGAGTTCCGGCGGCAGCTACTGTGTACGTTTGGCAACAATGATAGCCGGGAAAAGGCAGAAGCAGCTTTTCGTGCACGGAATCAATGTACAAACGAGACTGTCGCTATGTACATAGAAGACATGTCCCACCAGTTCAAGCGAGCTGATCTCAATATGACTGAAGACAAAAAGGGGTGTCATCTCATGCATGGGGTAAATCAAGAGCTGTTCCCGGGACTCGTTCGCAATCCGCCGCGCACTGTTGCCGAGTTTCGGTCGGAAGCAACGACAATAGAAATGACGCTGCAGCAGAGAGCCCGGCAATAGAATCGTGACGTAGCCTGTACATCAGCAGGGGTCTTCTCGGCAAACGTTGTCAATAATCTTGACACTCTGCGGGAGCTTGTCCGGTCAGTTGTCAGGGAGGAACTACGCAAGCTGCAGCCACCCGCTTCACCGGAACTGTCAATTGCGAATGTTGTCCGAGAAGAAATTCGGCAGGCCATACGGGAGCCGCAGAAGGATGCACCACCGACACGACGCGCGGTAACTTATTCTGAGATGCTCAGGCAGCCTGCTGTCCACTGTGCGCCTATCGAGACACCTGGTACTTACGCACCGACAACACGTAGCCCGCACAACATCGTAGAGGGAACTCGCAGTGCACCTCTTCCGACCGAGACAAGACCTCGGAAAAGCGATGTATGGCGAGATGTGGATTGTAGGCCCCTGTGCTTCAACTGTGGAGAGGCTGGCCATCTGTACCGGTTTCGCCGATATCGTCAAGCTGGTCTTCGAGGATTTGCGGTCAACGCACCGTGTCCGCCAAACGGCGAAAGGCCGTCCGACATCGAGGAATACCTGTGCTCACGTCAGAGCTTCGACCTACATCGTCGTCATCAACCGGGATCACCATCCCCTCTACGTCAGCGCTCGCCAAGCCCACGTTCCTTTCCAAACGCACCTAGGCATTGTTCGCCTAGTCCAAACTCGGGAAACTGAAGTGGGCGACCTGTGGAAGCAAGGCCGCTGGTGATTCGAAATACAAAGATCCTCCACTGCGACACCAGCGTGACGACGACGATGACTGTCTCTCTCCAGGTAAAGAAGTGCAGTGATGAGAAGATAACTTCAGACTTGCCGTTGTTAATTGACGGGCTAGAGCTCATGGCTTTAATCGATACCGGTGCGGATTACTTTGTGATAAGATAAGCTACGATTTAGCGAAGTGCCTCAGGAAAGTTCTGACTGAATGGAGTGGACCTCAAGTACGTACGGCAGGCGGTCACCTTATTACGCCTCTCGGCAGATGCGCCGCAAGAGTTGAGATACGATGTTTCACATACGTTGGGGACTTTGTTGTCCTGCCCGTATGTTCGAGAGAAGTTATACTTGGAATGGATTTTCTGCAAGCAAATGGTGCCATTATTAATTTGCAGAGGTCCAGCGTATCATTTTCGACGGAACAAGCTTTAAAGGTAGCTCGAGCAGACGAGCAATACACCACTCCACTGCGCATTGTCGATGATGATGTGACTGTACCACCGCAGAGCAGTGTAATGGTTCTAGTCAGAAATGATACGTTTGGCGACTACGAAGGTGTGGCAGACAGCAACATGGATGTTTTCCTGAAAAGAGGTTTGTGTGGCACGAGGGATTATCCAGCTACGAAACGGGTACGCAGACATCCTCCTGACAAATTTCGGGAACGAATTCTAGCACATCGCAAAGGGGACAGCCATAGCTTTTCTTCATGAGGTTTGTGAAGCCACAGAAATATGCAGCCTTGGAACAACGTCAACGGATATGAAACCAATATCTGATGTCTGCGACGTAACATTCGTAAATCCTAACCTTTCAGTGATCCAACGTCAACAGCTATACGACCTTGTACGGGAATTCGGCAGCTGTTTCTCCAATAGTTCAAAGGTACGACGCACGACCATTGCAAAACACAGGATCGTAACAGACGAGACAACCAGGCCGATACGCCAGCACCCGTACCACGTTTCACCAAAAGAAAGGGAAGTCATCAAGAATCAAGTACAGGAGATGCTTGAAGATGATGTTATTCAACCTTCTAGCAGTCTGTGGGCATCTCCTGTAGTACTTGTTAAGAAGAAGAAAGATAACACACTAGGGTTTTGCACCGACTACCGAAAATTAAATGCTGTGATTAAACGGGATGTATATCCCCTCCCGGGTATTGACGACACATTAAACAAACTTCGGTGTGCCAAGTTCTTCTTATCACTAAATTTGAAAAGGGGATACTGGCAGATCGAAGTTGATGAACGTGATCACGAGAAGACTGCTTTTGTTACCCCGGACGGACTCTATGAATTCGAGGCTCTCTCTTTTGGTCTCTGTTGTGCGCCGTTAAACGTTCCAACGCATGATGGACACTGTACTTTCCGGATTGAAGTGGCAGTGTTGCTTAGTGTATCTTGACGATGTGGTCATCTTCACTGCTACATTCGAGGAGCATATCAAGCGCCAGTGAACCGTGTTAAAAGCAATTCGTTCGGCAGATTTAACCATCAAGCCAGAGAAGTGCCAATTCGGTTTCGAAGGGCTTCAATTCCTTGGGCACGTTGTCAGCGCCCACGGTGTGCGCCCTGATCCTGAAAAGACAGCCGCCGTTGCAAGGTTCCCGGTGCCAGCAGACAAAAAGTCAGTACGGAGATTCCTAGCTCTCTGTGCTTACTATAGACGATTTGTCAGAAATTTTTCGCAGATTGCAGAACCCTTGACGAAACTTACGAGAGAAGATGTACCTTTCCAGTGGGAAACCGAGCAACAAAGCGCCTTCAACAAATTAAGAAAACGGTTGCAAGAGCCCCCAATCCTTTCTCATTTCGATGAAACAGCTGACACGGAAATACACACAGACGCCAGCAACATCGGCCTAGGATGCATCCTAATACAGTGGCAGAATGGCGAAGAAAAGGTGATAGCATACGCCAGCCGGACTCTAACAAAAGCGGAGACCAATTATTCGGCCACAGAGAAAGAATGCCTTGCCGTCGTCTGGGCCATCAGTAAGTTTCGGCCTTACTTGTATGGTAGAGCATTCAAGGCAGTTAGCGATCACCATGCCCTTTGCTGGCTCGCCAACCTCAAGGAGCCGTCCGGACAACTGGAAAGGTGGAGCCGCAGACTGCAAGAATTTGACATAACTGTGGTATACCGATCTGGCAGGAAGCATACTGACGCCAACTGTTTGTCATGGGCACCTGCAGACACAGCACTATCAGATGAAGAGGACTTTCCATTCGTGGCTGTTGTCGAGACTTCTCAGATAGCCGAATTTCAACATGCGGACGAAGAATTGCTCTGGCTCATCAAACACCTGAAAGGAGCTGACGTACAAGTACCTCGTATATTTTCTCGAAGCCTCGCGTCGTTCTGCCTCCGAGAATATGTCCTCTACAAGAGAAACTTTAAGCCAAACCGTGAAAAGTTTCTGCTTGTTGTTCCCGCAACTATGCGGTAAGAAATATTGCAAGCGTGCCATGATGAGCCTACGTCTGGACATTTAGGGGTCACTCGAACGCTTGCACGAATCAGTCAGCACTATCATTGGCCCAAGCTATTGTCTTCAGTACAACGCTATGTTAGAACATGCCGCGAGTGCCAAAGACGGAAAGCGTCTCGTGCTAAGCCAGCGGGCCTTCTGCACCCGATAGACCCACCGAAAGCACCTTTCCAACAAGTTGGAATGGGCCTCCTTGGACCATTCCCGACATCTTTACTTGGCAAGAAGTGGATCGTTGTAGCGGCTGATTATTTAACGAGATACGCGGAAACAGACTCCTTGCATCGAGGAACGGCAGCTGAGGTCGCCAAATTCTTTGTACAGAGCATAGTGCTACGACATGGCGCTCCGACTGTTGTAATCACCGAATGCCTCCTGAACATGACCCACACTGTTCGCAGGAAAACTACCGCATATCACCCTCAAAGCAACGTCCTGACTGAACGCCTTAACAGAACTCTAGCTGACATGGTATCTATGTATGTGGACGTCGAACACAAAAAGTGGGACTAAATTTTACCGTACGTCACCTTCGTCTATATTACCGCCGTACAAGAGACTACCAAGATTACCCCGTTTCAACTAGTTTATGGTCGTGTAGTTACCACAACACTGGACGCTATGTTACCTATAGATCAAGATGACTACCCTTCTGATCTCGATGATTATATAGAGAGAGCGGAGGAGGCCCGCCAATTAGCAAGGTACCGAATATGTCACCAACAACGAATCGATGTCGACCGCTACAGCCGAGGAAGACGTGAAACACGATATGAAGTTGGTGACAAAGTGTGGATATGGACCTCAGTACGACGACGAGGCCTGTCTGAAAAACTCATTTGTCGATATTTTGGTCCTTACGAGGTAGTACAGCGACTCAGCTTATGAAGTCAAGCCTACAGGACATGGGCATTCCAAACGACGCAACCCCACCAAGCGTGTACACATTGTGCGCATGAAACCGTACTACGACCGGTACGAAGACTAGCCACCCCACTTGCTTGCTGTACAACCATTTCACTCTTACAAACCGTCCGAGACGGAAACGCTGCATACATTATCATCGAAAGCATCGGGGCGATGCCTCTTGAGTGGGGGGATAATGCCACAGGAAATTACCATTGCTCCGCACAATGCGGACGTCGGGAACCAGAGAAACGCTAACGGCACGACTACGAGCGACGAAGCCAGCCGCAATGCACGAGCAGGCCCTGCATGCGCACGGTACTCCGCCGAACTGCCAACACGCGTGAAGAAGAATAGAACGAGGGTGCTCGAGGCAGAGGCTCACGAGGACTACCGCCCTTGGATCTTCTTGATTGCTGTGCGTCGTTCACTTTGGGCACAAGTTCGCCCTTAATAAACGGTGTAAATAGAACATCCTTGTTGTGAGGCTGTTACATTCATTACAATATAACGTGGAACTAAATTAACATTCGTTATTCTGAAAACTTTGATATTCTGAAGGTACATAGTGGTAAAAAATTTTACATTGAAACTATCAGCAGTCGGCGCGGGATTTTTTAAAAGTTTGCTAAACTAAAATGTTCGTTAATGTGGTGTTCGTTCTGCCAAAATTTCACTGTATTGACGTCTGCAGGGCAGATTTAGAACCATGGACTCGAAGGACTCAAAGGACTAAAAGGGAGCATGCTCTTGTCCGCCACATCAATTGAGCTTCCACAGAACCTTAAAGAGGAGGAGAGGCTGAGAAAATGACATCTTTTTCCTTTCATGTGTGAAGTGGTGTTAGCAACAACATGGCTGGACGAAATCATGTACATAAATACGATTCGGCCCCTGCATTGCCTCATTCTTGACAAGACAACTGTAAAGTATTACCCCACCGGGTCTTCATCAGCCTAGCTGAAATAGTTTTATCTTGCTCTTTCATAAGACTGTGCTTAATAATTCTCTGTGGCTTTTTTTCTGCAATTTCACTTTAAAATAATAGAAATTTTTTTAGAAGCTATTTGAAAAATATTCAGGGAATATTTGAAATTGCATTGCACCTAAAATTTTGCCATTTTCTCAGCTCTACTGAAAACAGCTGTACAGATTTGCACACCTACAGGCCAACCAAATAGCAGAATATTGCTGCTTCATGGCATTGGATTTGTGTTAGTATTGCAAACGTGCAACAATTAATATATTGTTTCAGGTGAGGCAGCTGCTGTTCCTAGTTCCTTGTCGATGAAACGTGACAGGCACTGGAAGCAAGTGGCCTATCTTTGACCTATGCTGGCTGCTTGTCGATCCAGGACATGCATAGCCTTGGCACTCTTTTAGAGATGAGAATGCAACAGTGCGTTTACCAGTGACATTGTGAGTGCCGGTGTTTAGGGTAGGATTTCCATTATCTTGTGAGTGTTCTGTCTTAGTGCTGAATGTTAAAAAATGTAGTTGCAATATGACACTTTGGACCCTGCAAAATGTGCACTGCAGGAGCGCAGCCGCTACCTTTTGGATATTGTGGCCCTGGCAGACGAAGCCTTGGCAGCGATCGACACCCTTGAGCTGCTCGCGGCACTGGGCACCCGCACCGACAAGAAGGACAGCAGCAACAACAAGCAGTACGTTCAGCTCTTTTTTTACTTTCCTCTCTTTACTAAGTGCTGCAGGCCACATTGAATATCTTAAAACTGCTCTTCAAAGAATATTCGTTGTTATTAGTTTTGTATAGAAGCAAAAGGTGAGGGTAAATGGTGTGAAGAGGTGAGCCATGCGCCCCATTTTTGTAGCTGTTGCAAATCTATCAATTCAGGCTCATTGGGTATCACTGTAGGCAGGTAGGTAAGGAGGAAGGGTCAGAGCGTCATGTTTTGCTAAGAAATGCAAGAAAGGAAACTTTAATCATCGCCTAATGGTATGTCGATAGAGCTGCGGGTAAACGGTGTCAGAGCAGCAGGAACACTTAAGGGTAGCACACCGTGACACGACACTAGCCTCTATACAAGTTACCATGGACCATCGATGAAATGACGATACAATCGCAGGAAAATAATGGAGAGGCTGTCAGCTTACTGAAAAGTCTTCTTGCTCTCGTTCTGACATGACATATTACAACAACTTGTAAATGGAAGATACAAAATTTCAACGCTATTAGGTCGCATGAAGTACCTCATTGAAGTATCTGTGATGATGAGGCAACATCATATGTGGGCAAAATTTTGGAACTGATTCGCTCACTCCTAAAATATGCTTTGTGCTTAGCGCTCTCTCGGACTCGTACTCACCATACTCATACTCGCACCCACAAAAATTTCCGTCTACTGGGCATAGTTTGACTGATTTTCACCAAAATATTGCATACCCGAACACACTCACACTCACGTCGACTCATGAATCCGTTAGCCTACTGAGTCGACTCATGAATCTGTCAGCCAAGAATGAGCTTGTTCGACCATATTGCCAATGCTCTTCAAAACCAATATTTCATGTAATCAGTGCTCATCTTGGTGCCTTTTGATATATAGTACAGTAGAATGTCCATGATATGATTATGGTTTGTCCGAATTTCTTGATGATACACATTTTAGGGTTGTTTCAGACAGACTAGTTACATAAAACGCACTGCAATTCGGTGTTATACGAACGATTTTCCTAGCCACCGTAGATCATACAAACGTGCTATTGACCACTGCACATGAGCAGCTCAACAGGGCTTGTCTTAGAAAAAAGGCCTATTCACGTGCGCATATTTCTGGACGCTCTGGCATTTCGGTTCTCGCCTCACTTCTCAGGTGTGAATGCTCTCTGACTGCTTAGGGCCACAAGCTTTTTGCTTAGGGCCACCAGCTTTCTGAAGGCTTTCTGACTGCTTAGGGCGACAAAGCAAGTAAAAATCTGGTTATCTTTGCCACTTTTGCTCCATTTGAGGCCAAGTGTGAATGCACTTTAATTGCTAACAGCATGAGTGAGGAAACTACGGCATAGTGTTATTTTTTTCAGGCAGCTCGCTTGAGAGACAGCGAAGACAGAAAAGTTCCAAAAAAAAAAAAACACGGACTTTTTCAGCTAGTACAGTTGAACACACTTATATCGAACTCGAAGGGGATATCAAATTGGTTCGATATATGTAAAATCAATAAAAAATATAGAGGCCCCAACAGCTTACCTGCAGCGGATCATCACCTACAATAGGCGCATATAAAAATGACAACTAATTCAGCAACTGATTTATTTGCATGAAAAAAATCGCTAATCTTGGCCTGCTTCTTCGTTTTTAAAATGTTGACGCCAGTCCCGATCTTATCAAGGCCGTCCATGTGCGACAGCTCGGTTCCCTCCATGTGGCCAATACAATGGCAAATGATGCCGGATGCTGTCGCCACTTCAGCGGCAGAGTACGCATGTGTAGCCAGCGCCTCATCCGGACGATGCTCCTCGTCACATGAGCTGTCGGCCTGGACATTGCAGTTCGCTTCCACGAAGTCGTCCACGGACACTTTGTGTGGAACTGCTGCAGGGAAGCAGGACAACTCGCGAAATGTGTCATCTATGCACTCGTCGTCTTCACCTGTTTTCGCAAGTTCCGCTGCCTCAAAGTCTGCCTTGCGGAAGCAGTTGACCAATGTGTCCATCTTCACGTCTCGCCAGGCATTGATGATCTCCGCGAGAGAAAAAGTCGTGGAGATCTCCGGCCACTCCTTCGTCATCCACTGCTGGGTGTCCTGGCTGCTGACAGCTTCGCTTTTGCCAGAATTGGTTTTGCCAGCGATGATTTAGCTTTGCTTAAATCGTGAAGCCACCTGCTGTTGTTGGCGAAGTTGTTTCACCGAGTGCAGCAGCAAACCATTTGGCCTTAGCGATCAGCATTGAGCCATCCACCAGAATGTTCTTCACGCGCACTTCTAAAAACCAGACATAGAGTGTCTTTTCTACATTCCTGTGGGCACAAGCACGCACATGACAGGCTCCTGACATTCGCTACTCTGCCGCCTTTAGGTTGATCTCTGCTTTGCTCTTCAACAAGGTACTCAGAGTGCTCCGTGGTATCCCGAAGTCATCCACGCGACGGTTGTACATTTCTCGCCCACCTCAACACGCTGAATAGCCTTCAACTTTGTCGCAAAGTCAAGGGTCTTGCACTTCTTGATGCTGGCCATAGCTACACTAGAAGTCGACAACTCAAGGAGTCTGCAGCGGCTATGCACACCACTCACCCAAAGGAGAAATTCTGCACATGCGGTGCTATGTAGGCGACGCGACAGCGAAAGCAACGAAGCGCTCGCGAGGCGATGACCACCTGTGAGGGCAATAGCAAAAGGCGCGAGCTGTGGTTGGCTGATCAAAACTTGCAAAACAGCAGCAGCAGCAGCAGCAGCAGCAGCAGCGGCGGCAGCGAAAGGAGGAGGACGGCGGCTCCTTCGTGCCTGTTCTCCGAGCCGACAGGTACGCGCAGAAACTATGAGAGAGAAAAAGAGAAACGAAAAAAAAAAAGGTTCCACAAGTTAGAGATTGTGTAGTTGGAGCCCTCTCGCGCTTAACTTTTTCAAGCGTTTCAGGTTTTAATGGAGGCGTGGTGCCGCACGAATAGCGCGGAGGTCGCCGGGCGCTGCGAGTGCCAAAACATGCCTTCCAACTTGGGGGCCGAGCCACGGTGCCGCCGAGATCACGAAGGCAGGGGAGGGGGGGGGATTGCTGAAGCGCACCTTCCAGCTCGTGCGGCGTTCGATATATCTGAAGGTGGGTAAAAATACTGTTCGATATAAATGTGCGAATTTTTATACTTTTACCAAGGTATTTCAAGGGGATAACTTACGAGTTCGATATACCCGAAAATTTGATATACAGCAGACTCTCTGTAAATGAAAATCTGTTAACGAAACTACTGCTTAAACAGAACTATTGCCTCTGCAATGCTTGGTTTTGGGCTTGTATTCTGCTTTCATGTTCACCTCTCGGTAAATGGAACTCCTGTTATTTGCAACACATTTTCCCGGTCACTTCAGGTTTCGTTTACTGAGAGTCTACTGTATGTGGCTTCGATATAACCGTGTTTGACTGTAGTAGTTGATCGCAGTAAAGTTGTGTATTTTGTCACGTGATTTATTAATATAAAAATGTACTGGTAAACCGCGGAATGTCAGCAGGCCGAAATCCAAGCAAAGGCAAGCTCAGGTCGCACTTGTGTATCACTAAAGCTGTGGCCTGCCTTGCTGGCTGCTTCATTGTCATCTCGCATTGTTCCCTATATTGGACCCCAGTGAAGAGTGTAGCCATCCTGGGGATTAAGGCATTGTCACCATAGCGGGGTCATAATACGGCTTCAGGCGACTACATGTACGATTTCTCTATCACGACGCCGTAAGTCATCAGACGGTGTCAAAGGCTCAATCTCATAATTTACCGGTGGCGTAGAGGGGAGGATGTGGTTGGGTCCGGGGTATCAGGCCAGTAATTTCGACGAAAGGCCAGGAGTACTCGGCCAAATCCAGAGCCAGCTTTGACTTGTTTTGGTTCATAGCAATTCGAGATATAAGTATTGTTTCTAGGTGAAAATAAAAGAATACAGGATGACGGTGCGACCAGAAAAAACGAGGTCTGTATTAACAGAACAAAAGAGCAGCCACTTCGACTTCTTCTACCTCGGAGGAACCGTGGGTGCTGTCCACGCTCATCACTTCATTGTCCTCTGTCTTCTTGCCCGGCCTTTAGCTGTGACATTAGCCTCCCATTCAAGAAAGCATCGTCCCGATGCTTTATAATAAAAGCGGTTTGTACTCGTTGGAAACGCATGAGTTCATTAGGAGAAATAAGGCTTCATGCGTACCACGTGCACAACTTCTGGAGCGTACCTTTGACGCCTTGAAGAGTGTGTAGTATCAGGAACAACCTCATAATTAATGTCACTGAGACGTCGCAGAACTTTATGGGGACCGAAGTACCGTCTTAACAGTTTTTCTGAGAGGCCACGGCGCCGAATAGGTGTCCATATCCAAACTTTCTCTCCTGGCTCGTAGGAGGCTGGTCGGTGACGAAGATTGTACCGTCTTGAATCATAGTCCTGCTGGCGACTAATACGTAGGCGTGCAACTTGTCGGGCTTCTTCGGCCAGCTGAGTGATATAATCAGCATCCGTTTCAGCGTCTTCGCACTCGTGCGGCAGCATAGCATCCAGCATAGTGGTGACTTCACGACCATGAAGAAAGCGGAATGGTGTTGTTCTTGTTGTTTCTTGATGAGCCGTGTTATAGGCGAACGTGACATACGGCAAGATCTCGTCCCAGTTTTTATGCTCCATATCGACGTACATGCAGAGCATATCCGCTAGTGTCTTGTTGAGACGCTCCGTGAGACCATTCGCTTGCGGATGATACGCCGTTGTTCGTCGGTGGGGTGTGCTACTAAGTTTTAAATTTTAAAACTGTCTGTAATAGTTCGGCTGCGAATGCAGTTTTTCTGTCAGTTATTACCACTGATGGAGCACCATGCCTCAGCACCACATTCTCTACAAAAAATCGGGCTGCTTCACTTGCCGTGCCCCTCCCCAAAGCCTTGGTTTCGGCGTAACGAGTGAGGTAGTCGGCGGCTACTAGAA
The DNA here is from genome assembly GCF_043290135.1 of Rhipicephalus microplus. Taxonomy (NCBI): domain Eukaryota; kingdom Metazoa; phylum Arthropoda; class Arachnida; order Ixodida; family Ixodidae; genus Rhipicephalus; species Rhipicephalus microplus. The sequence goes on along the minus strand of NC_134700.1, from coordinate 63,342,824 downwards.
TCCATCTGCGACCTGCTGATGAGGTTGGAAATGGGCCCGAAAGATCCATTCTGACTTGAGCGAATGGAGTAACAGGCACGTCAATAGGATGGAGGAGGCCTGCTGGTTTGACGGGTGGAACTTTTCTGCGCTGGCAATCAAAGCACGTCCGAACATAGTGTTGAATGGTCGCCGTCAGTCTTGGCCAGTAGTATTTCTGCCTCACTCTGCACAACGTACGCGCGTGTGATGTTGTACCTTAAAAATGCGAGCATAGCAGACGACAATACCACATCATTTAGAAGATAAGAAGAATGAAGATGCATTGCAGCGCGCCCATTAAAAAAAGAAGAGACGCTCGCGGAGAACGAAGCTGTTCGGACGCCGGCAAGACGACGCAAGGGAGCCTAGGGCGAACCCGCAACTACGCGCGAGGTTCGAAAGGCCGGGTTCCTGTCCTCGAGCCATTGACGTCCTCGGGGCACGGCGTGTCGGCATGGTCAAGCACGAGTTCTCGGTGAGTGGTCCTGTGGACATCTCCGGTACGGCGAGCGCCCTCGAAAGGCCGGAGCTGCTGACCACGTCCACCGAGCCGACGTCGCTGACAGTGTGCGGCTACGCCTAGACCTGGTGATGCCCTCTACAGTGGTATGCTGACCTGGCACCCAAGCGACGACAGCATCCGAGCACGCAACGGATCCCACTTCAAGGCACCGGGCTACGGCACAGACTGTGAGACTATTTACTCTTTTCTTTTGTGTGTGAACTGCGTGCGGGTACGACTGATAGTACTGTATGTGCAATAGTTTTTTTTTGTTCGTCCAATATAACTCCCTTTTGTTTTCCTCACTGTCTCCATCTTCCTCGCGTCACACGCCTTGCTATGTGACGAACCTAACACACGACATATCTGGCGTCCGCGAGACAGGACTACTTTGTTACATCTAAGGAGAGTATCACATCGCATATGTGTGTGTGACAGTCGATGATGGAGGCAGATAAGCTGACGGCGATCGGAAAGGAATTGGGGTTAAGTGGGCCAGCACTAAAAGAATGGATGGACCAAGAACGCGCACGCGAAAAAGAGGCACGTGACGCTCGTCTGGCTGAACGAAATGCCGCGAAAGAAGCCGAGGCAGAGGCAGTCGCTAGATTACCCAAGCAGAGAAGGAAGTTCTTGAGCTCAAGTTAAAGTTGCATCAGTTAGGTGCAACAGCAGGTAGCACAACTACTGGGCAGCTTACCGAGGGTACGCCCGCAGGCACCACGCAGAGCTACCAAAGTCCACATAAACTCATCCCAGCCTTTAACGAGGAACATGATGAGCTGGACGCATATATACAGCGATTTGAGCGCGTCGCTGCTTGTCAAGACTGGCCGCAAGACAAATGGGCCCTATCACTAAGCCTTTGCTTGACCGGAGAGGCCTTGGGTGTAGTTGGTAGGATGGCACCAGAACATGCCACGGACTACGTGACGTTGAAGAAAACGCTACTACAACACTTTAGGTTCACAGAAGAAGGCTATCGGACAAAATTTCGATCAGCAAAACCAGATAATTCTGAAACGGGCACGCAGTTTGCCGGGCGTCTATTAGGTTATTTTGACCATTGGCAAGAAATGGCCAAGACAGACCGGACCTACGATGCTCTGCGGGACAAAATTGTCTCGGAGCAGTTTCTCGCACAATGCCATGAGAAACTCGCTGTGTTTCTTAAAGAAAGAAACTGTGAAAGCCTTGAAAAACTTGCGGAGGCTACAGACCGCTACTTGGAGGCCCAGGGGTTGATTAACCTTGGCAAATGTAAAGGCGATATCCTGAGCAAGCCTCCAGGTCAAACACGAACGTCTGAGCGGCAAGATGACAAAGAGAAACCGCAGTGTTTCCTTTGCAACAAAAAAGGTCACAGAGCTGCTGATTGCTGGACCAACACAAAGGGTCCAGGTACAAAGCCACCCTTTTGTGGAAAATGCCGCCGCACTGGGCATAAAACAGGTGACTGCTCCAAAAGGGCCAACAGCGTTGAGAAGGCCTCATGCTCTTTTCAACAAAGAGATGGAGCCAAGATAATTAATTCAGAGTCGCAGGCTTCCCTTTGTGTTCCTTATAGTCCGGAGTGCGAAGAAACGCACCCAGCCAAGCTGAAGGAAAAATCTATGCCCACGGGCGAAGGTATACTCGAAGGATATCCCGCAACAGTACTGCGAGATACAGGATGCGATTCAATCATTGTCAAAAGGTCTCTTGTGGCGGATAGCAAGCTGACTGGAAAGATTTCCTCGATTTACCTCCTGGACGGACGGTTGATGAAGCTGCCTGAAGCACACGTGGAAATTTTTTCACCGTTCTTCACTGGCAAAACTCGAGCCCTTTGTATGGATACTCCTTTATATAATGTTGTCTTGGGAAACGTGAAAGGCGTTCGAGATGCTCACAATCCTGATAACGATTGGAAGAGCCGTCTTTACACCCAGAGCACTGCAGAAGAGTATTCTGGCGCAGAAAAATCCGGTTCTGCACACGGACCCTTGTATGCAAAGACTTCAACATCGGCTGCAAGGAAAACACGTTTCAAGACAAAAGTGGCTGCAGAAAAGCGACAGGCAGGAAATCCACATCTACTTCGGGCTCCAGTTATTAACCCCTTAGACATGAGCCCACAGGACTTTAAAACCAAACAGGAGGAAGACAGCAGCCTGCGGAAATGCTTCGAAGCCGTTAACAAAGAGGTCAAGACAAGGTTTGGTAAAATATTGTTCCTCACGAAGGACGGAATCCTCTATCGCAAGTACACCCTTCACTCTAAGAGGCAGGTGAATCAGCTTGTGGTACCAAGGTGCCTCCGACAATTTGTTATGAAAATGGCCCACGAAGGCATCCTTTCGGGCCATCAGGGAATTAAACGAACTACAGACCGGGTACTCGAAGAGTTCTACTGGCCAGGGGTTCAGTCAGACATCACACGATTTGTTAAATCGTGTGATATATGTCAGAGAACTATTCCCGAGCACTTGGTGGGTCGTGTACCTCTCGGCAACACTCCTATAGTTGACACCCCTTTGAAGAGAGTAGCCATTGATATAGTGGGTCCATTATCACCGATGTCAGAGGGCGGAAACAAGTACGTACTGACAATGGTGGACATGGCAACGCGTTATCCCGATGCTGTAGTACTGCCGAGCATCGAGACAGAGAAAGTCGCTGAGGCACTTCTGGAGATGTTCTCTCGTGTAAGTGTCCCACGGGAGATAATCAGTTACAGAGGCACGTCATTCTCGTCACGCCTAATAAAGGAGCTAAGCCGACTTCTCTCTTTCAAACAATTGCCAACAACCCCATATCATCCCATGGCTAATGGCCTTGTAGAGAGGTTCAAGGGTACTCTGAAACAAATGATAAGAAGAATGTGTCAGGAGTGTCCGAAGAAATGGGATCGGTACCTGGCACCCTTACTCTTCGCTTATCGCGAAGTTCCCCAGTCGAGCTTAGGCTTCTCCCCGTTCGACTTGCTCTACGGCCGTTACGTCAGAGGTCCCCTGGCGATATTGAAAGGATTGTGGGCCACTGATCATCTTGATGATGATGTGAAAACAGCCTATCGGTACTTAGTCGAACTGCGGAATTGTCTTGAAGACACCTGCCGATTAGCCAAAGAGGAGCTTCAGAAAGCAAAAATGATACAGAAGAAGCATTGTGATCGAAAGACCAGACAACGTCAATTATCCCCTGGAGACAAGGTTCTACTTCTGCTTCCATCGGATACCAACAAATTGGCTCTGACATGGAAGGGACCATTTTCTGTCCTTGAGAATAGAAATGATGTCGATTATTTAATAGATCTCGGTACCAGCAGCACAATATTCCATATCAACCTATTGAAAAAGTATGAGGAACCGCTGCCTGCACCACCGCATGAAGCATCAGCTGTTTGCCGGGCGGATGACACCGAAAGCGACGAGCTATCATGCGTTCCATTTCAACGAAAGGACTACTGCACCCAGTCTCATACGCAAGCCGTATACTGCAACCATGCGAAGCTGCTTACTCTACAGTGGAGCGAGCGGCCCTGCCTTTTACGTGGTCGGCCCGGAAACTTCATATCGTCTTATTCGGACGCACATTCATTCTACAGAGTGACCACAAACCGCTTGTGTACGTCACATCAGCCAAGCATGTGAACAGCTGCGTGTTACGGTGGAGACTCATCTTTATGGAAGTGCGTAGATTGCATGGGCCGTTCGCCAACTCTGTGAGCAACGTCTGCATAAAGAATCGATGCTCAGTGGTATGAATTGCTTAAGATGTAAACCTTACAGCGCGATACAAGTATCATGACGCTTTAGTTCTGTGACTTGTTTCTTTTTTTTTTTTTTGGTGTGTACTTCTGTGACCGAATGTGCGGAGTGTGCGGGGCTCGGAACTGCTATAGTGTGCAGTGGTGCTTACGTGTGTGTTTCCGTCTGCGAACCAACGTGTCCCGTGCCCCAGTGCCCTCAAGTTCTTCTACCGGAAGAACTTTCTTAAGTGGGGGGTGATGTGATGTAGTACCTTAGAAATGCGAGCATAGCAGACGACAGTACCACATCATTTAGAAGATGAGAAGAATGAAGAGGCATTGCAGCGCGCCCATTGAAAAAAGAAGAAGAGACGCTCGCGGAGAACGAAGCTGTTCGGACGCCGGCAAGACAACGCAAGGGAGCCTAGGGCGAACCCGCAACTACGCGCGAGGTTCGAAAGGCCGGGTTCCTGTCCTCGAGCCATTGACGTCCTCAGGGCACGGCGTGTCGGCGTGGTCAAGCACGAGTTCTCGGTGAGTGGTCCTGTGGACATCTCTGGTACGGCGAGCGCCCTCGAAAGACCGGAGCTGCTGACCACGTCCACCGAGCCGACGTCGCTGACAGTGTGCGGCTACGCCTAGACCTGGTGATGCCCTCTACAGTGGTATGCTGACCTGGCACCCAAGCGACGACAGCATCCGAGCACGCAACGGATCCCACTTCAAGGCACCGGGCTACGGCACAGACTGTGAGACTATTTACTCTTTTCTTTTGTGTGTGAACTGCGTGCGGGTACGACTGATAGTACTGTATGTGCAATAGTTTTTTTTTTGTTCGTCCAATATAACTCCCTTTTTTTTTCACTTTCTCCATCTTCCTCGCGTCACACGCCTTGCTATGTGACGAAACTAACACACGACAGCGCGTAACCCAGGTGGCCGGATGTTGGTTCATCGTGGCATGCCTGTAATACTTCGCTTCTTAGAGATGTTGGGACGACGAGTAAGTAGTCGTTTTTGTGTGGCGTGAAGTTCATCTTATACAGGACGTCGTTGCGCAAGCAAAATGACGAAAGCCCTCTCGCAAAAAGTCTAGGTACAGCTGAAGTGCGACCCTCTAAAAAACGTATTATGGGTTCTAGTTCGGGGTCGTCTCGTTGCAGCTGTGCGACAGTTGCCGTGTGTACAACTCCGACAAAGGCTGTATCGTCATCTTCTGCCGTCGCAGGTTCGTATGGCGCACGAGAAAGGCAATCAGCGTCTGAATGTCGCTTCCCTGATCTGTAGACCACCGTCATGTCAAATTCTTGAAGCTTCAGGCTCCAGCGCGCCAACCGTCCTGAAGGGTCTCTTAAATTCGTCAGCCAGCAGAGGGAGTGATGGTCGCTGACAACATTAAAAGGACGACCATACAGGTATGGGCGGAATCTTATAACCGCCCACACCACCGCAAGGCACTCTTTTTCCGTAGTGGAATAATTTTCTTCCGCACGTGAAAGAGTTCTGCTCACGTAAGCAATTACTCGTTCGGCGCCATCCTGCCACTGCACGAGTACAGCTCCTAAGCTGACATTGCTAGCGTCGGTGTGCACTGTTGTCGGTGCGTCATCATCAAAGTGTGCGAGGACTGGTGGCTTCTGAAGGCATTGCCGCAGCTTGTCGAATGGTTTTTGCTGCTCTTCATTCCATACGAATGCGACGTCTTCTCTGGTAAGGCGGGTCAACAGCGAGGCAATGCGCGAGAAGTTCTCAATGAAGTGTCGGTAGTAAGCACACAGTCCTAAAAATGTCTGACCGCCTTTTTGTCAGTTGGCGCTAAAAAATTCATAACGGCAGCTATTTTTTCAGGGTCAGGCCGCACACCTTCACTACAGACAAGATGCCCCAGGAACAGAAGCTCTTCGAAGCCGAAATGGCATTTTTCCGGCTTAAGCGTTAGTCCGGCAGAACGGATAGCTTGAAATACTGAATGCAGTGTCGCCTGATGTGTTCGTCGAATGTGGCAGAAGATACGATGACGTCATCTAAATACACTAAGCACGTCTGCCACTTGAGGCCTGATAGTACGGTGTCCATTAGCCTCTGAAACGTTGTTGGTGCTGAGCACAAGCCAAATGTAATTACCTTAAATTCAAAAAGGCCATCAGGTGTCACAAAAGCTGTTTTCTCTCGGCCTCTTTTATCGACTTCTATCTGCCAATAACCACTCCTTAGATCCATCGACGAGAAATAACGTGCGTGGCGTAGTCAATCGAGTGAATCGTCGATACATGGAAGTGGGTAGACGTCTTTTTTTGTCACCTGATTCAGCTTGCGGTAATCCACGCAGAAACGTAAGGTGCCGTCTTTTTTCTTCACTAATACAACCGGCGAAGCCCAAGGGCTTTTCGACGGCTGAATAACATCGTCTTCAAGCATCTGTCGCACCTGCTTTTCGATGGCTTCACGTTCTCGCGGAGCTACCCGGTACGGGTTTCGCCTGATGGGTCTGGTCATGTCGTCCGTTATAATTCGATGTTTCGTCAGCGGCGTTTGACGGACCCTGGAAATCGAAGAGAAACAATCTTCAAACTTGTTAATAAGCTGCATGATACTTTGCCTCTGCGCCGGCAGCAAACTTGGATCAATATCAACAGATAGAGGTGCGGGAGTCCGATCAGTTGAATTATATTTTTCAAGAGTTAGGCAGTCTGTCATCTCGGCGAGCTCTTCCACGTACGCGACTGCCATGCCCCTCGTTAGATGTTGGCGTTCAGAGCTGAAGTTCGTAACAAGGACGTGCGTGTGTCCGCATTTTATGCTTACGACGCCTCTTGCGATAGATAAACCATGGCTGAATAGCAGTGTTGGAATTTGCTCGGCGATGTTTTTAGAATCGCTCGACGTGTCACATGTCACAGCCACGAATGCACTCGACCGCGGTAGGATGGTCACGTCGTCTTCGAAGACGCGCAAAGGCTGGCGTCGCTGGTCTGTACAGGGCACATCAGAAACTTGATCTGGGGCTGTCCAAAACGTAACCGATCTCTCAGGAATGTTGATAATGGCACCGTATTCACGCAAGAAGTCCATGCCCAAGATCAGGTCTTTGCAGCACTCTGGTAAAATTACGAAAGTAGCGACGAAATCTGAACTGCCGATATTAATTCGAGCTGTAAATTTGCCCGTCGGTGTCACCAATTGACCTCCTGCGGTTCTTGTTTGGGCCCGTCCATATTGTTCTTACTGTAGTGAATAAGAAAGACGTTGATACCATCAGGTCAGCTATCATCAGCACAAGAAGAAGGCACGAGATCGGCGATCAAGCACCGTCATCTGGGTTCGCCTGCGTTCCTTTAGAGCTACCACCCGCTTGCTCAGTCCTTCAGTACACCCCCTTTACATTTGGTGGATCGTGCTGGGTAACTGCATCACCTACACCCTGGAACTCCGATCCCGCACGCTGCCGTCGACCATGCAAGTTGACGCTGCCCAACAGACAGCACTTCTCGCGGCTCCTACTTGCCCCGGCCCGGTTCACCAGCGAGACCCCCCGATCTTTTCGGGCGCCGAAGACCAGGACGTCGAGGACTGGCTGTCGTCCTACTAAAAAGTCAGTGGACCAAACAGGTGGGACGACGCTGCTAAGTTGAGCACCGTCAACTTTTACTTGGCTAATGTGGCGAAACTGTGGTATACAAACCACGAATCCGAGTTCGAGAACTGGGCCACTTTCAAGCAGGCATTATCCTCGGTTTTCGGTCGCCCTGCCGTGCGGAAGTTGCGCGCCGAACAACGCCTGCGCTCACGGGCACAAGAACCTGGCGAAACGTTTACCACCTATATCGAAGATATACTCGATCTCTGCAAGCGCGTCGATGGCGCAATGAGCGAAAGTGCCAAGATCCAGCACATTATGAAAGGTGTTGATGACGACGTCTTTCAAATGCTCCTGGCGAAGTCTCCTGGCACGGTGTCTGAAGTGGTAACTCTGTGCCAGAACTACGACGAATTGCGACGGCAACGAGCTCTCACCCGTCGTCCATTTCAGCCTAACCAACCACTCGCTGCCCTGGACGTCGTACCTGACCACTCCCGCCTTCTAGCACAAATGAAAGACTTTGTGCGTGAGGAGGTCGCACGTCAGCTTTCCCTCCTGCCGTTTTGTCAGCGCCAAGAGCTCCCGCAGCAGCAGCAAGAGCAACCACCGACACCGTTAGCTCCCATGCTCCGACATGCACTTCAGGACCAGATTGCCGAGGCTATGCCAGTGCCCTTTCAGCAGCAAGTTGTCGCCGCGCCTATTACTTATGCTGACGCAGTAAAGAGGCAGCAGCCACACCAGCCCTCGCCGTTCAATGGACTGCCGCATGTCACCGCTCCTACTCAGTCTTCCGTCGCATGGGCTCCTCCCCTCGCTACCACAGCCTCGACTCAGCCGTATGCCACGTGGGCGGCGCCCCTTGCTGCAAATGCCTGGCGAACGCGCGATAACCGGCCGATTTGTTTTGCGTGCGGCGGACCTGGCTATATCTCCCGATACTGTCGTCGTCGCGTGCCCGCCTACACAGACGTCCGACCACGAAGCAACTACATGGACCGACCACCTTTTGGTTATGAAAGTTCGGATCGTCAGTCAAACACGTCTTTTCGTGACTATCCGGCAACTTCGTCTCGTCGCTCACCTTCACCCAATCGACGCTCCTTGTCACCCATGCGTCCACGACCAGCCCCTCAAAATGAGGGAAACTAGCCGTCACAGTTCAAGGGGCAAGAACTGCGCTATCGAAATGTTCAAGTCCTCGCACCTTGCCGTCAAATATCGTCGAAGTTTTTGTAGACGGCGCCCATGCATACGCTCTTGTGGATACCGGTGCCGCTGTGTCTGTTATAGACGCCAAACTTTGCCGCAAGCTCCGAAAGGTGACCACGCCGCTTGATATGTTCTTACGTGCAGCAAATGGAGAACCTGTTCGACCTATAGCCGCCTGCACTGCCCGACTCAAAATTGCGGAGGACCACTACATTGTTGAGTTTATCGTCCTTTCCTCGTGCTCTCATGACATCATACTTGGCTGGGATTTCCTATCCCGTAATCGTGCCGTTATAGATTGTGCCCGTTCCGAACTTGAACTGCTTCCGTTCTTCGAGCAGCCCTACGACCACACTAATCAAGCCGCGCACAAGCTAGTTGTCAAAGAAGACACTGACATTCCACCGACAACAGCTGTTTTGCTCCCTGTGGTCTCCGAGGGCATGCGTGATGAAGTAGCATTTTTCGAGCCATCACGCCTCTTTCTAAGTCGGAAACCACTTCTGCTCCCTTATTCAGCCCTCTCAATTTCTAATGGAGCCAGTGCTCTCTGCCTTACCAATCCCTTTCCGCATACCATCAAACTGTTTAAAGGCGAGTCTCTTGGATGCGTACAGCCCATTGACAACGGACAAGTTTTTACCGTGCCGCAAGAATCATCCCAAAGTGACCTCGCCGCCGTCAGTGCTCTTAACCACTCTCATCTACAGGCTTCAAAAGTGTTCGATTCGGCGATCGCAGACGGACTGTCACCATCTGAACGATCTGAACTCCTCCAACTGCTGTACCAGTACCGCGAATCTTTCGATGTTGTTCAACCTTCACTTGGCTGCACTTCTACTACTCTACATTACATCGATACCGGCTCCCATGCGCCACTACGACAGCGACCATACCGTGTTTCTGTGACGGAACGCAAAGTTATTACCGAACAGGTGAACGATATGCTGCAACGTGGCGTCATTCAACCTTCACAAAGTCCATGGGCCTCACCTGTAGTGCTCGTTAAAAAAAAGGATGGTTCCGTTCGCTTCTGCGTGGATTACCGGCGCCTAAGTAAGATCACTCGAAGAGACGTGTATCCTTTGCCCAGGATTGACGATGCCCTTGATACTTTACAAGGTGCCGAGTTTTTTTCATCATTAGATTTGCGCTCAGGGTACTGGCAGGTCCCCCTTGCCGATGCCGATCGACCAAAAACAGCCTTCGTGACACCGGACGATCTGTATGAGTTTAATGTCATGCCCTTCGGCCTCTGCAATGCGCCTCCCACCTTCGAGCGCATGATGGACTCGGTTCTTCGGGGTTTGAAATGGCAAATCTGTCTCTGCTATCTCGACGATATAGTCGTCTTTGCGCCAGACTTTGGAACACATCTCGAGCGCCTCAAACACGTCCTCACGTGCCTGAAGAATGCTCAGCTCCAACTCAACCTCAAGAAGTGTCACTTCGCTGCTCGCCAACTTAAGATTCTCGGGCACGTCGTATCAAAGGACGGTATACTTCCAGACCCGGCTAAGTTACGTGCTGTCGCCGACTTCCCCAAACCAACGACTATGAAGCAGTTACGGAGCTTCGTGGGGTTATGCTTGTACTTTCGCCGGTTCGTGCGCAACTTCGCCTCTATCATTGCGCCTTTGACCGAACTTATAGGCAGCACCACTGATATTTCGGCATGGTCTTCTGAGTGTGACCAAGCCTTCTGTACCCTTCGTCGTCTCCTCACTTCGCCACCAATACTGCGTCACTACGATCCTACGGCAGCAACTGAAGTCCACACCGACGCCAGTGGTGTCGGCCTCGGTGCGGTTCTCGCGCAACGCAAGCCTGGATTCGCCGAGTATGTCGTCGCCTACGCCAGCAGAACTCTTACCAAGGCTGAATCAAACTACAGCGTCACCGAGAAGGAATGCTTGGCGATCGTTTGGGCGCTTGTCAAGTTCCGCCCATACCTTTATGGCCGTGCTTTTGATGTAGTAACGGACCACCACGCATTATGCTGGTTATCGTCGCTTAAGGACCCATCAGGTCGTCTTGCCCGTTGGGCTCTTCGGCTTCAAGAATATGACATTCGCGTGGTATATCGTTCCGGCCACAAGCATGCCAATGCTGATGCACTGTCACGATCTCCCCTATCCCCGGACATCGCATCTGTTTCCTCGGACAACTAGTTGTCAGCGCTTGACGAGGACACCATCTCTTCTGCACAACGCAATGACCCATGGATCACTTCGCTTCTTGACGTGTTATCCGAGGCACCGACACTTCCAACCACTCGAACCCTGCGCCGCCAGGCTCCGCACTTCAGTATTCGGGATGGCCTTTTGTACCGACGCAACTATTCAGCAGATGGTAGGAAATGGCTACTAGTCATTCCCCGAACGCTGCGCTCTACCATCTGCGCGTCGTTTCATTCCGACCCGCAATGTGCTCACGCCGGTGTTTTCAAGACCTACGAGCGCCTACGAAAAAGGTATTACTGGCGCGGAATGTTTACCTTCGTCCGCCAGTTCATTCGCGGCTGCCACGAATGTCAGCGGCGGAAAAGCCCGCCACATCCTGCAACAGGTTCATTGCAGCCACTTCCATGCCCAGACCGCCCATTCGACCGTGTAGGAATTGACCTCTACGGACCACTACCATTAACAACGGCAGGCAACCGATGGGCTATCGTGGCAGTGGATCATCTAACACGGTACGCTGAAACTGCTGCTCTCCCTACAGCTGCAGCACAAGACGTCGCAACTTTCATACTCAATCGTTTTGTGCTTCGTCATGGTCCTCCTCGAGAACTCCTCAGTGACCGAGGGCGTGTTTTCCTCTCCGATGTAATACAAGCACTTCTTCAACAGTGCCATATGGTTCACCGGAAGAGTACAGCCTACCACCCACAGACGAACGGCTTGACTGAGCGGTTTAATCGTACTCTGGGGGACATGCTCGCTACGCATGTCGCTTCTGGTCAAACTGGGACCTCGTTCTCCCATTTGTGACATACGCGTATAACACCGCTACGCAAGTCACTACAGGGTTTTCCCCATTTTTTCTCCTGTACGGTCGCGAACCATCACACACCATCGACACTTTACTCCCATACTCGCCAGATCCCTCCAAATACAAGCCTGTCTCGGAAGCCGCTCGTTACGTAGAAGAGTGCCGCAAGCTAGCCAAGCGGCTTACTACATCCGACCAACAGCGCCAGAAGGAGATCCGTGACGACGACCATCGCTCTGCACCAACGTTCGTTCTTGGAGCACTTGTATGGCTTCATGTACCGCCCTGCGCCCCTGGTGTATCACCCAAGCTACTCTCCAATTATCATGGTCCCTACCGCGTGGTCGAGCGTACTTCACCCGTGAACTACGCCATTGAACCCCTCACGCCACCGAGCGACCGTCGTCGGCGTGGACGTGATATCGTTCACGTAAACCGTCTGAAGCCGTACTTTGACCCGCTTGTCCCCACGTGTTAGATCGCCAGGATGGCTTCAACTTTTTCACCGGGGGTAATTGTAGTGAATAAGAAAGACGTTGATACCATCAGGTCAGCTATCATCAGCACAAGAAGAAGGCACGAGATCGGCGATCAAGCACCGTCATCTGGGTTCGCCTGCGTTCCTTTAGAGCTACCACCCGCTTGCTCAGTCCTTCAATAAACCCCCTTTACATTACTTTCTTTAGGCAGTCGGTGAGTTTACGGCTGATAATAGAGAAGTCCGCACCAGTATCTACCAGTGCTGTTATTGGGCGTCCGTCTATACAAGTGTCTAGATTGACGCTTACGATTTCCGTTGATGTCGGTGACGTCGTATCGTCCTTGGTATCGTGCGTCGTGCGATCCGTGGTATCATTCGTCGTATCACGTCGTAGAGAAGATGTTGGGGGTGTGATAGCATCTGGACGGGCGGCAACCTTCCCCCCAAAGGTCGCAGCTGTTAGTTTCCCCGACGAGGGCTAGGAGATCTGCCCCGGACCACCTCCGAGTAACTGCGCTGCGGCGGCGAGTTCGGTGCAGGTGAAGGAGAGCGGGGTCGACGATACGGCACTTCGGATTGCTGTGCTTGCGGGCCTGCACTGCTGTCACGGCGGTTATCGAAATAGGCACGAGGGGAGGTTTGTAGAAAGTTATGTCTACGGTCACGGTACGGGCAATTGCGGAAAATATGGCCGGCTTCTCCGCAATGAAAGCAAAGTGGTCGACGGTCGACAGTGCGCCACAAGTCCGTCTTACGGATGAATGGTCGACTGGTGGGCATACCTTGCGACCAAGATGCAGATGTCGGCAGAGTGTACATCGGCACCGTTTGCATAGGCACGTTGGACTGTAGATACGGCTGCGGCGGATTGGGAGCTGGGGCCCACGGCTTGTTGTAAGGCCCTTGGCTCTCGTCACGATAAGCCAGTGGTGACGAGTTGTACGACACTGGAGTGGGTCGACGGACAGCTGATGCGTAGCTTACAGACCGCTGGTCTGAGAGCGATTCGGGCAACGAAAATGCCTGGCGGAGTTCTTGCCGCACAACTTCTGCAACGCAAGCCATGGTATTTTCTTGCGGAGTCACAAGGAGGTTTCGAATCTTCTCCCGAACGACCTCACGAATGAGTTCGCGCAGAGAACACTCACTACCGGCACTCAAAACAAAGAGGCTGGGAGATGTTTTGTTTGGTTGGTCATGGTATCGGCGCCGTTGCTGCAATGCTCGCTCAATTGTTGTAGCCTCTTTGACAAATTCCACTACGCTTGTTGGTGGGTTGCGTAGGAGACCGGCAAACAGCTCTTCCTTGACGCCCCTCATCAAATGTCGGGAGTTTTTTACCTGCAGGCATCTCGGGGTCGGCCCGCTGAAATAGGCAGGCCATGTCTTCCGCAAACATGGCGACGCTCTCGTTTGGTTTCTGTATCCGTGCCTGGATGAGCTGCAGAGCAGAATCACGTTGGTCGGTGTTTGCGAATGTCCCGAGAATTTGCTGCCGAAATTCCTCCCACGAAGACAGCGTTGACTCGTGGTTCTCGTACCACGTACGAGCGCTGTCTGCCAAAGCAAAGTAGACGCGCGATAGCTTTTGTTCAGTGGGCCAGCGGTTGGCTTTGGCGACTTGCTCATACTGGGCTAACCAGTCCTCGACGTCTTCATAAGCCTCACCGTGGAAGGTCTCAGGAATTAGAGGCTGATCAACAGTAAGCTGTGAAGGCCCTCCAATAGCCATTTCTCCCGGTACGTTGTGTTACTTGAGAAGTTCGAGCTGGATCGCCTCGGGACTAAGGCCTCGCTGTCGGCGACTGTAGCGGTGGACAGGAGTATCCACTGCAGGAACGGATTGCAGAGGTGGACTCGGATGTGCTAGGGCGCGGAGGTGTCCCAAGCATCAGTTGGAGAAGTCCAGCACCTCCACCAACGTTGCTAGGTGAAAATAACAGAACACAGGACGACGGTGCGACCAGAAAAAACGAGGTCTGTATTAACAGAACAAAAGAGCAGCTGCTTCGACTTCTTCTTCCTCGGAGGATCCGCGGGTGCTGTCCACGCTCATCACTTCATCGTCCTCTGTCTTCTTGCCCGGCCTTTAGCCGTGACAATATACACAAAAATTGGCCCCGTATCTGCATGTTTCACTGCAAATTTCGTCAAAATTTGCAGTGAAATGTAGCGATGCTGAAGGACTCGGGGGTATAATAAAACTTATTTATTAAAAGGGCGAATCTGTGCCCACAACTCAAAGTGACTATGGTCGTAAAACCTGTCAGTCAAACACCAAAGATGTCCTTCCGCTGCCTTCTTCTTCCTTTCCCCGATTTGTATACTACAGTAATATCGTACTCTTGTTGCCTAAGGCTCCATCTTGCTAGTCGGCCAGAGGGATCCTTAAGATTCGCCAGCCAACACAGGCGATGGTGGTCACTGACTACTCGGAATGGTCTACCGTAGAGGTACGGTCGAAATTTACTTATGGCCCAGATGACTGCGAGACACTCTTTTTCGGTTCCAGAGTAGTTTGTCTCAGCCTTCGAAAGCTTGTGGCTGGCATATGCTAGCCATTCTGCCGCTGGACTAGAATGGCTCCGAGGCCGATGTTACTCGCATCAGTGTGAACTTCAGTTTCGGCTGTCTTATCGAAGTAGGGGAGGATTGGAGAGACTTTCAGGCGTGTTCTTAACTCATCAAATGCTTCCTGTTGTTCACTTCCCCACATAAAGGGCATGTCGTCTTTTGTTAGATTAGTAAGTGGTTCAGCAATGTTAAAAAAGTTTTCCACAAATTGTCGATAGTACGTGCATAAACCTAGGAAGCATTGTACTGACTTCTTGTCTCTGGGTGTCGGGAACTTCGCGATAGCAGCTGTCTTTTCAGGGTCTGGACGAACACCTTCGGAGCTGCGATGTGTCCGAGGAATCTCAGCTCTTCAAAACCTAACTGGCATTTTTCTGGCTTGACGGTCAGTCTGCTGAACAAATGGCTTCTAATACTGTGCGGAGTCGCTCTAGATGTTGGTCAAATGTAGCGGAAAATACGACAATGTCATCCAAGTACACCAAGCAGGACTGCCATTTCAGTCTCGTGAGGACAGCGTCCATCATTCTCTGGAACGTCGCTGGCGCTGTGCACAGGCCGAATGGATGCACTTTAAATTCATAGAGGCCGTCTGGGGTTATGAATGCCGTCTTTTCACGGTCGCGCTCATTCACCTCAATTTGCCATTATCTGCTCTTGAGATCAAGGGAGGAAAAGTATTTTGCACTCCGTAGTCGATATAGTGTATCATCAATACGCGGCAGAGGGTATACAACCCGTTTGGTTACGCTGTTCAGTTTCCGATAGTGTACGCAGAATCGAAGGGTGTTATTTTTCTTTTTAACAAGCATGTGAAGAGAGTGAACAAAATGTTTATTAGATGTTCTGGGCGAGAAAGTCTGTGAGTTGTATTGTGGAAGCGCTGTGTTAGAGAGTCTTGATCCGTGCAGCGAAGGCGAACGAGTGCATCGAAGCACATTAGGCACAAGGGCTATCTGACAGTTATCTTTGAAAACAAAGGAAGGGGTGTGCGCCCACGGAGAAAGATGTGCACCTGTCTCGGAGGCGATAAGGTGTAGAACGCAAAGGAACGGGCAAGTGCCACCACCGTGTCGTCTTAGCAAAGCGTTCGAAACACTTGCCTTTTTGAGCATCGCGTTGCATTGTCAGCGCAGCGTGATAAACGCTACGGCCCTTAGAATTACTTATGTGTGCCTTCTCTAGTATAAAGACACACATACAAAATATTGATGTGTTGTTATGATGCCTCAGATATGTGCAATAATTCATTTTTAATAGACATTCGCACAAGTACGAATGCTGAAACTTGAGCAATATTGGTGGGTGCTGCGGATGAAGTTGGCCATTTGGGGTATCATTACGGCCGACGAACAGACAAATTTACAGACATACAGACCAAAATTTTTGTGTCCAAGTACGCCAAGAAAGACTATCGTCTTTAAAATACCCGGCCCCCGAGATTGTCTATTGATGCACGGTGAATAACTTCAGAGGCTACTGACCCCCAGTTTCAATTTTAGAAATCTCGACTGGAGGTGCTGTTCCGACTCATAGAAGCCCCATGATAAAGAACATTCCTTGAATAGTCTGTGATGATGTGATCAGAACGCCGTGTATTGTTCCTCTGATCAATAAATATAAAAAAGTTGTATGAATGATACTGCTTTGAATTATGTGTGAGTAAATGTGAGTATAAACCTATACCCAGGTAGATCTGATTTTAATAGTGAAGTTGAGTAGATAGGACTATAGGTCGTCAAAAGTTAGTGGAGCTCACTTTTGTTTATCCCTGGCACTTTGTACTCACACGGACTCACGAAAATTTTCTTCAACCAGACTCACTTCGACTCAAGCTCACCAAATTATTACTCACTCAGACTCGCAGCTCGGACCGAGTCTGAGCGAGTTTTTTCATGAGTGAGTTCGCCGACCATTTTACAACACTGACACATATCTCGAAGGCGTTACTTTTTCTGACTGCGTTGTCATATCTACGGTCTTGGAGTACAGATGTTAAAGGCATAGATGCTTCTGCTTGTAGGATCCTGAAAACTGTTCTGACTGTTTTCGGCCGAGTTCATGGTGTGATGATTACATGGGGACAAAAATGAAATTTTCACTGAAATTTCAGACACAGGGGCTTGAAGATAGGTCTACTAAGTAGGATTAGAAGGAATTAAAGTAGAAGATTTCTGTACATGGTCGGTGTGGGATCAGGTTGTGGAGAAGGGGGAAGGAGAGTCCTTGAATGGCACTTGCTCGTATCTCTACAGTAGTTCAAAAAATGAATGTACACGTCAGCCATGACGTCTTATCAATCACAGAGCATAGCCAGGAAGGTTCAACACGCTGTCATTCGTGTGTCGATTCCTGGCAATAGTTCATGCCACCGTTCACATACCAGGTAAGGTGACCGCTAATGCCAGAGCCAGACATGACGGCATGTAGTTCAGGTTTATCATAATTTGCGTAATGATGAGCTTTAATATGGAGAGCCTTTAAGAAGTTGGTGGGGCCATGCCACTTTGTTTAATTTATCACAAAATTTGTATTAATAAAAAGCAAGATAAGAAGCTTTTACTGTATAATTCATGATAAGTTTGTTTAGCTGTGGTCACAATTTTCAGGAATGAAACCGAGTGTAGCAGATGTAATACCTTTGACTCTGCAGAATCGGTCTAGTACACTGCTGCTGATCTGGCCTTTGCCCGAGCATACAGTGGCCCAAGAGGTGATCCTGTGAAGCAGTGGTGGGGTGTCTTTGCAGGCAGGAGAAGCAGAAGGCGCAAGTGGTGGAGGCCCTGACACGCAAGGGTGCTGCCATGTGCGAGATCTTCCTCACAAGACAGGAAGCTAGTCGAGGCTCTGGTGACGGACAGCCTGCCAGTCCTCCCCCTGATGCGTCACCTCTGCCAGTCCCCGAGAGTGCCAGCTCGAATGCGCCACCGTCCGCTGCAGCAGTCACAACGACGGATGACCAGGGCCCTACGGTGGCTGATCTCAACCGTGTCTACGCGGAGCTGCTCAAATGGGCTGACCCAGGTGACCCCAAGGTATGGCCTGGCAAATTTTCATTCCATCCGTCATTAGCATGGCTCTCCATGGTCTCACTGCACCGCTTTACTTGCATGTGTCATGGGAGCAAGCTTGGTTATAGTTGCTTCACCGGATTTTAGATGGGTTCTGTGGAAGTTAAGTGAATTGTTAATCAATGAAGGGGCACTGCACTGCATTTTCAGGGATCCTGCTTTAGCACCAATTGTGCCAAAGTGTGCCAAATTGGATTTACGGCACCATCCTGATAAAATCAACGTAAATAGACTATTTTCAAGCAATCACAAACCTCCTCACGGGTGTGCAACACACTATGGGAGAAGTGTGTACGTCGAAATGATCGAGCGCGCCGGCTGTTTTATGTCTCCTGCTGCTCATTGGTGCAATGGGTGCACCGAATAAAACAGAAAAATGAAAGGTATACTCGAATATGGACCATTTTTGCATCTAAAATAATATACATGTCTGAACGCACCTTTATGTATATCTACCAGTAAAATGCAAAAGGAATGATGCACTCAGTGTAGGTATAGCCGAGCAGATGTATATGGGATGTAGCTGTTAAGTAGCATGCGATTGAATGATCACATGTCGATATATGCAATCAAAATATGTTATCATCAGCAATGGGAGCTGCAACATGGAATTCATAATTATTCAACGATTACTTGTTCATAAGTTGAACAATTAATTGTCAATGATCGGGTGCAACAAAGCTGCAGAGAGGTTTTGAAGTGTTCAGGTACAGATTATTTTGTTTAATTCACAAGTCACGCTCTGTACAAAAGAGTGAGCACATTCTAAACACGTTTACACAAAAAGGAATGGGACAAGAATTCATTTGTGAGGCTCCTTGCTCTCATGATTTGCAGTTTCTTGGTACACGCTTCAAACTTTCACTGCGGGTTCACCAAAACCAGTCTGCGCATTTGAGTATTGTTGAACGAGGAATTGTGATGTCATGCTACACACGGCATTGGAAAAGAAATTTGGTCACATAAGATGAGCAGTAGTTTCCAGCTTCAAATTGATTACCTCAAAAAGGCCGGAGATCTTGCATCGGTGCATCGGTTCTCGAAAATCTGTTCGCATTGCAAAGATAAATACGGATATACTTCACCCTCAAATAATGAAGAAGCTAGAAATACTTCAGTTAAATGACATACTGTAGTCAGTTTGGATTTCAGTGGACCAGAAAAATGTCTGATTAATTCGAATATAAGGCGGTCAGGATTATAAGGCGAGGGGGGAGTTGAAAGACCAAAGAAAAGGTAAAAAAGTTTGCAGACTAATGTAAGGCGAGTTCTCGCTAAAAACTTTGACATTTCACCATTTAATTGTGCGAAAATCAGCTGTGTAACTGCATAATCACGAGCTGTCATTATGTGAAGTATCACTGCTTTCCTTGTTGTTGTCGCATTCCCAAACTTCACTATCTTCGGTGCCATCCAGAGTTCAAAATGAGGACTTCTTGAAAGAAGCTGCCACCATTGCGTTGGGTATGGCTGCAAAAGTGTCGGCGATGCAGGGAGCCACTACAGACGGAGATGTAGACAGACGGAGCCACTACAGACTGAAGAATGTAGCGAAGCGATGTGGGGTGAGGGTTGTGTCTGCTGCCACAAATAAGATTAGTCACATTTGTTTCATAGTGTGCAAGAGGTCGCACGAGTCAGTAATGAGATCCGCTGCGGTGGGACAGTGGCTACGGTACTCGGCTGCTGACCCGAAAGTTGCGGGTTCTATAACACCTGCCATAGCGGTCGCATTTCTATGGAGGCAAAATGGTTGAGGCCCATTTGCTGTACAATGTCAGTGCGCAATATAAAGAGTACGAGATATTTTGAAATCTTGATAAGGAGTGGAACGAGAGTTCCACTGCTAGATCATTTCAAAAGATTCTCGCAATGCTGCTGCACCTGAAGTTCTTAGATTTTTGTTTATTTTTTAAATTTGGCTGGGCCTGCCACTACTATATCAATGCTTTCTGCGAATGTGAAGTCTGAATCTAGCAACATACCAACTTTGTGAAGCAACCCTGTGGCATGTCATGTGGCACATGTGCAGGGCAGGCTCTCTTCCCACGCTTGGTGCAGTTTGTCTTGTTTGCTTTTGGCAGTGTACATCATTTTCTTACAGAAGTGCAATTTCTGTTCAATCTGCGCAGTGTACGCATTACATATTTTTCACTGACTGTGAAGAGCGGCAACTTAACGTGAGTGACGTGAGCATGGCATGACTAAAACAGCGCAAATTAATGCTAGAACTTAAAGTTGCCCTAATCAAAGAAGTGGAGAAAGGAGGCTGAACAAAATCGAGCATAATGCAAGAGTTCAGCATCCTTTTCTTTACGCTCTCAACTGTGCTGAAAAACAGACAGAAGGTGCTTGGGGGACATCAACAGATCTTCGGCCAGCAGAAATGGGTTCGGGGCTTTCAGTTTCCAGACGTTGCAGCGGCCTTGATGGTATGGCTGCAGAATGCCAGAGGAGCCAACCTCTCGCCTCCAGAGCATTAATGATGGAGAAGTCAGACACTCTGGCCTTGCAAATGGGGCACACAGATTTCAACTGCAGCAGTGGCCGGTTTGGCTGCTTCAGAATAAGGAACAGTGGGATGTATAAGTACGGTGCATGGCGAGAGTGGCACTGTTCATGCAGCCTCTGCAGACAATTGGCTCCGCAGCTGGCTCTCTCCGTTGCAAAAGAGTTGCGCTGACAGACATATTTACCCTTCATGAGGCAGTGCTATAATGTAAAAGGTTGCTGAGCCACACCTTCACACCAAAAAGTGCAGGGCGCATGGGAGAGAAACAACAGATGAACAGGGTAATGGTCTTTAGCTCGGCAAATGCCACAGGTGAATAAAAGCTGCTGTTACTTATAATTGGCAAACTTCTCAAGCTTAGGGGCTTAAGCAATGCACAACTGCCGAATGAGATCATCTGTCATCCCAATGAAGCAGTGTGGATGACTGCAGCTGTTTTTGAAATGTATGTTCGTGCCATTGATAACAGGATGGTCAAGAAAAGCTACAGAATCCTGTTCATTGTCGACAATTGCCCAGGCCATGGCAAAATATAGAACTTGGAGGCAGTCAGTGGAATTTTTGCTGGCAAATAAGACGGTGCTGCAGCTGAAGAACCAAGGTGTGATTGAAGATGCTCGAAAAATCTACGGAAAGAGAGTGTTCCATAGAATTTCATTGTATGAAATGGACAAAGGCTACAAAATTGACCTGTTAGGAGCAGTACAGTACTTGGCAAAATGTTTGTGCAGCAGCTATCGTCATCTTCTTAAGCACATGCTGGATTTTTAGATGCTGCCAGTTCACCAGAAGTGGAAACAGGTGACTTTACAGATTGTGACGAAATTTCTAAAGAGATCATAAAGCTTACCAATAACGGTGCCGCCTAAAGTGACCAGAGAAAGGACAGATACTGAAATTAGTCTAACTGCCCCTAATGGAGTTGACGACTGAGACAACGGCGATGACAAACTACCTCTAGAGGTGCCGAAATCTGCTGAAAACAGAAATTTGCTGCGCTGGCTGCAAAATAAGGTCACATGTAGCAGCGGGAAGACTGGCTCGTGCAATGTGTCAAGTAGCTGGAGCAAGCCCTCTCAGGCCCGAGGACGATTGCAAAGCAAATGAGGATAAAGCAGTTTTTCTCTGCTAATTAAATTGGCAGTCCTGCAGAACCCAACCACTCAATGTCTCTTTTGTATAAACTTTTTCTCTTTTAAACCTTTACGAGAGAAAAAGCATAGAAGTGACAGCGGAAGAGCCGGTAATGAGTAACTCAAACCTGTGGGAATCTGAGACACGCCCGCGACCATTTCGTGGGCATTCCGCCGCATGGCCACACCCTTTTGTTTTTTTTTTTTTGCTCTGGTAACGGCGCATGGCGATAAATGGCGCCACACGCGGGCGCGGCACGTGTTACGTGCACGCCAAGGGAGCTCTCTTTTCTCCGTGGTTGGCGCAGGGTAAGCACGCGTTTCCTTAGTCAGAGTCCCCTTTGGGAATCGCTTGACTGTAGCCTGCCTGAGGGTGCCTGTGGCACCGCGCGTCCCCTTTGGGAATCGCTTGACTGTAGCCTGCCTGAGGTGGCACTGTGGCACCTTGACTGTAGCCTGCCTGAGGTGGCCTGTGGCCTGTGGCACCTCCTGTTTACTTGAGTGCTAGCTTCGGTACTGTACGAGAAGGCCACAGCGGTGCCTAGTGCTTGAAGTGGTTGTACCACACCGAGCCGCACTTGCCGTAGGCCTACGCGTACAAGGTTTGCCCTAACGCTCGCGACCAGGCCCAGTGGCCATCGTGAGAGTGCGCAGCATAGCCGCGGGGGACCTTTTCCCGACCGGCGTGTCAAAGCTTGCCATTGCCAGCTGCGACGTGCTCGCAGTTTCCCCTTATCGTGAACGTCCGCGTGCGGGTGCCTTTGCTCTCCGCGTCCAGGGAGCGGACGTTGTACTGTTGTTCAAGGTGCTGTCAAAGGCAATAAAGTGTTGTGTATTTTTGTATTGTAACACTGTCTGTTTTGCCGCGTCGCGCTAAACGCCTGATTAGTTGAGCGCGCGGAGCGGTGCGCTACACACGAGTAGGTGACGGAGTCGCGGCCCTGTGGCTCGCTAAGCGTAAACCCGCGGTGATCATCTGCTACGGTGAGTAGCGGGGTCATCATAAACTTTGATATACAAACCCGGATATAACGAAAAATTGGTTATAACAAAGTAAGTCTTGCAATATAGATATAGTGTTAAAATATATCTTTATAACAAATTTTTTTGTATAATAATTTTATTTTTATGTAAAATGCAGCTTTGTCATTATAAGCTATAAGTATAATTATTTTCAGACAAGTTCTAGATATTTTCCGGTGAGTTGTGCAACTTTGCCAATCTCGGAAATCCGCTTATTTCAACATTTTCCCTGGTTTTTACAACTTCCAGTTAAGGAGTTATTACAGTATATTAATTTGCATGTAACAATCATGTAAAAGTGCTTTGACTGCAGTCTATATCATGAATATATCTATCCAGGGAAAATCCGCATTGCCACGAGGCCCCACATCAAGGTTAAATGAACATTTTACCCTCACATCGATTCATCATGTCTTAAGTTCAAAAGCTTGTTATATGGTGGTTTATATGCTCTAAGTATAATAAATTTTATAACTTAACATACTGTTACCATTGAAGGTTCACTGTGTTTATTTGCAGGATGAGAATGATCTAGGTCAGGCAATGACAAGCAACGGTGTAGTCCACAGGCTGCACCAGCCAACCTCGTGTTCCTCTCTTCTTGCCCGGCTTATACTGTAGCAATGCTTTACAGGTTATTACTTGAAATCTACCAAAAGTTAAATCCTCATACTATTAAAAGTTTATTCCGCTTTCTTTGAATCAAAAGGAATGGCATTTGTAAAGGCCTTCTTTCTGTTTTAGAGAGGTATCATGCAGGTTAGTTGGGTCATGACAAATGTGCTCATTTCTTTATTATACATGATGTATACAGCTTGATTTCGATTCAAAATTATTGGGCCAAACCTCTATCACCTTTAATTTACTTCTGATCTAAAAGTTACTATTCACACAGGCCTAGTGTCTGGACATTTCAGAATGAAATTCGGGAACACTAGCAGTGTGTACAGCAGACTCAGTAAAAGAAAATTTCTGTGATGGAATTGCATCTTAAATGGAAAAACTGCCTTTGATATGATTGGCTTCATACTTGTAATGTGCACCCCCACTTCATATCTCGATAAATGTAACTACCATTAAACCGAACCTATTTTCCTGTTCTCTACAGGTTCCATTTAATTAGTCCACTGTATGTGTTATGGGAGCGGTGGTGTATGTGTTGTGGAAGTACATATATACTATATGTAACATTATCAACTTTTTTAGCATTGCATCCACAGGAATGGCAATACAATCGAAGCCCTTTATAAAAGACACTAATATAAGGGACAAATTAGGTATGAGAGACATCAGTTTGCGTACAGTAATATACGTGTTGATAAGAAAATGCATACGAGGTACCCTGCTTAAAAAAAGACATCACATATAAAAGGCAAGAATTGATGCCCAGAGCATGCCTCTTAAAAAGGGGTTAAAGGCTAACTCCGGCGATTTTTGACCATGTCAAGGTTATGGTGTTTCTATGTTCCTGGGACACCCTTGTCACGAGCCCAATAGCTGGAATGCTCAGGAAAATTGAAAATAAATTTTAATAGGCAAAAATGTGCAATACCAAAACCGAAACCCAACCGAGCGCCCTGTCTGCATATGACGTACTATTCGGTAGAGCCAGAGGCTGTATACTGGTTCCGCCGGCGCGAAGTATGAAAACTGAAAGCCAGTTCATTGAAGCACCGGCGAAACACCACAGAGGAAGAAAGAAAGCATTCTTGTGCTATACCCGTGCCAAACACCGCCGCCGTCGCCTTGTGAAAAGCACAATAAACGCTGTAGCGGCCAAAGCAGCGATGCCATCGGGTGCGTCACTTCCGTTGACATGCCAAACACGACGTCACACAGACAGTGTTGCCAATAATTTTAGCAAGCGAGGTGAGCTTTTCGAGGCAATCTTTGAAATTCATTTGCAAACAATTAGCGCATATTTCAAGCCGGTAATTTGGCATAAATAACAGAAATGTGCAAAGCAACATACCCAGCGAATTTCATTGAGATCCATTGACCTCGAAAAATTGCCGGAGTTGGCCTTTAAACTTAATGGGCTGACCTTTTTCCTCCGGGGATCTCTATCCAGAAGAGCGTTTTTGTTGTTCCATTCACCAGCATAGCCATCTATGTGCGTATTGCAGTTGTGATAAACACCCTGTAAAAAGCCCTGCTCATTTCGAGGGGCCATATTTGAATTTTTAACACCACAGTGTTAAACAGCTTGTTTTGCAGAAATGCCGGCATCAGCATCATTGGTTGTGAGCAATAAATTATTTTGTCTGTGACCGAAAAATCAAGAAAGAGGAAAATAAAATAAATAATAAGAATTTCGTGGTTCAAGTAAAGATCAAAAACATGCCGTCTGTGTGATAAGCAGCTGTTCTACCAAAGAGGCGCAATATTTCTTGAAACTGCTTTGGAGAAAAGTCACAGTATCGCCGCAAAGATGAAGCAATGAATGGTATAGCAACAAATTGGAACGTCACGCGACAATGGCATGCAGATTAAGACATGCAGCGTGCTGCTCATGCACTAATGACGCACGAAAACGCACACAAAACAAAATTGAACTGATAACATTCACAGCTCAACACTCAACATGCTGCTCAAATAAAAACGATGTATGAAACGCTCTGGCAGGTACAGATGACTGCAAAATTAAAAGTGTCAGTTACTTTGCTGTGTCTGAAAAGCGAGCTATTTTCGCAAACAGGGACTGTGCAGCCAGGGAAGCGACCTCTGTGTGCCCGGTAGCTATGACACAATCCTTCTGGTCTGAAAGCCCAGGACATGCGGTTACCCCCCACCGCGATAAGCGCGTGCACGCATGAGCGTCTTCCCCCCCTCCCCATAGCTGGTGTGGGAGATGAGCGCGCTTCCTTACGTCGTGATAAATGCGGTGCGGAGCACACTCCTTGCACCATCTCGCTGATAATGCTGAAAACACGCTATTTCTTTCGTGAACGGCACTGCCAGCGATAAGTTGTGCGTAGAAATAGCTTGCCGTTTGAACATTGAAGGACGTGTGCCTTCATGGCTCAGTGTTTAATGATTGTGGTATTTCCAGAGCAAGACTGTGGTCAGTTTGTGATGTCATCAGGACATGCTAAAGACAAAATTTTAAGAGTGTTTATTTCTTTCATGGTGTGCCCCTATTTAAAGGGGCCCTGCAACACTTTTTGAGCATGGTCAGAAAATGCTGCTGGTTGGTAGTACATGCTCCCAACAACAAGCAACACAAATATTATAGCTCAGCACACGTCCTGGAATTCACAATAAATTATCAGTCAGCTAACAGTTGCTTTCTCTTCTCTTGAGAAATGACAGACAATGCTCAAAAAGCATTTGTAGAAAGCCCATCTATGAACTATTGGTTGACTTCAACATGACACGCTCAGTAGTTACAAAGATCGCCGTGGAAAGCCATGACTTGTCCACGCGGGCGCGCGTGATAACATTGTAGAAGCCGCTCATTCGAAGAAAAAAAGGGGAAAAAAGTGCTCAAGGTCACGAGGCACACGTGACTTATGTTCCTTGCCCCTGCCATCCCGCCCTGCTTAGCTTCCAGCACTTTCGTTGGGACGAGAGAAGAGAGAATTTGATTGCAGTATGCAACAAATCTTAATAACTCTACTCGCACTGAATAGATTCTTAAAATTTTTGCGGGGTTGAATTTGTGATACAATAAGCATTTCCAGTGAATTCATTCCATGTTTGCTTGAAAAAAGTGTTTAAGGGCCCCTTTAAAGAGAAAAGCTATAGGTCCTCAAGTATGACTGTATCTACAGGCAAGAAGAAAAAAGAAAACATAAAGCATTTCACTTACAGTGCAAGAAGTATGCCAATTTTGTAGGCAACAAAAACTAATACTGATACGAATTAAACGCCACGCCCTGTGGAGCAAGAGCTCACACATTCAATTCCACACGCCAGAAGGTATTCTTCTGAAGTATTTTTTGTTGCTTTTCCGTATACAGTAATACTCTGTTAACTCGAAGTCATAAAAACCAGGGAAAATTTCGAGATAAACAGATCTTCAGGTTAGGAAAGTTGTGCTAATCACCGGGAAAAATGAGCGCTTTTTAGAAAATTCAATACTGCTTACTGGCTCTCCAGCGACAGTTTCAAATCTTTCTTCTCGTGCAGGTTTAAAAGAGAGAAAAAATAACATACAAGAGACTTAAACCAGCTAGGTTATGGCGCACTGCCATTTTAATTGGCAGAGAAAAACTGCCTAATGCTCGTTTGTTTTGCCGTCGTACTCAAGCCTAGGAAGGCATCCTCCAGCTGCTTGACGCATCGCATCAATCTATCTTTACCGCTGCTGCACTCGACCGTTTTTTTGAAGCAAGCGCAGGAAATTTTCTTTCTCGGAAGATTTCAGCATTCTCGAGGTGGTTTGTCCTCGCCATCGTCTCCGCCATCCCCTGCATTAGCCGTGTGAACAATTTTAGCATCTGTCATTTCTCCAGCCACCGCCATATCGTGCTCACACAGTGAATACTCCAGAAGAGTCACGTAATTTTTGGTGGCATCGTTACTGCAAGTTTTATGACCACTAGACAAAATTCCTGGCAGTCTGTGAAGTCATCTGTCTCTGCCATCTCTGTTTCTGGCAAACTGGCGGCACTTGAAAACACAGCGTGCGCAAAGCAGTTGGTGATAGTCACTGCGCAATCTTGCTGTCGAGCACTTCTGAGAATGTGCACTGCTCGCAGTAGGTCAATTTCGTGGTCTTTACATTTTCGGAGACAACAAAAGTTTGTGGAGAAGGCTCTTTCGGCTCATTTGGTAGCTGCTACGCTGGACGCACTCACGCTAAGTTACGTGAGTGCAATCAGCGAAAAATTCATACCGCTTGGTTTGCGCAGATGAACGGAAATCACACTGCAGGGAAAATCACAAGCATTGCACTCACAGTCAAAGAAAAATCCATACCGCATGGTTTGCACAAATGAATGAAAATCACACCTCAGGAGAAATCATGTGCACTGAACAAAGAGAACGAGACAAGCTATGTCAAGATTGGGCAGAGGGCCTCCCTGCTCAGCACATGTGTCACATGACATGCCACAGGGTTGCTTGACAAAGTTGATATGTCGCTGGGCTGAGAGTCTGCGCACTTTGCGCGTTCATGGAAAGCATCATTGTAGTTGCAGGCGCAGCTAAATACGAAAAAAAAATCGGCGAGCTTCAGGCGTAGCAGCATCGCACGAATCTTGTGAAATGGTCTGGCGGCAGAATTTTTGTTTTTTCTTTTGTCAAGATTTCGAGTTATCTGCAATCCGACCCAAAAATACTTCGGGATGAAGGAAAAAATATAGATGGGACGTATAGAAAAATGTTCGATGCCACAAAAAGTTTTGACAATTGAATTTTTTTAGATATGTCAGTTCAAGTTTAAGAGGTATTACTGTAAATACATACATACTGTGAAATCTTGGTATAACAAACTTCAGGGGGCTGCGGCAATGCGTTTGTTATTTTGAAAGGTCGTTATAGTTAAAGCCCAAAAATTAACCATAAATACTTATGTTCTACCGAACAAGACGACTTACCTTTAAAACGGTGGGTCCTGAACTCGTTTTTCATGAGAAAAAACAAATGCATAAGTAAACACAGGAAAATGCACGTTTACTTGAAGAAGTCTGTCTTTTTTTTTTTTTTGACGCGTGCAGCACAAATTTGGCAGCGCAAAGGCCTCCAGCTCATCCGCATTTCTTTGGTGTGATTTGGTCGTGCGTTCTATTTCGTCCCTTAGCGAAAACTGCTTCTGCTTTTTCATCGCAAGCAGAGATGAACTCATTATTGTAGTAGCGTTGCAGCATGAACGCAGACTTGCTTTGTGGATGCGATAAATAATTACCGAAAAGAGATGAACACGACTGACAAGGCCTTCTGGAACACATGTAGAAGTGACAAGGATAAGAAAAACTCGAAGCATATGGCTGTCACCACCTCTCCGGAAGAAAAGAAAGAGCTAAAAAAGCCTCGCGTTTCATTTTCTGCTCTCTTGCTGTCTCAGGTTTTCCGCACCCATGCTTCCTGCTCCGCAACTTTCACTCTGCCTCGCCGACCTTGCCCTCTCGTGTTGCCTCGCCCCTCGCCTCAGCGTTTGTAAACCTGCAGCATCCACATTTCAACAAAAAGAAAGAAAAGAAAGTCGTCCTTTCGTTGTTTTTTTTTTGCCCTCCGCACCGTCGTGCGTTCCGAGAAGCAAGGCGTCCATTCGCTGTGTCGTCTGCTTGCGTACCGCTCCGGTGGTCACTACGGATTTCAGAACATGAGTTTTCTGTACTGAGGTGTTGTTAATATAATGCCCAATTAAATTAGCGCTCATTATTCTGAAGTACATGGTAGGGAAATAATTTTACATCTAGACTATTATATTAGCAGTCGGCATGGGATTTTTTAAAAGTTCGTTAGTCTGAAAAGGTCATTAATGTGGGGTTCGTTCTACTGAAATTTAACTTTATACATATTCAGGGCATGACGGCAGCAACACATGGCGATGCCGATAGCAAGAACCAGCCCAGGAAAAGGCACCGTTTTGAGATTTCACTCAGCAGCTGTGTTACAGAGGCTAGAATAGGGAAATGTGATGAGCGGCATGCGGTGCCTACGGAGCGCACTAAAAGCCTTTGTGAAGGAGCTGTGTGGGGGCGCGCGCAGTCGTTTATACGTTGTTGGCACGTTTCCGGCAATCTCTTGCGCCCGTTTGTCCTTGTTTTTTTGTGCGGTGGCACTCTGACACTAATGCTTCTGAATGCACTTTCATGGGGTGAAAACAACGTCATTGTTTTGTTTTGGTATGCACTACAGGCTACAAGTCAGCTAACAAGAAGCATGCGTTGTTCGACGTTCCAAAAGACCTGTTCGCGCAGTGGCAGAGAACGATCCCGCGTGCTGACAAGCTGCTTCAAGAAAACTGGGCTGTATGTGAGCTGCATTTCGACGAGAGGTACATCTCCCGACACTTTGAGCACACTGTGTATGGCACAATTGTTCGGTCTGAAAGGGGTAAGCTCATCCTGATGGGCCACAAAAATCCGGTGGACATCCACCCGTGTGCCAGTTTGGGACATAGGTACGTCTGATGGAGACTCCATAAATCTGCAAGCTGCACAACGGTTGTCTGTAGGACCCTTATGTGCAAAAGAATTTTCGATCCGTCAAACGTCAGACGTGTGACAAAAATCGTATGTTCGGACACAGGACGGTTCGCAATTAGCCCTTTCAGTACGTACACTGACGTATCTCGGAATGTGGCTGAAATTACTTGATGTTCAGTAGACATGCATCGCCTTATGCCGCACAATAGAACATTCTCTCTCGCCATACGCGATTGGTCGAGGGTCCCGTGTACATGCTACGACAAGAACGTTTACGTGAGCGTCGACCTATTTCACATGACATGAACGAATATTCCATTTTAGCACGCAAATGATTGCGCCCATAATGAACACATCTTGGTACAGAAGCACTAAACATGCCAGGTACAATGCATTAATTTGACTGGCTTTTCTTACATCATAGCATGCTGCAACTAAGATATCAAGCAAATAAAGATGCAGCACGTAGTACGAGGTGCAGCAATTTATATTTATTTCAAAAACTTCAAATGACTTCCAAAAATAATATAAAACTTCTCATGAAATTTCATGAACAATGACGATAATATGATGCACTCCGGGTCCCGTCAAATAAAGTGCACTGGCGGTCGCATTAACACTGCAGGCGTGGTCCTAGGCCCACTGTCTTCCACAAACAGCGGTGGAAAAAAACTGCATACAAGAAAAAGTAAGTTACGTATGAGTTCTAAAACATAAGACAGATTTCCAATTACAAATCTGATAAAACGCTGTAATGTATTTGTAAATAACAATCAATCGTAAATGCACTCAGGCGAAGCGCGTATTCGGTAGAAACGTCGCACTTTGTCAGCGACTGGCCGGCATAGTTGCAAGCATGCTTGCCTACAAGTATGCGGGCTTCTCGCTCTCACACACACGCCTAGAAACGTGAGTTGTTACACGCAGAAGATCAAGATTATTCGAAATAAGCTGAGGCAGTCTAGCTGACGATTCGCACCGGCGTGTGTTTTATAGCTACTCCTTTAACCAAGATTCAACCGCCAGCAAACAACTGTCATACTGTTTTTGACTAGTTTCGAGACGTTTCAGTAACGAAATGACGAAAAGTCAGGGGCACTTAATTAGACTTACCGAAAGAAGTACGTTATCCGAATGGTCAACATTTTAGCTGCATCCTATATCTGCAGCGAAGGTGGCAAGCAGATCCGGCCATTGAATTGAAATGAACCGTTAACGAAAACCACAGTAAAACTTGTTTCATGAAACACTGATGGAAAATATGCGGAAAACAGAATGCGGAGTGTTACTTTGCTCAGGATAACAGCTGCAGTAATGTGTACAGGAAAGCTGAACACGCCAAGCGATGACCGCCGGCCAGCCAATCGAGCCACTGCGCATCATTGCGAGGGGAGGACAAGTTTAACGACCGGTCAATAAAAAAAAACAAGGTCTTGCAAGTTTCAGCATGTGTGACATTGTACTGCGTCACCGCTTACCCGAAGCAACGGAGTGCCCTATGCTGATGAGAGTTGGCGTGCGCGCCAATGAGTGCCTTCGTTTTGCTTACGTGTCCCGCCCGTTATTGTATCGGTGGCAGTTGTGCGAGCTTGTTGCTGCAAGCTTCGTTACACGAGTAACTTGGCTTGAAAAGAATATGTCACACGCACGTGCAGCCACCCATTTCTTTTTTTAAACTCAACACACTAGCATCGACCGCCCAGTCTATGAGAGCCTTAATGACTGATCACTGTTACGAAGGGCACCACGAAATCCTGCTGCTGCCACCACTGTTACGAAAGACGGTGACGGCAACACGGTCCCGAAGGCACCACTGCTTCGAACTCCACCGGGAAGGTCACCAATTGTTTGGTAGCGTAACTTTCTCAGCTCGTGACTGCTTCTGCGCAGAGCTGATAGAGGAGCGGACGAGACGACGGTGATGTAAACAAGGTTTGTGTACAGCATATCTACAGAGGCGTTACAAATTCGGCACTGGGGCTGACAGAGACTCGACGGGCCGAGCTCTCTTCTCTGACACAAATGTCTACTGCTCGCGACGCGCCGCAGGGCTTTTTTTATGTGCACTGGGAGGATTCTTTGAGTAACCAAATGTGCAACCAGAAGCGCCGCTGGCCGTGACGTCAGAATCCTCCAATGCGGTCGCCGCTGGGCCGTGTCATACTTATCGAATCCGGAGCCGCTGCCCGTGGTTGCAGCCAAGGACGAGTGACATCGCCACGCATTTAAAGACTCGCCAGACAGGAAGGCGCCTATTGCTGCAACGGGCTCGCTGTGCGTGCACGACAGAAAGGCACCGCCGCGTGATGGCGCCGTTGAGTTGTTCGCGTCAGGCGGGCTGGCGTGCTGGCCTTGAGACGGATTGCCGTATTCAGAGGCATGGACATTCGGTGTGGACTCGCAGTTATAACAGCATCCCCACTGCCAGACAATGCGCCGGAAAGACGAGCTGCTTCCACGTGGCTCGAATGTCAGGCGCGCTCGTTCGCCAGGTCCCTCCAGGTTCGCCTCCAGGACCATGGGAAGAATGCAGCTCCAGACTCTGTTCCGGGAACACATCCCATTCTTGAGGACGGATCCCAGCTCCACTGGCTTGTCGCCACAACTTGTCGGCCAGCTTCGCTCGTCTCTTCTGACGATCTTTGGTCTCAGCACTTGTCGATGGTTCTGCAACTTGTCAAGAACGGTTCGACACTAGACAACACACGACACAAGCAAGTGCTTTTGGTCACCCGACAGAACACCAAAGTATATTACAACATATACCTAGCTACGTGTCTATCGGAATTAAGTTCCCTCTACATCAAGAGGCACATGTGGGACACAAGACTCTTGAAATGAGAACTCAAATTTTTACACGTACAACAACGTAACGAAATAGAATAGAACATAAAGTTGGCTCCTTCAGCTCATTCTGGACGAGAGCGCTCAGCTAAGGCTGTGATGAGGACAAAATTTTTCCCCGAATCGCCAGCGAGAAACCGAAAGGTAGAGAAGGTACTAACTAAACGCACGGCTCAATGCGTCTGCATTAGCGTTTAGCTTTCCTTTTTTTGTATCGAACGTCAAAGTTGTGCTGTTGGAGTATCATGCTCCACTTCAGTAACCGGCCACATTTAGGGGATGATACTAATGCGATATCAACAGCTTCTCATACTTTTGACGTTGCACAGGAGAACAACGATACAGCTTGCTACGGATTGGCTCCTCACAAGTTAGCTCGATATCGTGTTCGATCACCGTCGTGTTTTCGGGACGGTCCGAAAACACGTCTTCAAACTCGGAAACAATCCTTCTTAGGTCCTCTTTCTGGACTTCACTTAACCTAGGCTCTAGGTTCAACTGCTCCAAGATTACCTCCGATCCCCTTTCGGTTACATCACTAGAACTCAAAATTTCTGCTCCATCTTCCTCTGAAGCCCTCAACAGCAGATTTACGACCGCTTCACGTTGAACGTATGGTTTCATCAAGTTACTGTGGTAAATTTTGTTCCGCCGCCTTACTAATTTCACTTCATAATTGGTATCAGAAAGCTTCATGGGTGCCTTCCACTTGTCCGCAGATTTCCCCGCTCTCTGACAAGTGTCGCATGAGCGTACAAAGTAATTGATATCCTTTCAGCATTTCGGCCAATAAAACTCAAGGGAAACTCTAGCCTTGGTCCTTTTTATGCCGAGATGCCCGGCCTACGCATTTTCATGCGTCAGTTCTAATAGTTGGCGACGATACCTTTGTGGCACCAAGAGCTGCTCATACCTGCGACCTTGCGCATTTGTGTAGCTGCGATACAGGAGCCCTGCTTTCTCAAAAACAAAAAAAAAAGAAACATTTTTCTTTTCCCAAGTTTACGCTTTCCATTAGTGCCTTAATCGAAAGGTCCTCACGCTGCTTTCGAATAAGCGTTTCTCGATCAACCCTCGATAGCTTACTCCAACTTTCCGCTACAGGCGAGAGCGTTGCACCCCTCTCATTCTGACTCAATGGCGCCATGTCGTCTCTTCTGCTACGGAAACCGCGCCAGTCGCTTCGGCGACGGGCCGCTCGAGTGACTGCTCACATGACTCACATGGAGAATTTTTTCTCTGAGGTTCCGTTGACTCGCCGCCAAGGTCGCTTGATGGTTCACCACATTGAACAAGATCAAGCTCCTGCGAAAGCTTTCGCACTTGCGATCGCGTGAGGGCCATGTTCGCTAAGTTGGGGAAGAACGATTTACCCTGCTCTTTGAGAAGCTGCTCTGAGTTGTTAGAGAAAAGATAAGAAAAACGATTGGGAAGCACGGCAGACACAGCTGCTTCGGTGCAAAGCTTACCGAACGGGCCTTCAATGACAACCGTAGCGATTGGTAAGCAAGCACTCTGCTCCTCGGCGACTTGCCTGATCCACACGCATTCTCCTGTAAAATTATCCGGAGACACCAATGGAGGATGGAAAACGTTCATGGTTGCCGCTGAGTCTCGAAGTGCTCGACACGTTTTCCCATTCACACTAATTTCTTGGAGATACCGCTCTAACAACCGTATGTTCTTTTCCGATTTCGGATTGTTGCAGAAGCAAACTTTTGCTTACAGTTTATCACGATGTGCCCTTTTTTTTTGCAGTTGTAGCAGATTAGCGGCTTTCATGATTCAAACGCCCGTGTGGTATCAGTGCGTTGTTTAGGAACCTCACTCGATTTCTCCGCTTCCGTTTGCCTTTCCCCTACAGTGTCCTTCGTAAGAGACGGGTCCTTCTTGAAATTACGGTGTGGAGCGGGTTTCCGTTGATAAGGTTTCTTTGAAAAGCCCTCTTTCCTTTCATCTTTTTCAACGCGCACTGCCCTGCTATGCAACTTTAGGCGAGTGTAATACTCCTCAGCTTCACTCTAAAAAAATATCGAGTAAAAAGGGTGTCTTTTTGTCCCACAACAATAATTGTCATCAGGCTTGCGTGCGCTTCCTTTCTTGAAAACTTGGCGCTGGCCACTTTCCTATCGAGAATGCAATGTAACCCTGATAATGGGCATGTCGATTGTGACTGGAATGTACCAAGCGCGGGGCGATAGCGCAAGGATGGAACGAAATATAAATGACGATTATTGTTGTGGGACGAAAAGGCACCCTTTTTACTCGCTCTTTTTTTAGAGTGTAACACTGCTGCCTTGTTTAGCTGTACTTCACCAAGTTTGTCCTGCAGCCAAAGCTTGATATCCTCCTCGATGCAGCGGTAGAATTGCTCCAATGCAATGCATTCTACCACTTTATCGCGATCGTCATAAACACCTTCGCCCTTGAGCCATCCAATTAAATCGGCTTTAAGACGAAATGCGAAGTCTACGTGTGACTCATTCCCCTTTTTAGCATACCGGAATCTTTGCCTGAAAGCCTCGGATGACAACTTATAACGTCTCAAGAGCACTTTCTTAACCTCATCATAGCTCTCAAACGCTTCCCTCGACAAGCAAGTTATCGCGTCTGACACTTCGCCGGGAAGAAGAGCTAACAGGTTCTGCGCCCAAAGAGACCGCTCTAAAGCATTTCGCTCACAGACGTGTTCAAACTTGACGAGATACTTCGCCATGTCCTTGCCTACTACGAACGGTGGCAGTTGGTCCCGAATCCTATAACCGCTGACCTGAACTGTCGGAGAAGCTACGCTAGGCGCCTGCGAAACACTGTAGGATTGCCAATTCTATTCATTTCAACTCGAGGCGCTCCTGTCTCTCGGCCTCTTCACGCTCGCGACGTTCGCGCCTTTCAGCTTCTTCACGTTCGCGAGCTTCTACTTCTCGCCATTCGGCCTCCTCGCAGCATGCTTTGATATTCGCCCAGGCCTCATCGACTTCTTCAGCCGACAGTCCTTCATCCTTCATGATCTCAAGGATAGCTTGCTTTCGTTTCGCATGGCCCAAAGTAATGCCGAGTTCCTCACAAATTTCGATGAGTTCCTTTACTTTAAGGTTCTCCATCGTTCACACTAGCCTCTCTCTGTTTGCCCCTGTTAAGAATCTACTTGCCGTACCCACTATAAGTCTACTAGCATTTAACTTTGGTTTCAAAGCGCTCTGACTTTGCTTGAAACGATCAAAGCTCACTCTAATGCTTCACACAGCCCTTCTCTAAACTACTATAACCTGAGCTAGAGTAGTCTGGTGAACTGAGGGGGAAAACATCGGGTACTCACCGCATCGATGTCGGTGACGCCGGCCGATCCCGCAGCTGCCAACCACTGTTACGAAGCGCGCCTCCGACGACGTTTTGAAGGGTGCCACGAAATCCTGCTGCTGCCACCACTGTTCCGAAAGACGGCGACGCCGACATAATCCCGAAGGCGCCACTGTTTCGAACTCCACCGGGAAGGTCACCAGCCATTTGATAGCGTAGGTTTCCCAGCTCGCGACTGCTTCTGCGCAGAGCTGATAGACGAGCGGACGAGACGACGGTGAGTTAAACAAGGTTTATGTACAGCATATATACAGAGGCATTACAAACTCTGTGCTGGGGCCGACAGAGACTCAAAGAGCCGAGCTCTCTTCTCTGACACATATGTCTACTGCTCGCGACGTGCCGCAGGGCTTTTTTACATGCACCGGGAGGATTCTTTGCGTAACCAAATGTCCAACCAGAAGCGCCGCTCTGCCCCGCCGCGGTGCTCTAGTGGCTAACGTACTCGGCTGCTGACCCGCAGGTCGCGGGTTCAAATCCCGGCTGCGGCGGCTGCATTTCCGATGGAGGCGGAAATGTTGTAGGCCCGTGTGCTCAGATTTGGGTGCTCGTTAAAGAACCACAGGTGGTCGAAATTTCCGGAGCCCTCCACTACGGCGTCTCTCATAATCATATGGTGGTTTTGGGAAGTTAAACCCCACAAATCAATCATGGAAGCGCCGCTGGCCGTGAGGTCAAAATCCTCCAATGGGGTCGCCGCTGGGCCGCGTCATTCTCATCGAATCCGAAGCTGCTGCGCGTGGTTGCAGCCAAGGACGAGTGACGTCGTCACGCATTGCGTAAGACTCACCAGACAGGAAGGCGCCTATTGCTGCAACGGGCTCGCTGTGCGTGCGCGACAGAAAGGCACCGCCGCGTGATGACGCCGTTGAGTTGTTCGCGTCAGGGGGGCTGGCGTGCTGGCCTTGACACAGATTGCCTTTTTCAGAGGCATGGACGTTCGGTGTGGACTCGCAGGCATAACAGCACACGTCAAAATTATATAATGACAATACCAGTATATACACACTATTAACAGTCTTCAGCTATCGTTTCCTAGGCTGTTCTGGGATCCGGACAATGGGAGACCAGGAATGGGGAACTAATGACTTTGCTGTCAGCGCTCGCATGTTCAGGTCACAAAAATGGGCAGCTGTACACTCGTGCTTGCGGTGTCAATTCAAATATTCTCTGCAGGTTGTTGGTAATTGCGTCATTTGTTAAAACCGACGCTCACCGCTCTTTTGACATGACATTTGGGCATTTTAGCACTTTCTCGACACAACCTTCTTAGAATGGTGGGCGTTGAACGTTGGCTCTCTATAGTGCCCAAACAATGTCTCTAACTACACGTTATGAACTTGTTTGGCAGATCGGGCAATGTTGGAGTTTTTAAAAAATACTAATAAACTGCAAGCAAGCACATTTGAGGCCCTATTCTTACATTTTGAAAATGTCTGTTTTAGGTCTTCTCTTAGACCAAGATGTATATAACCGTTCGTAGCCGTTTCGAAAAGTCTCGGAAAGTTTTGTTTCTTGGGACGTCTCGTTGATCTGCTGTCCAAATTATTGTGTCCACTGGAAATCCTTTGTAGATATTCTTCGGATGTTTCAGACAGAAGACAAAACAGACGTAAATAACAACCAAAATGCAACGACCCTAGGTCGTCCCTTAGATAACCGGCTTTGGACATGGATGTTC
This sequence comes from Rhipicephalus microplus, assembly GCF_043290135.1. Lineage (NCBI taxonomy): Eukaryota > Metazoa > Arthropoda > Arachnida > Ixodida > Ixodidae > Rhipicephalus > Rhipicephalus microplus. The sequence continues at coordinate 63,305,006 of NC_134700.1, read as the reverse complement.
GGCTATACAGTCAAACCTTAATATATCGAACACGAATATATCGAATTATTGCCTATATCGAACGGTTCCTATATCACGCGGGAAATCGCATGCATCATTGATTTTTTATTTCGAACAAAGTTTGACATATAATGGATATATCGAACTCGGCCACCCCAAACCGCCCGCGCTCCATTGACAGGCAGCGAGCTTTCCCGCAACTCTCCAAAGTAGCGGTAGAGCGGCAGGCGTTTATGAATGCTGCACACATCGATGGCGCCGAGAGCGCCACTTTAACATAGCGGCGTACGTGCCCCGCAGCCTTGCAGCTTGCTGTCGTTGCAGTCTCTATGGTGTCAACGACACAGTGCGCACTTGTTGCAAGCTCCCCCCCATAGCATCGGCAGGCATCGGTCCTTGTGCTCGGAGTGTTCGTGCGTTCAGAGTTAGGCCTGTCGCGCGCTGTGGTGCGCGACAGGCCTAAGGGCCAAACCTCATAAGCGTGAAAATGCACGCTACTGCGACCAGCGACGCGACGTAGATCGTCTTCGCGCGATCAGTTGCTAGCGCAGGCAAACTTCATTCACGCGACGGCTTCGGCGAGCGAACTCCACTGTTGCTGGCATGAGGCCGTCTACTCGCACCAAGAAAACCGTGTAGTGAGCGGTATGCAATTTAAAAATAAGATATATTGTTGCGTAATGGAACGAAAAGTGTTTATGAATGCCTTGCAGCACTTTTTTTATATGCACATGCATAAACATTGTGTTATTTCTTGTTGCGCATATGTGACTCGGGCAGGGTCACGTGCACCTGTGTAGTTTTTGTCTTTTCCGGTTTTTCGCTAATAGCTGCTGGAGCCCAGCACTTCCGGGCGATGAGCGACGGTTTCCAAATCTGAAGAACCGAGCGTTCTTGTGAAAACGAGCACGCGACACGTCGCGCGCATGTCCTGTTTCGTCGCTCATGGCATCGCTCGTCGCTGTCGCGTGCATTTTCGCGTTTATGAGGTTTGCTGTTAACTCCGAACGGCGGAGCTCGGGAATGTGGAGATTGTCACCGAAGCTCTATTGCTGAGCAGCCAAATGAAGACTCTGCCGAGGTGGATCCCGCAAGCGCTGATGGTGCCCCGCTCCTGACATCAGCTGAGGTCGTAGCTGCCTTGGCCCTTGTGTGCCGCCACTCTGGCGCGATTGAAGGCACCGGCCTATCACTTATGGATCGCCTGGACTATATTGAGGACGCAGTCGTCAAACACGCCATGGCCAACAAAAAGCAGGCTACTCTTTTTCAATATTTTAAACCAACACAATAAATACTATGTTTGAATCTTCAAGTGAGTATTTACTGCACCACGCTTGACCAATTCGTTGGTTGTTTTCAGCAAGCTGTTGACGCATTTTTTTCGTGATTTTTTTTATATTGAATTCTGGATATGTCGAACTATTTCGCGATCGCTGCGCTGTTCAATATATCGAGGTTCGACTGTAATTTGAATGTCCACTGGATTTTCGTGGCCCATTGAGCATATGAGTGTGCAGGATTCCCGTTCTGGGGAAGTTAAAGTACATTGCAGTGCCTTTCCTTCCTATTAACTTAGTGTATGAGGCAGATTTGGCACCTACTTTTAAGTGACTAAAAAGGTGCGCCTCCACCTAGTTAATGTATAGAGTAGATATTGCGCCCCCCTCCGAGGTGACTAAAGGGCGGCCGCCCCCTCTTCCCTCTTTGTGCGCACGCCTATGGGTAGGCCTTTCGGAGAAGCTCTTCACATTTGTAGAAACCCTTGAAATCACTTTTTCAAAGTGGTTTAGCTAAGAGTTTCACAGTGATAGCTTGGAAAAGCTTGTTTCCTGCTTGGAAAAAAAAAAAAAATGTCACACTGGGCTGCACCCAACACGGTTCAAGCCTCACTAGTCAGGGGTGTTATTCTGGACACTGTCAAATTCTGCAATGTTGTCACATTCCGCCATTGATCGAGATTATTGGCCAAGTGGACTGCTAGGACCTCTTTGATTGGCCTAAAATGCCACCATTACAAAATTTCACAGTATGGTGGTATTAGTGTCCAGAATAGCACCACAAGAGACCAAGGTTTTTCTGCCCACCCATTTGCATTTTTACACAAAGGCACTCAACGAGGAGCAAGCATCTTCCCATGAAAAAAAGGAATTCTGAAGCTCAGGCATGTTACCCAAGCTTGCAGCCCAAAGGAAACAATGTTGTGTGGTGCGCTTGAGAACTATGTCTTTTTTTCTTGTGGATAAAAAAAAAAGACGCACAACCAATTATTAAGAATTTAAACAGATAGTGAGTCACTACTCGGAAATGCATTGTATGGCCAGTGTGCAAAAAATAAAATGTTTTAATTCAGATACCACTCGTGATTCTCGTCTTTGAGTTTGATTATGCATTAGCAGAAGTTGATTGCACATTAGGAAGTGTGATGAATGCGCTAGCTGGGGCGTTCATCACACTCCTCTATTCTAGCCACTGTATCTATATGAAGTAAATTAAGCTGCACCTTCGGATCGTCTGTGGCTCAAAAGCAAGCCAGTGGCAAAAACAGGGCAGTCTCATAGCTATCACTCGCATTGGCATCACTATGCTTGGTAAACAGCGGCAGTTCCTGGTGTGCGAATGCGTGTCTCTGACTTCATTGGCGTATTTTCAGGCTCTGAAAATGCATCAATATGTTAAAGATTGTGTTTAATAGATAGCATTAAATATCTAAGCTTGGAATTGCATCGTGTAGTTTCGTTGAAGCGAGACAACAGAAGAAAGAAATGTTCGTTGTGGTGAGAATATTTATGCATCGACTCCTATGGACTGGTGATGAGGAACTGAGAATTTTCCCTGTAGCAGAAATTAAAGTGGTGCTTGTTGTAGCGGGGCTCAACTGTATTTGAATTCAGTGTCCCTTTAACTCCAGACATTGTTTCCCGACTTCCTCTCTCACTCTCTGTTTTTGCGATTGAACACGCTGAACACTACAGTCCTGCACACAACCTATGCTCCATTTGAGTGACACACTTGACTTCTTGGACCTCTGATGGCTTGGTCACTCCGTCTGCACTTGTTGAATCTGTACAATAATGGTTGTGCTGTAGAAGAGATTTCTCTTCGGTTCTCTTTTTTTTTTTTCCCTGGAGAATAAATTCAAACTAAATGTCTTTCCTGTGTGCAGGTGGCACCTTTTGTGGAGAAGCATGCCCTTGCGCTCGGTCACCATGGTCGGGCAGCTCGGGTGCTGTTGCGCCTCCTCGAGGACAAACCAAGCCAGGATATTGAACGTCGCCTGCTGCAGGTATGCTGCCGCTGGCAAGCATCTTGTTTCAGGGCAGTTTTCCTTTTCATCTACATTCTGGAATTTTTTTTATGTTCTGGGTCCTCCTGACAGGGTTATGGATTTGTAAACTAGGTCAGCTGCAGAGACACTAAGATGTTGACTTTATGGCAAGCATGCAGAACATGCGTCATTACAGGGGCTTTATGGGATTTTTAATGTAGGCCATACCTTTGCTGTGAGTTTACCAGCCCAGATTATTTTGTCACTTTCATGCAATTGCTTAAGTATACCATGTGAGCCTCAGCTTCTTTCTGAGGCGTCGGGTGTCTCACACGACACAATGTGGGGCCTTAGTCAAGGTGTAGGGAGGACAACGCGATGAAGAGCAGTAAGGTCACCAAACTGTAGTTCAGTTACTGTAGTTCAGTTCCACCTTCAAGAACTACTCGATTGGCCAACTCCCTCCCACATCTCGTTGGGGTGTGATAGTAAGCCAAGCGACTTGGCCACTTTTCTCGGCAAACCTTGAACACTTACTATAGAGTAGCGGAAGGCAGAACTCACCAGGTCGGACCTGGGAGTTCAGCTCGTGATCATGGATCAAGTCTAGCGGGTGGCTACGACTATTGGAGGCCTGGACAAAGGGACCCAGCCATAGCAACTTCAAGATCCCCCTTCCCTTATCCCTTAAAAATTCACTCCTTCTCTCTAACCGGGCCTATTAGTGGGCCCGGTTGGAGTGAAGAACGGGCCTATTAGTGTTTTTCAGAAATCAGATTACTTGAAGTGTAGGGTAGGGTTATTTTGAGATAATACTATTTTATTCAGGCACTAGATAAATAGAGGTGCATAAATTTACAAAACTTCAGTTATTTGTTTTAAATAAATTTGCATTTCATTAGATCATACCGACTCTCACAAAACATACCTATTCAGAATGTGTATTTAGAGTGTGGCAGTGATATAAAACATGTATCATCAGCCAAGGTAGAAAATGACTTTACAAAAAATTCTAGGGCTGTGTGAATTTCAAAATATTCAAATACTACTCGCAAATGGTACTCTGTTTGATATTCGTTTCAATTGTACTGTTCTTCCTTTTCGAAGTGTTGTCAAACTCGCAATCCTTGCTTTTCGAAGTGTTGTCAAACTCGCAATCCAGAGTTTAGGGCATGGTTTTCCAAATGAAAAAAATCGGATGTTCTGCAGAACTGTATAAGTAATGTAGCAGAACTTTCCTAATGTATTATAATTGCAATCATTCAGTCAACTTTGTTTACCAAACACTCGGGGGAAAAAAAGAGTATACCTGATTTTTTTTCGGATAGTTTCGACTTGCCATGTATACGGCTCTCTTTAGAGAGAAAGGCTGACTCTCTTGAGGGGTCAGAGTCGGCGCGCTCTAGGAGGGTCCCCTGACTTTCGTCAGGAAGAGTGAAAAGACTCTTTTGCGAAGGATCACACGGCCACTTCTTAGCAAGTTAGGCGGCTCTTGCCGGTGACGCTCTTAAGTGAATCGGGCGATATTACAGCTATTTTAAGCTACTCAGTTGATCCATGCTCCACTTTAGGTGACTACTGCTGTAAATTGTGAAGTATTATTTTTAAGCAGCTACAATAGTACTTATCCTTGTGCCCAGCTACTGTAAAAAATGTAGTTGAAATTTAGCATTATTTTAATAACATTCATCAGGACAACAGTTTCTAGCAGAGTAGTACAAAAAGTGCAATAAGATGGTCTGCGAATTCCAGTGAGTTTATTCTCATTTACACGCTTTATGAGTATTGCCAACGAAGATGTGTGTGATGAACATAGATTCAAGTCACGCAAAATAAACTGTAGATATCAGTGTTATGTTTCCATATTTATTTCTTATGATTATGAATAAATCAAAAAGTCATGATGGCTGGAGGAATCAAACTTGTGGCTTGCTATGTTGTCGCTCCTGTTCAGCGTGAGGAGCCATGAATAACGGAACCTGGAAAGAAGAACATGATACGAAGATGAGAATCAGAATCGTAAAGAGTTGTCAAAACCTACACAATAAGTGATTTACACAGACATAACGCAGGCTCACAACAAAAACAAAACTACAAATGTGAACGGGCACACCAAATCGGCACATTGGGATGAAGCAAGGTGTTTTGCCAATAATAAATAATGAAAATACGGGTTTTTCAAGGGTCTCAGCAAGTGCCCGCTTCACCGAAAAAGTCCTGGCTACGGTCGTGCACTAGACACTGACTAGCACATATTAAATAGATTTTTTGATAAATGGCTTCAATGTTTGCTTTCATAATAAGCCCCCGGCATATTTCGACAACCAAGCCTATCCTCTGGCCGTCAGGAGCACGCCATGAATGATTGACCGCAAGGTATTTGAGGCCATGGCGCGGCACATCAAAAATAAGACTCCCGAGCACCCCAAACCGGTGAGCCATGACCTGATGTGGCAGCTAAGACCGTGCTGGAGAGGGCGGCCTGGGGCCAGTGCTGAACGAGACCCGTCACCAATTGGCTACCCTCAGTCACCATCAACGACCTGAGTGGCAAGGCTCAACGGGGCACACTCCGGACCAGAGTGCTACCCGTGCCAGTCCACGGCGGCAGTAACGGCAGCGAAAGCAGTGGCAGTAGAGGCGGCGGAAGTGACAGCGGTGGCAATGACTGCCCATGATGCAAGTGGGCATGGCAGTGGTGGTGGCTATTTTGGATACAGCAGCGACGAATTGGGGCACCGGCGGCACCCACAGCAGAGGGCCAACAGCAGGAGGGTGCGGATTGGGGCCACCGTCCTAGCCTTTCTCAATGATGAATAACAAAATATTCTAATGTTTCAGTCTCTATCGTTTGGGGCGTTGTGGGGAGGAGGATGTGGGGGAGCACATGCACCCAGCCACTCTTTCCTTTTGTCGGCAGCGCGGCAGCTTAGCTTCGAGAACATGTCTGTCCCTTCGAGAAACGAGTCAGTGAAACCAAGGGATGGGGCACACCGTGGCCGGCGCACGCGATTCCCCTTTCCCGGCTCAAGGAATGGATTTCCCTTCCCTCAGCGATGAAACTAGTTCTCGATAGAACGAACTCTCAAGCGAGCGTACCGACAGCCGGATGCCCTCTCTGGCACTGGTGACCAAGCAGGAAGAACGACCCCTGCAACTCCCTGCAAGCCAAGGACAACAATGACCGAGGCGTAAGCATCTACCCTTTTGTTATCTGCCTAGAGTGGAAGTCCCTCTATGCGACATTCGCGCGCTGTTGCTAATGCACCGCAATAAAGTGTTTGTTGACCTAGCCTGTTGCCTTATTCGCCCGAACAAGCGTAGTTGTGATGACTCGCGCTATGGAAAAGGGAGTTAGTCGTGCACGGTACGACTGTGTGCAGCTGAGACGTTAGCAAGGTTTCTGCCTCAGCTGTACACAGGACGGACTACCTTCACCTTAAATACTCGATTGAATACATGGGAGTACGAGCACTTGAACGAGCGAGTACGAGCGCTCGAACGACACTAACGCGCGCAGACGTCGTCTACGTTGACATCAGCCATGGCTTATGCTGGAGTCACTGCACAGAGCTCCGACAGTCGTGTTTACTCACTCGATTCTGTTATAAAAAGCTGAGCTTCATCGCAGATGTAAGCAAAGCATGAAAACGCAAGCAGAAATGAGGAAGGACAGCGCACGGCGACGCATGCAACAGAGCGCTGTTGAAAGTCTAGAGCTTTTTCCGTTACCGGCGAGGCATGTCATAAACATTTTAAAGGCTACATTGTACATGCTGGAAGCGTCACACCGTATTGCACCTTCAATTATCGTCTTTAAGCCAGGAAAAGTCAGTTTATACATATATTCAAGTTTTCACAACAGGGGGCCGCCATATTGAGATGCGCGCTGTCTTAAAGGCCAGGTTTGGCGAAATCACATTTAAGGCTGCATGCACTCGAACCGGCGCGTTGTCTGATTGTGTGAAGTCCCTGATAATGCCCGTGTTCGTCTATTTTATGCTTGCTTAGACTGTTTCATGTGATATTGACGCGTGTCTACATGTGGACGATAACGATGATGGGGCATTTAGTGGGCACGAGGTAGTAGGCCTCTAGCTTCTCTCGAGGCCGAAGAAGACGATCTTGTGGCTCAGCTGTCGAGGACACGCTGCTTTCGTCGTCCCAAGGTGTATCTGTGTTTTATTCGCGTTGTACTGCAACACTGGTGGAGGTGCTGGGCCGCAACCCTGTCTGATGCTCCACACACCCGCTGGGAGCCGTTCATCGAGTCCAGACGTATTGTCACCTGTAGAAACACCGGTGCATCGCTCCAGTTGACGGTTGCGAGGCCTCGCGCCAGAGCTGACTCACTCGCCGGAATCTGCTAGGCACCGCACACCTCAACCAATGGCCAACGCAAACCCGCAACAGGTGCCCCAAGGCAGCTTTCCGACGCACCCATCTCAGGTGACCCTCTTTCAACCCCTCGTTCTAGATCGCTTTAGTGGTGGTGCCCATGAAGACGTTCACGACTGGCTTGACCACTACAAACGTGTTGCCAAGGTAAATCAGTGGTCAGAACAGGAAAAGCTTTCACGTGCCTATTTCTACCTTGACGACGGTGCTCGTACTTGGTATGAGAATAGCGAAGGCAATCTGTCAGCTTGGCCCGACTTTCGACAGAAGTTCGTCGATACCTTCGCCAATATCGATAGAAGGGACCGTGCGCAGCAATTATTGGAGCTACGGGTTCAAAAACCCAACGAAACCGTTGCAATGTTTGCCGAGGACATGACTCGTCTCTTTCAACGAGCTAACCCGCACATGACAGAAGATAAAAAGTTGAGTTACCTCATGCACAGTGTCAACGAACGGTTTTTTGCCAGGCTACTGCGCAACCCTCCAAATACCGTGGTTGACTTCATTAAGGAGGCAACGACTATCGAGCGGGCCCTTCATCAACGCTGCAGGTGTTATGACCGCATGTCCTGCAATGTCCCAATCAATGCTATCGCCATGACGTCTGAGAGTCAGAGCTGCTTGCGAGACTTGATTAGGGAGATAGTTCGCGAGGAACTGCAGAGGTTGCGGAATCCGGTTGCTGAAAACCCGATCGCGTCGATCGCTGAAGTCGTATGCGACGAAATCCACCAAGTGTTGTCTACGGCTAGTCCTGATGCTCAGCAGCGTCCTATGAGCTATGCTGCCGCTCTCCGACGTCCACCACCCGCTATGCCGACGCTGTACCATCAGGTGCCGATGGCCCCTTCGTATCGCCGCAAGAGCAGACAATGCGTCAACCACCCACGCTATAGCCATACAACCAACCGTCCACAGCCACCCCATGGGCATCGATGCGTCCACCGACCCCGAAAACAGATGCATGGCGCACAGTGGACAGACGTCCACTATGCTTTCACTGCAAAGGTGCAGGACATATTGCCGGTCATTGCTGGCATCGAGGTGATTCATTCTGTCCTCATCGACCTTGGTTTGACGGTCGACGTGCCAACGACGAATACACTCCACGCAGTGAAGACACCTCTTTCTATGGACCCCGTTCTCGCTTTGAGGACGGCTTCTCGCTTTGAGGACCTTCTTGTCCAAGACGTCAATCCCGCCCTCCATCCCCGACGCGTTCTCCTTTGTCGCACCGCCGCACCAACGCGGACCTTAATACAAGCAGGTCACCTAGCCCGTGCCGGGGAAACTGAGAGCGGTGACCTCCGGGGGCAAGGCTGCAGGCCATAAAGATGACGACAAGAAGCCCCCACAGCATGACGTCATACAGCCGATAAGCCGTGACAACGATAAAATTGTGACTGCTGACCTTAGTGTTCTTCTTGACAGCCAGAAAGTAACAGCTTTAGTCGACACCTGTGCCGACTTCTCCATTATCAGTCAGGACCTCGCCGACAGCCCCAGAAAAGTGAAGACGCCGTGGACGGGCCCTCGTATAAGAACAGCAGGAGGCCAGCTATTGATGCCCTCGGGAAGATGTACCGCAAGAATTGACATCAGAGGTTCTCCTTTCACTGCGTCATTCGTTGTTATCGCCACATGCTGCAGAGATGTAATTCTTGGAATGGACTTTTTACGGGAATATGGTGCCGTCATCAACATACCAGAGAGCTTGATTACATTTTGAAACAGTTTGGGCTTACCCAATTCTCCAGAGGCGCGAACAAACCAACTGCGTCTTACTGATGACGATGTGGTTCTCCCTCCGAGGTCATGTACACTCGTTTCTGTGGCCGCCGCTGCTCAATTTGACGCCGAAGGAGTTGCAGACCGAATAAGCTCGCTGCTCTTCACCCACGGTATTTCTGTCGCACGAGGTATCGTCAGAGTTGCTGCTGGATGCACGGACTTGCTGCTGACCAATTTTAGTGCTGAGCGCCGGCACCTTCCTAAAGGCACGGCTGTCGCTTACTTCGACAATGTCGTAGATGCCGAAGGCTGCTTGGCGGTAGTCGACGAGTCGCTAAATCTTGATTCAGCGCCTGTTCTGGACGTTAGCATTACTTTGCCGAAAGACGACCGACGCAGACTCCTTGAGCTACTGGCCAAATTTCAAGACTGCTTTTCGACAACATCAAGAGTTGGCCGCACGCCTCTAACCAGGCATCGAGTAATTACCGAGGAAACGGCGAGACCTATTCACCAGAACCCTTATCGCGTGGCTTCGAAAGAACGTGAAGCGATACAACAGCAGGTAGACAGAATGCTTGAAGATGACGTCATTCAGCCTTCACAGAGCCCCTGGGCGTCGCCTGTAGTCCTCGTTAAGAAAAAGGACGGCAGCCTGCGCTTCTGTGTGGATTACCGGAAGCTAAATCAGGTGACCAAGAAAGACGTATATCCACTACCGCGTATAGACGACTCTCTCGACAGACTTCGACATGCTCGATACTTCTCTTCAATGGACTTGCGGAGTGGATATTGGCAAATCGAGGTGGACCCGAGAGACCGCGAGAAGACCGCTTTTGTGACACCAGATGGGTTATATGAATTTAAGGTCTTGCCATTCTGTTTGTGCTCAGCCCCTGCTACCTTTCAAAGACTCATGGATACCTTGCTTTCTGGGTTGAAGTGGAAAACATGCTTAGCATATCTGGACGACGTCATAGTGTTTTCCGCGACATTTGACGAGCACCTTGAAAGACTTGAGGGGGTCTTACGAGCCATACAGTCCGCGGGCCTGACGTTGAAGCCTGAGAAGTGCCACTTTTGCTACGAAGAGCTGCGATTTCTCGGTAATGTCGTCAGTCATGATGGTGTTCGCACCGATTCTGAAAAAATCACAGCCATAGAACAGTTCCCTATACCGACCGATAAGAAGGCTGTCAGACGCTTTCTCGGCCTCTGCGCATATTATCGACATTTTATCGCGGACTTCGCACGCATAGCATCACCGCTAACTTGCCTCACGAGAGAAGACGTCACCTTTGAGTGGAATAACGAAGGGGAAGCTGCTTTTAACGATCTTCGCCTGCGACTACAAACACCCCCAGTCCTTGCCCACTTCGACGAGAGAGCCCCTACGATGCTTCACACTGATGCTAGCAATGTTGGTCTGGGAGCTGTGCTTGTGCAGCAGCAAGAGGGTACAGAAAGCGTAATCGCTTACGCAAGCAGAACGTTAACACGCGCTGAGGCTAATTACTCCACGACTGAGAAGGAATGTCTCGCCGTGGTATAAGCGGTTACAAAATTTCGCCCGTATTTATATGGCCGCCCCTTCAAAGTAAATAGCGACCACCACTCACTGTGTTGGTTAACTAATCTTAAAGACCCTACCGGCCGATTAGCGCGTTGGAGTCTCAGGCTGCAGGAATTCGATATGGCAGTCATACATAAGTCAGGGAAACGACATATGGACGCCGACTGTTTGTCCTGTTCATCCATTGAGTCGGCAACCCTACCCGAGAAGGAGGAAACATCATTTCTCGGTGTCCTCGAAACGACCACCATTGGGCAGCAACAACGAGACGACGCTGAGTGCTTGGCTTAATTACCTACTTGGATGGCAGATCTCGGAAGGCGCCACGAGTTTTCGCAAGAGCGTTGTCATCGTTTAGTTTACGTGGCGGAGTACTGTACAAAAGAAATTTTTCGTCGACGGGATCTGCCTATCTACTCGTCATCCCAGCAGCCCTTCGCACCGAAGTACTGAAAGCATGCCACAACGAGGTTACCTCTGGCCACTTGGGTTACACAAGAACGTTGGTCAGGGTACTGCAAAGGTATTACTGGCCAAGACTAACCACAGCCGTGAAGCACCACGTTCGTACCTGTCTCGACTCCCAGCGACGCAAGTCACCGCCAACTAAACCAGCTGGCCTCCTGCAACTCGTACAGGTCCCAATGACTCCATTCCACCAGATCGGCATGGACATTTTGGGTTCCACTCCCTACTTCTATTGTAGGCAACCGATCGGTTATCGTCGGGATGGATTATTTGACCCGTTATGCCGAGACAAAGGCTATCCAGAGAGGTACAGCAGCGGAGGTGGCAAGATTTTTTTATCGAGAATATTGTACTGAGGGATGGTGCACCAACCGTCGTAATCACAGACAGAGGAACCGCATTTGCTGCAGCTCTTTTGGACCATGTTTTGATGAGGAGCGTGGAACAACGCATCGTAAGACCACCGCATACCACCCGCAAACGAACGGGCTGACAGAGCGTCTAAACAAAACCATTGAAGACATGCTTTCGATGTACGTAGACGTCGAACACAAAAATTGGGATACAATCTTGCCTTACATAATGTTTGCATACAACACGGCTAAGCAAGAAACGACCTGCATGACACCTTTGAGCCTCGTTCATGGACGGGAAGTACGAACCATGTTAGGTGTAATGTTACCGCACGAAGGCGACGACATTGTCCCGGACGCCGACACGTTTATGGAACGCGCAGAGAAGCTAGGCAACTTGCACGTTTACGGATCAGCCAGCAGCAAGACTACGATGCAGGCCGCTACAATGCTCACCGCAGAACAGTCGTCTACCAAACTGGCGACAAAGTATGGGTTTGGACGCCCGTACGAAAACGAGGACTTTCCGAAAAACTCTCAAGAAGATATTTTGGACGGTACCTAGTTGTGCGACGACTGAGCGATTTCACTTACAAAGTTGTTCCCGACTGTTCGTATAGGACAAGGCGTCGCCAACACCATCCTGAACTCGTTCACGTAGTCCGCATCAAACCTTACGTCAGCGAGTGATTGCGTGATACTTTACTTTAGAAAAAAAACTGCATTACAGACTGCGCATTGGGGCGATGCTCTTTGAGAGAGAGGCAAATGACTCGTGTCTACATGTGGACGATAACGATGATGGGGCATTTAGTGGGCACGAGGTAGTGGGCCTCTAGCTTCTCTCGAGGCCGAAAAAGACGATCTTGTGGCTCAGCTGTTGAGGACACGCTGCTTTCGTCGTCCCAAGGTGTATCTGTGTTTTATTCGCATTGTACCGCGACAATATCGTCGCACACACTAACCGATTCGCGCAGTCGCACTAGCTATATGCAAGAATGAGCTCAGCTTTTGCGAACGATGGCGCGTCCGTCATCGTTGGTACTGGTAGCAGCAAGCGTAGTACCTTCAGCGATTCGCACACAGACCAAATCACAACTAATTTCAACGATGTTGTCCACAGCTGCTACTTCACGTTAGCTACAAGCTTCTGCTCGTGGAATAATTATAGCACGATAGTTCTTGTGATATAGCAATGTTACGTATCATTACATTATTTGTATTCACATATTTCTGCAGAAAACGACAGCCCCGCCACGGTGCTCTAGTGGCTAAGATACTTGGCTGCTAACCCGCAGGTCGCGGGATCGAGTCCCGGCTGTGACGGCTGCATATTCGATGGAGGGGAAAATGCCATAGACCCGTGTGCTTAGATTTGGGTGCGCATTAAAGAACCCCAGGTGGTTGAAATTTCCGAAGCCCTCCACTACGGCGTCTCTCATAATCATATGTTGGTTTTGGGACGTTAAACCCCACATATCATCATTGCAGAAAACGGCAGCTAAAGCGGCCGACTGGGCGCTCTATAAAAGTGTGGCCCTGTCTGTACCTTTTCTTTTTCGGTATCCAAGATGCAGCACAAGAACCTTGCTCTCGTCGGTGTTCTTACCGCCAATGTAGTGCTGTGAACAGCGGCGTGACGATGGCGACATGCGGAGGTCCTCTGTATTTACTGACGACACCCACTGCCTCCACAATTCAGGCTAGGACAGAACACGATGCAGCGCGAACATATCACACCAGCACTCATCGCGTGGCGTGCTGTGCTGCAGACACGATGTTACAGTGTACTTCTAGAACACTCATACAATGCCACCCAAATTGTTCCTCTTGCGCTGATTGTTCGTGTACCCGCACACGACACAGTGATAACCAGATGGCCTGGTCTTCGAATACGCACACTTTCTTGCCACGTTGGTAAATTTGTGTCGGAGAGAGGTGTCTATTACACATACTACAATCAAAAGTGTCATGTGTACAGGTATGACATGCACAGCCCAAAGTACGATGGCAACACTGAGATCATACCCTCAACCCCTGCAGCTCACAGGTTCAAGAGTGCTCCTGTGAAAAAATGTATACAGTGCGTTTCGCTGTGCAGGTGTTTTTTCTTTTTCTTTTTTTGTAACGTTTCCACCCGCCGATGCACGCTTCACACTCGAGTATCGATAAAAATGTTGTTAGGGCGTAGCCTGAAACGTGCCTTAGAATTATATCAAGCGCTTTTAGCAGTGCACAGGCAGTGTGCCATCAGTAGCTAATCACCTTTGGTAAGTGATCACATCACTCATTGTATGAGTGGTCCAGTTGCTTACATAACAACGTGCATAGCGGTGTTAACGTGTTAAGGGACAGTTTTAATTGGGCATCTGCAACAACCCCGTGAACGCATTCAACTGTCTGAAATGGCTGGCAGCCTGCTTCAACAAAGCTACTGCAGATGTCCTGCTAGCACTGTATAATTAGTACCTACGAAAACAGTACACTCACTGTTATCAGGCCCATGTTGTTGGTGTGCGCAGCTCCATGAACATTCCTTAATCCGAGCGTCACTTCAAGCACATAGCCATGCGTGACCACCACCGAAAATGCACATGTTCGCTCGAACTCAGAGACACCAAGACCCGTAACCAACATAAGGCATTTGAAAGACGGATGAGACTGAGAGAAGAGAGAGAGAGAAGGAGGAGGCGCTGGCAGTGGCGCCGCAGCTGTGGCCGAACTAGGCCGCACTGGTTGTGACATGCGACACCTCCCCTCTCCCCCAGCTGCCCTGGCCATTGCCAGGGCAACCCTAGATGTGGTAGTGGGGAACGCGCCAAGACGCTGCCGAAAGGCAAAGGTGTCATTTGTATTGAAATGCACTTTGCGAGAGTTCTACGGCTCCCTTTTAAATGGCAACTCTCTTTTCCTGCGTCTATCTTCCAAAAGGGGTCAAGTGAATACCCGAGGAGAATTAACGCATCAGAATCCTCTTGACTCTCTTTTTTCCAGAGTGAAGGGCAAAGTAAACCTATCAACGAGCACCAGAATTAGTTTAAACATGATGATACGACACAAACAGGTGAACCAAAACACCAATGTAGGGTGGCACCATCTTTGTCAATATTGGCACCTTGGTTGCCGCGTCCAGCTTCAAATTAAAAAAAAAAAGCTTGGCTCGAATAAAGATTAGTTATATTCATATGAAAAATGTTTGCTTTATTTGTAATACTTTCTTTCAAAGTATTCTAGTTATCTAATAAATAATGTTTCAGAACAAAGCAGGAAGGAGAGTGACATTAATATTGTTGAAGTAGTGGGAGCTCGGTTTGTTGGTTAGGTGAACGATAGCACTTTGGTGTTTCTCTAAACTTCCTTTTCAAAACAAAGCACCCTGTGAGCAATGCAAGAAGTTCTCGAAGCTGCCATGCAAAACAACAATTACCCTTTCGAACCACTTGATGAAGCATCTGAGCTTGTATGCCGCAGAACTGGCCAAGGATACTCAGAAAAGTATTGCGGAACACAGATATCGAAATATTCATTGAAAGCCTGAAATACATTTCTTGTTGACGTAACTTAATATTTTGGAGATAATATTGGAAAAATGTCACAAAAAGTATTCCGGAATACAGATATAGCTATACAATTATAGGAATATTTTCTTTTACGGGGAGGCCGATATTCCATGAAGACATTACTTAGTGCAACACATTGATGTAAACGAAGATGCAGAGCATTGAGCCGTGCAGTTTAATTTTCGTGTATTACTGTACACTCAGCACCATTATGGCATAAGAAAGGGGGAACTTACGAAGTACATTATGAGCAGTAATTACATAATTGCAGGTGTCAATCGCAAATATGAAGCGACTTACCACCCCAAATTATTAGGTGTGCTGCATTGGGCTTGAGTGACAGTGGTTTTCAGAGGCCGACAACGCTGCCTCTGTGAATCTGCCATCAGCGGCGTCACACACTTCATTACATGGGCCATTCTGTGCTTGGGGGGTTAGGGGGGAACCATCACGGCCCTACTTATGCCGCTGACCAGCAGCGTACCTTTGGTTGTCCTGGCACAAAAATAGAAAATTAAACTTTATTCTCTCCTTCAAAGTTCTGAAAACATGCCTGGACTAATTTCTCACAAAATAAAAATGTAACGAGATAGTCGTACCCTGCACAGTTTCGAGATAAAACCAATACATTGTGCAAAGATTTGCTATCGAGATAAAAATACATTTTTCAAATGTATCTCGATACGAAAGTACAGGTACTTGAAATTATATCTGAAATACTGTCGCGATACTGCTTAGGTCTGGTTGGCTTACAAAGAAGAAAGTGCAGCATGTGAAAAACAAAAGGAGGCTGCTGGAAAATTTATGCAACAGCCATCAGTTTCATCTCGTTTTTGACCGACAATGAAATCAACTACAGTCGCCGACCGATTTTTCGGACCTGGCGGGGACCGAAAAAAAGTACGAAAAATCGAACAGTCCGAAAAATTCGTTTTTGCCAAAAATCTGAAGTTTATTGCATAAGGCAGGTTTAAAAAAAGTCCTTGATGCTGCCTTGCCTCAAACTACGCTTGGAGGCAATTTGGTTTGCCCGTATTTGCGCCAAGGGGACATCGTCGCTGTAAACGCTCGACAAAATTGTCACCGCGTTGGCGATCTCCGACGGCTGCGGGCGGTCGTCGTTGTCATCCGACGACAACGACGACCGCCATCCGGCGTCGACCGTCATCCAGCGACATCTAGCTGCGAACGTCCACTCTCTATTAGCTTGATTGTGGCAGCTTTCTTCTCCATCGTCAGGGTCGTATACTTCCCACGCTTCTTCACACCACCTGGCTCCCGCGATGGCACAGATAGCGGAGCCATGGCACCGAGAACACAAAATTCAATGCCGCAGATAGCCGCTGCGAAGCACACAACGTCTCGACGCTACGCGACACAACACGTGCAGAATGGCGACTGAAAAAAGCTGCAACGACAATAAAAGAATCCTTCTTTCGCCTCCTCCCCGTGCGATGTGATGACGATAGTGCTGACTGAAGACGAAAAAACGGCATCCATCACCGCGTCTTTTAAAAAGCAAACACGGCCTCCGAAACTTAAAACATGGCGTGCGCATTCCAATCTCGGAGGCAGGAAAAGCATCTGAAGACTAAGCTTAGCCAAGCCGACGAAAAATCCAACATGGCGGCGTTCACAATGGCTTGGGGCGTGGCACAAAACGAGCGATTTAGTCCGAAAAATCGAACTTTCAGGGGCAAATTCGCCCGAAAAATCGGTCGAAACAATGCATTAGCTCTATGGGGTCCCTGACGGTGCATTTATGAAGTCCGAAATATCCAACAAGTCCAAATTTTTGGAGTCCGGAAAATAGGTCGGCGACTGTACACCAGGGCGAGACAGTTGACTTGGAACATTGCGACCTTCACTGCGAGAGCAGCTTGTATCTACAGTGTAGCCAAGAAAAATGGCTTTGTTGAGATGATGACGTGCACTGTTCCTTAGACAATGGCAGCTGGAACTCACACACTTGCTTCTCAGAGCTGTGACATGCCACATTACAGGCTAAGCAGTTTGCGCAGCATACCTACTCTCTGGCATATGACACCTGTACCGCTGAAACCATTTGCTACTTCCTGCAGAGTGTGGTCAAGGATTGGCAACTCCTATAAGTTTTTTCAACCTAAATAGTCACTAGCAATACCAGATGCTTTGGTGCTGCTATGGAACATTCTCAGTGCACAGGGTGCAATGTTTTATCTATACATTAAAACTTTGTATTGCAGCAAAGAAGTCGCTATGAATGACAAGGGTCTCGTTCTGGCAGACTGGGTTTCTTGAGGTAGTTTGTAAGCATACCTGCCAAGTCTCCTCAATTTCGACCGTGTCTTACCTTTTTGTGGTTGTCATGAAATTTCCCGGAAATTGAAATTTCTGTGCTTGATCTGGCCGTATTAACAAAAATGCAGGTCAATTCGCTGTAGGCTTTTTGTCAACCCACCGCGTTTTATTATAAACGAATTTGAGAGGCATTCATCTAAACGTACAGTAGAATCTCAGTTATGCGAAGCTGCGGCATATACCGATTCGTCAAATTTCCCAGACAAATTCCACTGTGTTCATTAGGCCAAAATTTGAATGTTCTTAACACTTTTCCTAATTGCGGCCCGAGTGACATGAAATTTATTACTGAAACCGTCGAATGAAGGCTGAGAGCAGCATCCTCGAAGCTTCAGAAATATGCGTGCGACCAGCATGCGCACTGTCTTGTACAGTGCGTGTGGTTGGCATTGCTACAACCGCTGTGGATAAAACCGCAGTTGTTCATGGCACGATCATGTATCACGACGACATTACTGATAGAACTTTGAAAGGGTGTGCTCGTCCAGCGCTCGATCAGACAAAGCAATGCAGCTTTCTGCAAACTCTGTAGACAAAACCCCGACACATGCGATCATAGATAGCATAAAACGACGTAGTTTAGAAGGCATGTGCGAGCCAGCACGTGTGGATTGAAAACAGAACTACTGTTTGCCGCAACCGCCGCACACAAAACAGTGGTCGCGGCGACGCGATAGGGATCTACGAGCTCGGAGGACATGCGGCTAACTCAGCAGTCTATTCAAGGCAGTAAAGACATTTAAAAAAAAAAAAAAGGCTGGAAGCGTTTTGGTGTTCCTGTAAAAATAATTTAATAGAGAGCTTTGACCCCCGCTTTTGCGGCAGCAAGCTGCGCCGTCCCGTTCGTTCACCTTTGTTCCAGGAAGACATAGGCGAGTTGTTTTGATGTAAATAAATTTTGGTAGTTGTTTTGATGGCGCAAAATTTCAGGATTATTTGTGCGCTCCCCCCTTGAGACTCTCACCTTAGTGGGAGACCATACGCTCGTGTGTTCAGCCACTCCAAGCCATTATAAGACCGCAACACCGATGTTTGCACTTGCGATTGAAACCCCTCTTCCCCCTCTTGTTTGTCGCGATGTTTTTTGTTTTATTTTGGCACCAAAAAAATGGGGGCGATTAATTTGGCACCTCCTCCCTTGCAAAAATCACGTAGATTCAGAATCTGGACTCGGAATATATACCCCATAATATGGAGGGGACTGCCACTTTATCTCAGTTGATAAAGCACCTAATTAGAAGGCTGCAGGTTTGGTGCCTGCCTGCGGCAAGTTACCTTTTGGACACTTCACTTTTGTGGCGTTACATTGTAATTGCTACCAACAACACTCCCTATAGTTTCCTTGACTTTATTTTTTGTTTGTTGCTAATTAATGTTGGGCTTAACAAAGTGAAATGAGCCCTCTAATTCTCTTTCTTTTGTTGCTCTACAGATTGTGCTTTGCACTCACATGATGGCCAGTTTCCTTGATAGAGGTTTAATTAAAGCTGCTTTTGCATGTACTAGTATTGTGGTACAGTTATTAGGGGAAACTACAGTGCAGTAATTGTGTACTGCAAGCCTCTCTATGCAAACGGGAAAAGGGAATGTCACTAGAGCCAATATTTCGACAACTCTTTAGCGTTACGTCAGCACATTATTAATTTTCATCCTCCTGTGAACTTCTGCGATGTTTGCAATTCAGTGCTTACTGAATGGTTCACTCTTTCCTGTTTTCAGGTGTACCACTTGCTAGGATGGGAGCACTGTAGTCGACATCTGGAACGCAGCTTGCTTGTCCGCTACCCATCATCCTACAGACTCTTCTGAACTTTCTCGTCCCTTTTTCTGTTGTCCTGTGGCACATTCAAGTGAATTAAAAATGATGAAACAAAACTAGTTAGCTAAACATTGAAAGGGATGTCACTGCTATGCCATTAGGAGGTACTTGCTAGGTGCCTCCTTCACCTTGAGTTGGGCACTATATTATGATCTTCAATGCAGGATAAACCACAGAAAGGCCGCGACCCTATTGTGGCCAAGAGTTTCGCACAAAGAAAGTACATGTATATTTGGGATATCCATCATTGTATGGTCAGTGGTCTTTACTGCCACTGCAGCTTAATCCGGATATAACAAAATTGACAAATTCCCTAAAAAGTTCGTTATATGCAGGTTCCGTATGAAAAATTGAAAAATAAATGCACGAATTAAACAAAAGGGGAACTTGAAGCAGAGCTAACCCATACCGTTATTTGGCAATAAAAACTGCGTTATTATTGCGATGGCAATCGTACGGACTCTCTGAGCGGGTTTTTGCTCTCGCCCTTATGTTCCGTAAAATTAACAAGTTTAAATAATGCGTCCCTGCACATCGTAATGTTTATGAGCGGGTAAAAGCGTGCGAACGCTGCTGAAAAATGAGCCTGCCCATCTCTATCGCCTGGAGGGCATACACGCGATAACATCCTCCCGTGTGTTAGAACTGCCGGCAATTGCTGAAACACAAAGGAAAGCACACGTATTGAATGAGCATAAAAAAAAACGTAAAGCAAGGGGGAGGTCGCTCGAGCAGCAACGATGAACTTTCATTTTAAAGGTGTGGTCACGATCGCTGGCGCCCGCGCTATCTTGGCATGTATCATTGCGCTTTCAATGTTAATAGACTGTGTGGAAAGAGCACTTCTCCTTTAGCAGCCATATTTGCTCACACCAGCACTTTGTAGCAGTAGCGCAATGTCGATCCAAAAGAATTGGTTGCCAGCCTTACTTCGTATAACATAATAATTTGTTGCTGTTGCAATCATTGCATTGTATTCAACGCGCTGTAGTAATGTTTCCACAGTTAATCGGCTAATGGCAAAAGCTACGGTCTCACGAACTGGCGGCGCAAGACGGAAGCGCGTGTGGAGTTGATCTCCGAAGATCCGTCGTCGTCACCGACATCTTGGAGAGTTTCCATCAGCGTTTGATTTGACATCCTTTCAGTATTGACTGACGACATGGTTTTCTGTTTTTAAGAAAGAAAAAAAAAAGGGAAGCTGAACGTCGTCGGGGCTACACCATGTGTGCGCAGAAAAACCATACACGAATGCACGGCGCCGAAAATGACACGGATACTGTGGAAAACTATTCGGTTAAGCACCCTCCATATTGCGGCCCCACATATACTGACTTGAAGCGTGGCACTTCTAATGCCAAAGTAGTTTTCTTTCTTTAGATGCGAAGCAGCTTTTTGACTAGCTTGTGTAACCCTGTGCCTGCGCACAAGAGCAGTGCCAAGTAGGCCACGCCTTCCCTCACAGTGCGCGTGCGTAACATCACTGTTTTCCTAGCATATCGTCGCATATCATCTCTCTCGCTTCACCCTGCCTTGCCGCGGTGGTCTAGTGGCTAAGGTACTCGGCTGCTGACCCGCAGGTCGCGGGTTCAAATCCCGGCTGCGGCGGCTGCATTTCCGATGGAGGCGGAAATGTTGTAGGCCCGTGTGCTCAGATTTGGGTGCACGTTAAAGAACCCCAGGTGGTTGAAATTTCCGGAGCCCTCCACTATGGCATCTCTCATAATAATTGGTGGTTTTGGGATATTAAACCCCAGGTATCAATCAAAGAAGAAGAGACCGAATGTGCCTTGAAATAAGCGAGTTTTTAAATGTGTTGGTACACGCGAGTGACGCAGAAACGAAGCGTGTTGCTGAGAGCTAAGTTTATTGTTCTTTCAGCGCAACTACTCATGTACCAGATCCCTTTACCCCTTCGCGTCTTTGTTGCCAGTGCAGAGGGAGGAAAAGAATGTCGCTCTGGATGGATGTATCCGGCTGTGCCTCCTAGGTCGGTTGGCGGCTCACGCCACCTAGCCATAAAGCTAAGTATTATCACTGTGTGTTGAAGGATTGAATTTCACTTGCACCTTCATTGTAGCCACCAATCAGTTAACCTCCTCCTGGTTATTTCTACTCGTTCAAAGTCTATTTTGCCTTCACTGTCCCTAAACCGCAATGATTTGAAAAATTGCGTGCCATTATCTTGGACTATAGGGTGAAACCCTCTTCAGAACATTATCAAATGTTCAGCTGTTTCCTCCCTTCTCCACACGCACTACATAACGTGTCTGTGCATTTGTATTTGCCTCTGTACGTCTTGGTTCGCAATACTCCCTTTCTGGCCGCGAACAGCATAGAACTTCCCGAGAATTATCGTAAATCTTTTTTTTTTTGCAATTTCCTGCTTGAAAGTTCGGTAGGTCTCCAGTGATGATTTGGTAAGCATTCCGATCTTCCGCGTGTCCCTCTCTGATTCCTTCACCTTCTTCTTGACTGATGTTTCCTTTAGGCTTGGTATTCTGCTATTGTCTGAATACTTGTTTGACAATTTTCGAGTTCACTTCCTCCAATTTAGTATCAACATTCTTCATGTACAACTAGTTGAAAACTCTCCTAGCCTAACGCTCCTCTCCGATTTTTCTCAATCGCTTCTCAAATTCTGTGTTGCTGCTAGCTTCCCTGCACTCGTACGATGTCCATCCCATGTCACCCTGTACACCCTGATTTGGGTGTTCCCGTGCGCTCCCAAAGCAAGTCTACCTATGGCACGTTGTTTAATTTCCAATCTTCCTTGAACCTCTGATCTCATGCACAAGACCGCATTACCAAATGTCAAACCCGGGATCATGGCACCTTACCAAATGCCTCTCACAACATCATACCTATTGTAGTTCCACGGTGCTCTATATTTCATTACAGCTGCATTCCTGTTACCCTTGGTCATTAAGTATCTTTCATGCTCCCTTAGGGACTCAGCCCATTATTTATCGATACGATCAAATATTTGTATTTATCCACTATTTCTAGAGTGACTTCTTGTATTCTATGCTCACTGCCTTTGTTATCTATAAATATCATGATTGCTGATTTTTTCTCTACTGAACTTCAAATTTAACCTATCTCCCTCATTACTGCAGATGTCTATCGATTCCTGTAGATCTTTATTGTCTGCTATTAATGCTATATTATCTGCATACATCAAAGCTGGCAATCACTGTTCAACGTGCTTGGCAAAAGAGAGGCTGAAGCAGAGTCGACTCGCTTCTAATTTAGCTTATAGTCCCTGTAGGTACAGCATAAATAACAAAGGTGACAAGGGACATCCCTGTTGAAGCTTGCGTTGTATTTCTATAGGTTCGAATACCTGTTCTCATTTTATAACTACCTTGCTACTTTTATGGATATCCTTTAGAAGATTAGTTATTCCATCTTCCACATCTAGTCTGTCCAGTATTCCCCACATGTCTTCTCGGATCACTCTATCGTAAGCTCCCTTGATATCTAGAAATGCCAGCCACAGGGGCCTGTGTTCTTCTTCTGCTATTTCGATACACTGCATCAATGACAACAGATTGTTCTCCAACCACCTTCGTTTACGGAATCCATTTTGTAGTTCTCTGAGCACCTCCTCACTCTCCACCCATGTCTGTAGTCTTTCCTTTACTATGTGCATCACCAGCCTGTAAACTGCTGATGTCACTGTTATAGGATGGTAGGGGTTTATATCAGCTTTGTCCCCATTTTTTTTTATAGATCATGGTCATCCTGTTTTGTGTCCACCCATTGGGGGCTTCACCATCCATTATTTCTTTGCTCGCTTCCTCTCTTAATGTTCGCTTAGAGTTTGGTCCTAGTTTCTTTATTAGCATAAATGGGATGCCGCCAGGGCCTGTTGATCTGCTATCAAGAACCTTTCTCCCTCCCCTTTCCCACTCTCATTGTCCCTGTGGAGCGACTGCGCTAATTGGTCCATCCTCAACTGGTACAATGGATGCAGCGCTTTCTTGGTGTTTAAATTTTTCTGTCATCATTTTTATATATTTTGTGATGTGCCGTTGTGGCCGTCAGATATACTAGGTTCCTAGGCGGCCCAAGACGGACGTCCACACTCTTTCAAGATCAGAAAGGAACTGCCCGACCCCCTTTTTTATTTGGAGTTCCTCGAGCCCCAGCAAGCTCGGCGCCGATCTACTTCGTTTTCCTCACGCAAAGGCGCGAGACACGCGCTGAGTGTCGTCTCCTATCGCTTATCACATGCGCGGGTTTGAAAAATAGTCGTCCCGACTTCATACACAAAACAAGACAGGCATAACTAGTTTAAACAGTCCTATCTGTAACTATTTACAAAAGTCAACAAAACATTTTCTATCTACTTTCAGGCACAAAAACTATATACAAGCACCAACAACTATTTACACTGCACGGCACCCATGTACACCTTAGTCTGAAGCATTGGGTTGCTCCAGGTGAGCAATGGGGCTCAGATATCATCCTAATTTTTCAATGTGCACAATGTCACAGCCCATGTTGTCCGTGAGTTCGATCTCGTAGTTCACGGGAGACAGTTTGTGCACTATCTTGTCAGGACTGATGTACAATGTAGTTGTTTTCACACCAGACATTGGAGCCTTGAAGAGCACCAGTTGTCCTCTTTTAAACACAACGTCCTTGGGATGCTTGTCAAAGTGCCGCTTCTGTTTTTCTTGAGCCAGTCAGATGTGCGTGGCTGCGAGCTCCTTGGATTTTTTCAGTCGTTCACGCACTATTGTGAAATAGTTTCTTTTTTGAGCTCTTCCAATCTTCCAAGCCGCTGAGAGCTTGAAGAGCTCAAAGAAGAATCAAACTCTCGGGGGCTGTATACAACATCTAATGGTAGCACTGGATCCCTACCGTAGACCAGGAAGAAGGGATTTTGGCGAACCGTGTCGTGGTGCCCGGTGTTGTAACAGAATACAATATAAGAGAAAACATAGGCCCATTTTTCTCCCCCAGCGGTAGTCATGGCAATCATCTGATTGTCTTATTGGCTCTTTCGCACAAGCCGTTTGCTGCAGGGTAATATGTGGTAATGGCAGCATGTCTGATGCCCCGATGTTTGAAGTATGCTTCAGCAGAGCACACCATCATTTGAGTCCGGCGGTCTGTGATTATTGTGGCTGGGCATCCATGCTTCAAGATGATCCGTCGTTCAACAAACTTCTGGACGGTTGTGGCCTCTATGTTCCGGAGTGGTTTTGTCTCCACAAACTTTGTGAGGTAATCAATGGCTATGGTAATGTACTTGTAACCTATCAAGTTTTGAAGGGCCCTATTATGTCCATCCCAACTGTGTGAAATGGGCTGTGGACTTCTATTGGCTGTAGTAGACCGTAAGGCATCGATCTCGACATCTTCATCCTGTGACAAAGGTCACAGTGACGCACGTACGGTCTGACATCTGCATAGCATACCTCTACCGGATTGGCCGGGACACTCCCGAATTTGGACCGTTTTTTCTGGTTGTACGGTTGTCATAAAAATATCCCGGAAATCGAAATTTTTGTGCCTGATCTGGACGCATTGCCAAAGAAGCAGCTAAATCCGCTCTAGGCCTTTTGAACCTACCCTATTTTATTATGAGTTTAAGAGGCGTTCATCTAAACGTACAGTATAATCTCCGTGATTGCGAAACCGCGGCGGATACGGATTTCTAAATTCCCCAGCCAAATTTTACTATGTTCAATTGGGCCTCAATTCGAATGTTCCGAACACATTTCCTAATCGCGGTGGGTGATACGAACTCTAGTACGGAAACCGTCGAACGAAGGCCGAGAGCAGTGTACTCTAAACTTCGGAAGTACGCGTGCGACCGGCGCACTACAGTGCGAGTGATTTTCGTTGGGCGAAAGTTTGGCAGAGACTGCTGCGCCGCGCGGCGCACGAGCCACCCCCACACAGAAACTGCTGCTGCGCCGCACGGAAGCCACGCCATGCATTTTCTGGTTAGGCGCTTTGTTTGAATCTAGCGGTACGTCTAGACGTTACGCTAAAAGCCGTTAAAGTTACGTCCAAACGTAAAAATAAACAAAAAATGTTAGTTAGGTCCAGCGTGACAACAATACGAAACCGGCTTGTTTGCTCTGTGAAATATATCGGCAGCTGTGGCGTAGTTTGTTAGAGCAGCACATTAAAAGCTGGTGCGGGCGGTGGTTCAAGTCCCATTGCAGTCATCACGGAGGAAGGAAAAGGTAAGGAGAGGCCCTGACGTCACTCGTTGTGAAGCCGCGATGAAGCCGGAAGTCGGCCATATTGAGTAGGCAAATTCTCCTCTCTTGTTTACATATGAATGCGAAGCAGAAGGCGCGACTCCCTCTCCGGCTCGGAAAGCACGTGGGCTGCGCAGCGCGTGTGTCGTGACGATCCGAAACTAATGGAACTGGGCTCATCACTCAGAGCCAGCGGGACACCTTCAGTGAAATCGCTTCGTCCGAGTAATAACAAAGAGTAACAGCTCACTGACAACGAAGCAGCTATGAAAGAACGCACGCTAGATGCACTGACAACGGCGAGTGCTTTCACGTCATTAATTCAGCAACTGTACAGACAACACGATCGGTCGTGCGCCTTCTACGGTTGCATTCCGCTACGCGATTGACGCAGCGTCCTGCCACTGGGTCCGTGTTCCGCGTGAAACACCTGCGTCAGCATTCTGCGACCGTGGTGACTTTGAGCACGGTGCTAGTGACAGTTGAACGTGGTTGCTGTTACGTTAAGATTACATGAAATGCTGGTGGAGAGTGTACCAAGCGGAACAGAAAAGGTGTTTTAATACGCACATGCAAGTTGTTACTGTACACACACAACACGAAACTACGTATGTGCACATGGTCCTCGCGGCGTCTTGCTGGGCTCAACAGCGTCGTCCGTTGTCACAAGCAGGAGCACTGCTCAACCGTCCCTGACCTGCAAGGCGTTCGTCGTCATTCAGCTTCGTCATGGTGCCCAACGCCATTTCGCTGAACACTAACTGCTTCATCCGCGTCATCCGCCGCACGACACATGGATGTGCACTTGTTCTACGCACTGTTGAAACCCCGTGATGGACAAAGAGATTTGTAAACGTTGCTAAGAGTAATGTAACAGCCAGATGAACTCTGCGTAGCCAATAACGCGGCGCAGAGCACAGATATTGTCCGCCATGGCTCGGCACGAGACCTGGGGAGGCACACATTCCGTCGCCAGCCGCGGCCGCTCACTGCTAGACCAGCCTCACTGCGCAACACGTAACCATAACAACGCCGCCATTGTGCCTACTGAATATGGCCGCCATGATGTCATTTCCGCCACATTTTTTACGCCCTGCGCCGGCTGGGCATGCCCTCTCCTTACCTTTTTCCTTCCTCCGTGGCAGTCATAGTTACTTTTTTTTTTGTTCACGCGTGTATTGTTTTAACATTTGCGCTTCCTCGTAGCCTGACTTGCTGCTGCTGGTGGTCTCGTTCACAGACCCTTTAATATTGGACCTTTGATGACTCTCGCAGGATGGACTATATTTCTTATGATAAAGTGTTTTGCGAATTACTGCTGTTAATCGGCGTGACGCAAAAAGACACGAAAAACGCAAATGCAGCTGGCTGCATTGGTTTCTTCGACACAGTTGTCGGGAATGTTGATTTCCACGGTTTATCCAAGTTTTGATGACATAAAGGTGCACTGCAACGTAGTCTCGGGGCAACTTTTTTTTATCAGTGTACCATCACCTGACGAGGTAACCGGCAGGCCGCTTCAAAATAGTGACGTGCCACCGCAATGTTCTAGGCGATCAACACTTGATAAACGATGCCCAAGAGCAAGTGCCGACGGCGTTAGCCCATCTAACTACAAAACAGCTTGTCTGCTCGGGAGCATTAACGTAGCAACGGATAAGAACGGCCGTACGTGTTCGCACTTGACAAAACAGCCGGCAATGCAGTAGATCTGGCCTTCGGAGATCGCGGGCTTTGTAAGAACACTACAACAAAGTTGTTTCCATCCATCGTATGAACACTTCACCGACGCACTAGAGTTTCATGCGTGTGCGTCCGGTCAGTCACACGTGAACTGTGCGAAAGCATTTATTTCATCTTCGACCTTGCCCTTCGCGACAAGCAAAACTCGGCAGCAAGAACACTTTCACCTTTGACAGCACCACCCTTGGCATTGCAATCTAGAAAATGCAGTACGTCCAACAACGATAATACGCACTTCACACTGAGAAACTTTATGGCGCACACAATCAGATGAAGCTGCGGTGCGGTGGACAGCCGCGCTAGCACCAACCACCAGGTTCAACTGGGCATCGAGCAATCGCATGAAGCAGCGACGGCACAGGGCCTCCGGTCCTCTTTGGGGGTGGCCTAGGCTATGGCCACGATTTCATTGGAGTTTTCACTACCTACACACAGAACGACCACTACACATCGCAGGTATTCCTTTCGCGACCACTATACATCTTGTAGTATTCCTTTCGCGAGCCGCAGCGCCCATGGCGCCCCCTGTATTTAAAATACTTGTAATATGTGTTTAGTTAAAAAAAACCTATGCTGATTGACTTGTTATACACCTGCTCAGTAAAATTTCTGTAGGTTTAACGCATTACACATGAATAATTCGCACATTTAACTAGCTTTAGGTAACAATTTTTGAAGTGACGTCACTTTCATGCGGAGCAGAAGCCACTTCTTTGTGGGGCTGGCTGTTGCGCTAGCTGCACCGCGCGGTGCAGGAGACGCTGCCTTTTCGTTGCCACAACCTCTGAGGACGAAACCGCGGTTGCTCTTGACACGATCATGTATGGCGACGACGTAACTGAGAGAACCCCGAAAGTGTGCGCTCAACCAGTCCAAGCAACGCTGCTTTCCGCAAACTCTGCGGACAAACCTGTGGCAGATGCTATCGTGGATGGCATAAAACGACTTAGGCCCGTATTCACAAACGCTCCTTCACTCAAGGGCTCCCCATCGACTTTACGAAGTGAAGGCGGAGCATGCTCCTCCACTCAAGGAGCCACTGCATTTCATGAACGCTCCTCCACACTTCCTTCGCCAAGGGAGGCCTCGGAAATGCTCCCTCCACAGGTGAACTTGGGTGAACTCACGGAGAAAGGCTTTCCTTTCTCCGTGGGTGAACTGCATGGGCCGAGAACAGCCCCTGATAACAAGAGTATCCGCAATTGTGGTTAAGAAATGCGTATCTTTGTATAATAAATGAACGCGTTTCTTTCCAATTCTTTTTTTATAAATTGACATTACAACAAAATACACGCAGTTAGAGTGGTAGCTTGGTTTCCTTAAGCCTTGAGTCGATAGAGTTAGCGAAACCCCCGTTTTAAGTCTGGCAACAGGTGCGCCAAGGCAGCAGTTCATGGCGTTTCGTCTGCTGCTGAACGTTTCTACGTGCTTAGTTTATTTCGTCTCGTATGCGTGTGTTAAATGTAGTATATATTTACGGTAGTGTCTGAGTGCGTGTTTGAGACCCTGCTTTCGCCGGGGTGACTAACGAACTACGTGAGTGATGGCAGGTAGCAGAACATATAGTTTGTTGCTTTGTTTACCTTCGCTATCCTGAGAGCCTTCTGCTCAATAGTGTAGCCACCGAACGTGTAACGCGGTGGAGTGAGTAATTTCTACTTTATATCACATTATATTGGTGTGTTTTTAGAATTCACCCGCGACAAAGATTACTTGCACGTGAATTCGTTTTCGCTGCGGGAGTACGTGAACAGTTCCTGATTTCAGGGGACTGTGCTATGTTCATTTTTCTCATTTACTGCGAATTTCAACGTGGCACTTTCGAAGTAGTTCCTTTGAATGTAATACAATGTAATACATGTAGACAATTCTCGCAACTTATATTCAAGG
Organism: Rhipicephalus microplus; assembly: GCF_043290135.1. Taxonomy (NCBI): domain Eukaryota; kingdom Metazoa; phylum Arthropoda; class Arachnida; order Ixodida; family Ixodidae; genus Rhipicephalus; species Rhipicephalus microplus. Next base: position 63,275,633 of record NC_134700.1, on the reverse strand, counting down.
TTACACCAGAGTAGCGTTGATTTGATTGATATGTGGGATTTAACGTCCCATAACCACCATTTGACTACGAGAGACGCAGGGTAGCGTTAAAAAGTAGGCATGGTACACTCGTGGCTGAGCGTTTGAATCAGACAGCTATGCAAATTAAGAAAAGTGATCGTGTGCCTTTCTTCAACTAATGGCGAAAACATCATTTTAAAGTTGTTTTCTTCAAGTAGCAGCATATATAGTCGGTTAACAATGCGTGTTTGTGTTTTTGTGTTTCAATTTTAACATTTTATTCTTCCAAGGATGCCTGAGTGAGCAGTTACTTTTTCACTCTTGTTTTTGCCCTGCATTTGTGGATGCTCTAATATGACAGATTCAAATAGACGTAACTTTTAAATCTCTGTAACTTCCGTCTCCAAGTTTACACAGCGGCCCCCTGTTAAAATTTTTGTCCCGTCTCCTTTACCTGCAAGCTCAGAAGCACATTCGTTAATGGACGAATGTCCTTTGCACTAATTTTTTGGCTTTTATTTTTAGAATATGATTTCCGCGAATCTTGAAAGTAATCGTGGTCTCTGTGATTCATTCTAAAGCCTCAGCAGTACATAATTTATAGGAGATATTTTATTCTTTTCGAAATGATAAAATTGAAAGGACTTTTGACTTTTGGCGCTGTTTTGTCTTAAAAACGAACGTGGTGGTTCACTGAATCTTGGAGAAAGTGTCGTCAAGAAGCTAAGTATTTTACTCCGATGATTTAACGAAGACCAGTGCAACAAAGTGGTAAAAAAATGCTCAAGAGTATTGGAGACATCGCGGATATATCTGGTCAAACCCCTGTAAATGAAATATCCGCTATTGTTGCAACATTAGCATGCCTACGCGCTGGAACCACGCCATCTCAGTTTTATGGAAGGAGAGTGGTGGTGGTGTATATAAAACAAGTGTAACGGGGTTTATTTGCAGCGCAGAACGCAGAAAGTGAAGCAGTCAGCAGCGTCCGGCCAAGCGCAGCAAGCACGAGCTTATGCTGATGGCGATGCCCCTGATGCGCCGAGAAATGCCGCTGAAGCTCCTCTTCTTCACTACAATCGCCCTCCGCACAAAAAGACGCCATCCTGGCGGATTAGGGAGAAGAAACGACTAATGGGTCGTAATATGGCTTGAGACGAGAGACGTGGACAGTGTCGCGGCCGCGGTAGCGTAGGTCTGTGGATGGGATGATGGGCTCCACGATATAGTTGACGAGTGACGTTCGCTCTACAACGCGGTATGGCCCGATGTATTTGGGAAGAAGTTTTGCAGAGCGGCCAGGTGCGGTAGCAGGTGCCCGAAGCCATACCAATGAACCAGGTGGAAAGTTTGGAGCCGAACGGTCCCCAGTCTGGCGGGATTGCTGCTGCCACTGGTCCTCGGTAGAAAAAGAGCGGGCAAGCTGGCGGCATTCTTCAGCATGTCGGGCAGCTTCGGACAGAGTTGTACTTTCGGACTCATAAGGTTTATATGGAAGAATAGTGTCTACTGTATTTGAAGGTTCTCGTCCGTACAAAAGAAAGTATGGCGAAAACCCAGTAGTAGCTTGTGCGGCAGTATTATACGCGTAGGTGACGAACGGGAGAACTTGGTCCCAATTTGAATGATCAGAGGCGACGTACATCGACAGCATACTGCCAAGAGTACGGTTGAAGCGCTCCGTCATGCCATTTGTTTGAGGGTGGTACGCTGTACTTGTGCGGTGCACGATTCGGCATTCGTTGAGTAATGCCTTCAAGGCGTCAGAAAGGAAGGCACGGCCTCTGTCACTTAAGAGCTCGCGAGGGGCACCATGACGCAGAATGAAACGTTGCAACAGAAATGTTCCAACTTCACGGGCTGTGGCAGTCGGCAGAGCGGCTGTTTCGGCATAGCGTGTCAGATGGTCTATCGCAACAATAATCCAGCGATTACCAGCTAGAGTTGATGGTAGTGGTCCGTAAATGTCAATGCCGACGCGATCAAAAGGTCGACTAGGACAAGGAAGAGGTTGTGACGGGTATACCTGCCCGGGAGGTAACTTTTGTCGTTGGCACTGAGCACACGAGCGAATGAACTTTCGCACGTAGTTATACATGCCACGCCAATAATATCTGAGTCGAAGCCTAGCGTATGTCTTGAAGAGGCCTGCGTGGGCGCACTGCGGGTCCGCGTGAAAAGCTTCGCAGATAGCAGCTCGAAGATGGCGGGGTATCACAAGGAGACACTTGCGACCGTCAGAAAGGTAGTTGCGTCGATAAAGAAGATCATCCCTTAGGCAAAAGTTGCTAGCCTGGCGGCGGAGAGCGCGAGACGGCGAAGGAGTGAGAGGATCAGAAAGAATGCTTATGAGGCCACTGATCCAGGGATCCTTTCGTTGTTCCACCGTCATGTTGCGCAAGGCGGATGACGCAAGTGCAGGCTCGAGGGAAGAGAGGCAAACACCTTCATCCGATATGGGTGAGCGAGAAAGGGCATCGGCGTCCGTGTGCTTACGACCAGATCTGTAAATAACGCGGATGTCGTATTCCTGAAGTTTGAGCGCCCAGCGAGCAAGTCGTCCGGAAGGGTCTTTAAGTGTGGATAGCCAACAAAGGGCGTGGTGGTCAGTGACGACGTCGAATGCGTGACCATACAGGTAGGGGCGAAATTTTCCAAGGGCCCAAATAATAGCTAAACACTCTTTCTCGGTCACGGAGTAGTTAGCCTCGGCTTTCGTCAAAGTACGGCTTGCGTAGGCGACGACATATTCATCAAACCCTGCCTTTCGTTGCGCGAGCACAGCGCCAAGTCCAACACCGCTGGCATCAGTATGAACCTCCGTGGGAGCGGCAGGATCGTAGTGGCGGAGGATGGGTGGTGAAGTCAGCAGCTGGCGTAATTTGGTGAATGCATCGTCGCATGCTGGTGACCAGGTGGAAAGGTCCTTGTCGCCGCTAAGAAGGTCCGTAAGGGGCGCACATATGGAAGCAAAATTTCTAATAAAGCGTCGGAAGTATGACGACAAGCCGACAAAACTTCTAAGTTCCTTCAAGTTCTTTGGCTTCGGAAAATCGGCGACTGCTCGAAGCTTGGCGGGGTCGGGAAGTATGCCGTCCCGCGATACGACGTGGCCAAGAATGGTGAGCTGCCGAGCACCAAAACGACACTTCTTGAGGTTGAGTTGAAGGCCGGCGTCGGTGAGACGTGTGAGGACGTGCTCGAGACGATTTAAATGGGTGTCGAAATCGGTGGAAAAGACAACTACGTCATCGAGGTAGCATAAACATGTGTTCCACTTGAGGCCTCGTAAAATAGCGTCCATCATTCTTTCAAAAGTGGCTGGAGCGTTACAAAGCCCGAAAGGCATAACGGTAAACTCGTATAACCCATCAGGTGTGACAAATGCTGTTTTCGGTCGGTCAGATGCTTCCATAGGAACTTGCCAGTATCCAGACCGTAAATCCAGCGAAGAGAAGTATTCTGCTCCCTGCAAACAGTCAAGGGCGTCGTCTATTCGAGGTAACGGGTAAACGTCCTTGCGGGTGATCTTGTTTAAACGTCGATAGTCCACACAGAACCGAATGGAGCCGTCCTTCTTCTTAACAAGAACGACCGGTGACGCCCAGGGACTGTTAGAAGGCTGTACAATACCCCGCTGGAGCATGTCAGCAACCTGGTCGTCAATAACACGGCGCTCCGACGCTGAGACTCGGTAGGGGCGCTGCCGTAGAGGCGTATGGCTTCCTGTGTCAATCTTGTGAGATATGTTCGATGTGCGACTGAGGCCAGAAGCGTGGCTGTCAAAAGAAGTACGAAACTTTTGCAGCAGGTTCACTAACTGGCTTCGTTCTGACGAAGACGTTGCGACATCGATGGAGCGGTGGAAAGCGTCAAGGAGTGACTGGTCAGCAACAGAGTCAGAAATGAGTGCGCTGAGGTCCGTAGAAAGTAAACTAGATTGAGCGTCAAAAATGTGACGGGCGTCGATCGGATGCACGTGACCGAGACATTCACCATAGAATAAAGGTAAAGGCCCTTCTAGCGTATTGTACACGAGCGTCTTCGTGACGCCATGGTGGAGAGTAAGAAGAGCAATGGGCAGTGGAGAACATTTGCGTTGAATGAACAGGGCAGAGGGCGTAAATAAAACATCACCGTCGGAAATAGCGTCACACGACACAGTCACCAGCAGAGAAGAGCGCGGTGGTACGGTGGTGTCGTCGGAAACAAACAGTTTATAACACGGCAGGGAGGCTTCGACAGCGTCAACATCAGGAAGTGCAGATAGCTCAAGTTCAGCGCGACAGCAGTCAATGACGGCATTATTATTCGCAAGGAAGTCCCAGCCGAGTATCATGTCATGGGAACACGAGGGCAGCACTACGAATTCGACGATATACACAATCCCTTCGATGACGACTCGTGTGGTGCAGGCTGCGAGAGGTGTTACACTTTCTGCGTTAGCCGTTCTAAGAGAGAGGCCAGATAATGGCGTCAGAACTTTGCGGAGTTTGCGGCACAGGCTCATGGACAGGACGGATAGAGCGGCTCCGGTGTCAACAAGCGCCATGACGACGATACCATCGACTGACACTTCAATTACGTTAGCTGGACAGGGGCGAGGACTTGTGCATGACGACGGGGACGCAGTTCGTGCCTCGGGAACTGCGGCCGTTAGTTTTCCTGGTCGGTGGGTCCGGAACGGCGACGCATAGGGGAAAGGGAACGTCGACGTGGAGATGGGGAGCGGCGGGTCGGGCCGTGTGGACGATCAGAAGGAAAGGAAGAGGAAGGAGGGCTTGAAGGCGTAGACGAAAACTGAGGGTCAAAAGAGGGCATTCGTCGAATGTTCTGGGCAGCCTGGCGACGACGACAATAACGTGCCACGTGGCCAACACCACCACAAGCAAAACATATGGGACGGTTGTCGTAGGTCCGCCATTGGTCGGAGTAGACTCCGACTTGCGGCTGGGGGGCAGAAAACTGCGGCCGAGGTGGTATCGGCATAGGCGGCGGTGAATAGGTCGGCGGTGAATAGGTCGGCGGTGAATAGGTCGGCGGCGAAAAGGGCGGCGGCGAATACATAGGCGCTGGCTGGAACGCAGGCTGTCGTGGTCGAGCAACGGCTTCGGCGTACGTGAGAGGTGCGGCGACTGGGGGAGGTTCACGGGCGGGAGGAAGAACTTGTGCGACCTGGTCTTGAATGAAGTCGCGGAGTGTAGACGGCGATCTGCGTGGTTGATCGGGTACACAGGACATCAAAGAGAGCTGACGAGCGACCTCAGCGCGGATGAACTCTTGGATCTTGGAGAGAAGAGGGGCATGGTCTTCTCCTATGCCAAGGGTGGAAAGGCTGGACGAAGAGTCGTCGAGCACCGAGGGACGTCGGGTGGAAAGACGTTGCCTGCGCAACTCGTCAAAACTCTGGCATAACTCGGTCAGTTCTAGGACAGTGCGAGGACTCTTGGAAAGCAACATTTGGAAAGCGTCGTCCTCAATGCCTTTCATGATATGCTTGATCTTGAGCTCTTCGGACATTGACTCGTTCACTCGCTTGCAAAGGTCCAGAACGTCCTCAATATAGCTTGTGAAATTCTCACCAAGCTGCTGGGACCGAGTATGTAAGCGTTGTTCGGCACGGCGTTTGCGTACCTCAGGCCGCCCGAAAACTTGTGTGAGGCTCGTTTTGAAGATCGACCATGTAGGGAGTTCCGCTTCGTGGTTTATAAACCACAGCTTGGCCACGTCCGACAGGTAGAAAGAGACGTAGGCCAACTTGGCGGTGTCATCCCATTTGTTGTGAGTACTCACTCGCTCGTACATTGAAATCCAGTCGTCAACGTCCTTGTCTTCTGTGCCTGAGAAGACAGGGGGATCTCGCAGACGCAGAGAACCGGCGCAGAGAACAGTAGGCGGTGCCGGTGGAGGAGTTGGAGCGGCGCTTGCGTCGGTAGGCATAATGGACGGTAAAATGCGATTCCGAAGCTCCAGGGTGATCGAAACCCAGCAGAATCCACCACTTGTAACGGGGTTTATTTGCAGCGCAGAACGCAGAAAGTGAAGCAGTCAGCAGCGTCCGGCCAAGCGCAGCAAGCACGAGCTTATGCTGATGGCGATGCCCCTGATGCGCCGAGAAATGCCGCTGAAGCTCCTCTTCTTCACTACACAAGCTTGATTTTTGTAGAACTGCTCTGCTGTAGAATCAAAGAAGAAGTTTTTCTGATTCTGTCTCATCTTGAAAAGACGAACATGACGATAATTTTGTCTTCAACAATAAACAAAGTAGATGTTACGAATGGCAAAAGAAAGCTCTATTACATTTGGATGAAGAGTCATGTGGCAAACACAAGTGTGCAACTGGAAAGTGTGCATTAATCAAGCATATGCAGCTGACACACTGTCGAAATAAATTTCGAGATTGTAAGACATCATAGATAAGATCGAGGCAGTAGACACCACAGCGTGTCTCTTGCAGTGCAGCTGCACGTATTCACTGCAGATTTTGTCCTTTTGTTTACAGCTCGTGAAAGCTCTGCAATGCATTGCGAATACGGCCCGTTTTAGGAAACCTTTCCTCTGTGTTTTTCCGTCGGTAGCCTGGCCCCTGCACAAAAGAGGCAAGACATAATATTAGAAAAACGTAATAGCTAGAAAACCAAAGCCGCATTTTTAGGGGCGAAGCTCCTTAGGGCGTGGGCTGTGCGTCCCCTTTAGCCTGTGTGTAGCTACCTCTAGTTTAGTTCTTGCAGTGTTCACTAGATGGCGGTACCGTCCCCTGTATGTAGAATTCACTTCGATGGGCGGCTAGGTCATGAGGTGGGTTGGCGACTTGCAGGACGCGCAGTAGCTTTTCTGGGGGCAAGCGAGCCCTTCGGAGGCAGGATAGCTAGTAACGAGGAAAACAACCAGGGAGACTCTTCGACAGGTGGTATGGACAGATACGATTCCAAAGTGGCACCAATATCTAAGATACGTAGAGTCCGGGGCATAAATAGACGTAGCCACGAGCGCCGAGCCAATTCAGACATAGGGTACATTAACATGCAGGGTGGTAGGAACAGGCTGAAGTGGGAAGAGATAGAAGAACAGCTAAGGGAAGAGAGGCCGATGGTATACGGTTTTGTAGAAACACATCTCAGGGACATGGAACAACCTCCGAACAATCCGGACTACGCGTGGGAGTATTGTAATAGAACAGAAGGCAGCAGAAAGGGGGGTGGTATTGGGGCATTCATTCATAAAAGTACAGACTGGCAAAGGGTCAAGCAGGAGTGCAAGGAACATTTATGGCTAAAAGGGAAAGTGGCAGGTCAAATGACACTCCTTGGTTTCGTGTATTTGTGGACGGGAGCAAAGGCCAGAGAGGAAAACCAGACAATGGTAGAGTGTATATCAAAGAACATTCAGGAGTTAGGAAGAGAGTGCGAGATAATTATACTAGGAGACATGAATGCGCACATAGAAGATATAGATGGGTATACCGATCCGACAGGCAAAATGATCATGGATATGTGTGAAAGGCTTGATTTGAGCATTTGCAACAGTACCGAGAAGTGTGAAGGGCAAATAACATGGGAGGTAGGAAGGCTTCAGTCGACGATAGATTATGCACTGATGTCACATAGGATGTATGATAAGCTCAGGGGAATGCACATAGATGAAGGTGGCTCCAGAAGTCTGGGTAGCGATCACAAACGTATCAAGCTAAGTTTTGGAAGAGGAGTGAAAGTGGGAAGGAGACAAGATGAGCAACTACAGGAAAATTTTTATCCAGAAAGGCAAATTGAAATAGCCACTAAACAAATTGAGAAAGTAATCACGGAGGATAATAAGACAGTGTGGACATACACGAATCTAATTAGACTCTTTGAGCTAGAGCTTGCTAAGACGCGTGACAAGTCACCCCGGGAAAGAAGACACAAACCCAAAAGTTGGTGGGATGAGGAAGTTAAGAGAGCCATAGCAAAACGTCAGGAAGCCTCCAGGGAACACAGACATGCTAAGCAGCGGGGTGAACCGACAGATGATGTTGAAAGAAAATGGGCAACCTTTCTAAGCTGTAGAAGGGATGCATCCCTTCTGATCAATGAAAAGATTAGAAGAAAGGGAGCTCAGTGGCTGGCAGAAGTACATAAAAAGATAGAAAGGCAGCTGCGAAATTTTGGAACCATCTAAACTCCCTAAGAAATCAGACGAGCCTAGAGCAGAGATTTATAACTACAGCCCAAGGTGCTAGGCTAGAAGGGGACGAAGCTATTGAATATATAAGAACAAAAGTGACAGAAAAATTTCAACAAAGAAGTACTTTATGCACCACAATAGACGAGGACGAATCAAGTGGTGCAATGGCTCCATTTTCACAACAAGAGTGGGAAAGGGCTGAGAAAAGGGTTCCTAGTAGTACATCAACAGGCCCAGATGGCATTCCAATTAGGCTGATAAAGACATTAGGTCCGAAGTCTAAGCAGGCTTTGAGAGAGGCAGTGAGCACAATAATAATCGATGGTGAAGTTCCCGATGGATGGAAACTTAGCAGGATGAGCATGATCTATAAAGGAAAGGGGGACAAAGCTGACATAAACAACTACCGTCCTATAACAGTGACATCAGTGGTCTACAGGCTGGCGATGCAGATTATAAAGGAAAGACTGCAGGCGTGGATAGAGGATGAGGGGGTGCTGGGGGAACTGCAGAATGGGTTTCGGAAACACAGGAGGTTGGAAGACAATCTGTTCTCACTGATGCAGTGCATCGAAATAGCAGAAAAGGAACACAGGCCCCTGTGGCTAGCATTTTTGGATATCAAGGGAGCGTACGATAGCGTGGTTCAAGAGGAATTGTGGGGAATACTGGACACACTAGGCGTGGAACATGTAGTCACTAATCTTTTAAAGGGTATCTATAAAGGTAACAAGGTAGTTATAAAGTGGGAAAAGCAGGTATCCAAGCCTGCAGAGGTAAAACGGGGGCTTAGGCAGGGGTGCCCCCTGTCACCCTTATTATTCATGATGTACCTACAAGGATTAGAGGCAAAATTAGAGGAAAGTGGACTGGGCTTCAACCTCTCTTTAGTCAAACAAGGAAAACTTATTGATCAGGCACTACCAGCATTAATGTACGCAGATGATATAGTGCTAATGGCCAACAACAAGGAAGATTTGCAGAGATTGATGGACATCTGCGGTAATGAGGGAGATAGGTTAGATTTTAGATTCAGTAAAGAAAAATCAGCAGTCATGATTTTCAATGACAACGAAGGTAGTGAGCTTAGAATACAGGAGGTCACGCTAGAGATAACATATAAATACAAATATCTGGGTGTATGGATAAGCAATGGGACTGAGTATCTGAGGGAACACGAAATATACGTGACGACTAAAGGTAACAGGAATGCAGCAGTCATGAAAAATAGGGCACTGTGGAATTACAATAGGTATGATGTTGTGAGAGGAATATGGAAAGGGGTCATGGTTCCTGGGCTGACGTTCGGCAATGTGGTCTTGTGCATGAAATCAGAAGTTCAAGCAAGATTAGAAATTAAGCAACGTGGAATAGGTAGGCTTGCTTTAGGAGCTCACGGGAATACACCAAATCAGGAAGTACAAGGTGATATGGGATGGACATCATTTGAGGGCAGGGAAGCTAGCAGCAAGATAAAATTTGAGAAGCGATTGAGAGAAATGGGGGAAGAGCGTTGGGCTAGGAAGGTTTTCAGCTACTTGTACATGAAGAATGTCGATACAAAATGGAGGAAGCGAACCAGGAAGTTGACTGGTAAATACTTAGAAAACAGCAGGTGGCCAAACCAAAAAGAACTATCGGTTAAGAAGAAAGTGAAGGAAACGGAGACTGACATGTGGAGAATGGGCATGATAAAGAAGTCCGCACTAGAGATCTATCGAACGTTTAAGCAGGAAATTGCCAAGGAAAGGATCTATGATAATACTCGGGGTAGTTCTCTACTGTTTGAGGCCAGAACGGGAGTACTGCGAACCAAGACATATCGGGCCAAATACGAAGGGGTAGACACAGTATGCAGTGCGTGTGGAGAGGAAGAAGAAACTGCCGAACACTTGAGAATGTTCTGTAAAGGGCTTCACCCTATAGTTCAGGATGATGGCGCAGAGTTTTTCAAAGCACTGGGGTTTAGGGACCGGGAGGGCAAAATAAACTTTAAGCGGGTAGACTTAACTAGAAGGAGGTTATCTGATTGGTGGCTAAAGTCAAGGCACGAGTGAAAATTAAACTCTTCACTGCAAAGTACGAATCCTCAAACTCTTTTTTTAAGGAAAAAAAAATATAGTTTTTGGTTCATTAGGTATTACGGCTTGGTGGCGCTAGCCACCGCCCGATCTAAAGGGTACAGCCATATCCATCCATCCATCCATCCATGTAGCCACCTCTAGTTTAGTTCTTGCAGTGTTCACTAGATGGCGGTACCCTCTCCTGTATGTAGCCACCTCTCGTTTAGTTCTTGTAGTGTTTACTAGATTGTGGTACTTGTAGCTGATGATGAAAAGATGCAAGATGTTATAAACTAGAAAGCGGTACTTGTAGTTGATGAAAGACGCGAGATCTTATAAAATAGGAATGATGTCACATATGGCGCGTGTCATTGGTTGAAGGCAATCGTTCGATTTAGTGCGGCGACGTACGCTAGGGGGAGCGATGTAATGAAATCGAGTGGGCGAAATGTACAGAGAATTCATGGTTTACCAGGTTTACCTCCGGAGCTTCGCCCACTCATCATCATTCACTTCGTGGATATGGCGGAATTTTTTTATTTCTCGGGATGCAATCATTCATTATATTTCTTGCGTTAAAGAACCGACATGGTTGAGTTATTGAGCGTTGCCTATTTTGACACATGTTTTATCTCAGGCACTTGGGCAGTCACCAGGCATATGGTTACGTAATTGATTGATTGCTTTATTTGCTTCGTCACAGTACAGTGTAACAGGAGGCGGAGGGAAAAGCCGTAATGACGGCTTGAGGGATCCTCCGCCCCCTTTGTGAACAATGGCAGCAGATGAAGGACATCACAATATCATACACTTTCACATTGTTTTACGTAAAGATCATGCCACAAAGGAAGGAAACCTGAAAACGTAGTTGATACATAGCTTACACAACAAAGAAACTTGCAGCAATCTTCTGCACCTGAATAAATACATAGTTTATAGAACATATAACATAGTTTGCTACATAGTTTATAGAACAAAAAGAGCCGCTAATTCTGCGACACTTAAATGAGACACATCTATACCTTTGCTAATATAAGTATTCAGAATTCGCGGTAGAGTACATCGAAGCATCTGAAAACCATAATTAGTGCGAAAGTACGGAACGTTCCACATTTCTGTATTTCTTGTTACATACGCCTTTTCCTTTAAGCAAAGATTCGCCATTTCCGTAAACAAAAAGTTTGCGCGTTTGCAGCTAAGGCAGTACTCTCGTAGTAGTCTGTATTGATATAGGTCATTCACTTTGATTATCTTATATTTTTTAAACAGTGGGTCACTAGGTGCTAGAGCTGTAGCGTTGTCTATCAGCCTCAGTATTTTCTTCTGTATTCTCAGTAATTTTGTTAAGTTTGTTTCTGTAGTTGTTCCCCAAACCAAATAGCAATAGTTAAGATAAGAACTAAACAGCGATTTGTATATCAATAACTTCACCGAATTGGGGATGAGGTACCGGATACGGCTGAGTATTCCAGTTATCCGGCCTAATTTTATTTGAATATTATTTACGTGGTCATCCCATTGCAAAGAACTGGAGAAATGTACCCCAAGTACTTTCACTGACTTCACTATTTCTATATCTGAGCCTCTAAATACAATATTATTCTTCAAAGTCACTTGTTGACCTTTCGAATGAAAAACTACCGCTTTTGTTTTAGTTGCATTTATTTTTAACTTATTGTTACTTGTCCAGTTGTCTAACTTCTGTAAGACGTCATTAGCTTTATTAGAAAGAATAACATCTGATGATGAGGTGACAAATATACTCGTGTCATCTGCATAGATAATAAACTTAACTTCTGGGGAGATATGGACTATGTCATTAATATATAAAGTGAATAATAAAGGGCCAAGAATGCTCCCTTGTGGTACCCCTGAAATTATATTTTTCTTATCTGATACTAAATCATTTATCGAAACAAATTGACATCTATGCGCCAGATAGCTTTTAAGTAACATGAGTGGGAGCCCGCGAATGCCATAATGGTTTAATTTTTCAAATAAAATGCCGTGGTGAATGTAGTCAAATGCTTGTGTGAAATCCACAAAAATTCCGACCACTTTATTTTTTTGTTCAAATTGTTGTAGAATATATTCTTTTTGATCCAGTAGGGCGAGTTCTGTAGACTTATGTTTTTGGAAGCCATATTGTGATTTTGTTAGGACATATTTGGTGCAAAAACAGGATAAGCGACTAAAAATAATTTTTTCGAAACCTTTAGAAAATACGGGGAGAATAGATATCGGTCGATAATTTGCAACGTTATGCTTGTTCCCCTTTTTGTAGAGAGCTATTACGCGTGCCGTTTGCATTTTCGAAGGAAAAACCCCTGTCGAAATACAGAGATTGAATATGTGTGTTAGTGCTGGACTGATCTGATCGATAACATATTTCACTGGTTTTATTTGTATGCCATCAGCGTCGCAGCTGCGACTGTTTTTTAAGCCGAGAAATACTGTGCGGACTTCTGGTTCGATAGTACCTGCTAAGAAAAACGTGTTTGCAATTTCTGGACCCAGAGTTCGGCAAGTAGCGGTTGATCTGTCGCTAATGTCTCTGTAAACGAAGTAATCATTAAAAACATTGACCATAGCCTCTCCACTGACCAAGTTTCCGTCATGGAGTACCTCCTTAATTTCTTCTGTTTTCGAATTTCGGCCCATCAAAGAGTTTATTCTATTCCATAAAACATCTGCTCGTTTTGAACACACAGTAAATGCTTGTATATGATACAGCTCCTTTGATTTCTTCATTTCTTTACTTAAGGCATTTCGGAACTGCTTAAAAGCAATTAGGTCCGCCTCGTCGCGCGTACGTATGAATTTCCGGAATAATCTGTTTTTTCTGTCTATTTTACGTAAGAGTTCACGTGTCATCCAAGGTTTCCGACAACCTTTACGTTTTTTCCGCTGTTTATAAGGGAAGTGTTTTTTGTATATACAAATAAACGATTCTAAAAAAGCGTCATAGGCTGAGTTTGCATCATTTGAGTAAAAAACATTGTCCCAATTCGATAACCTAATTGGACGAATCAATGGCGTAGCCAGCAATATCTCTTTTTAGGGGGGGGGGGGGTTCAACCATAAAAAAATAGTCTTATAATGTATCTGCTTTGCATCTATTTCGTATGTTTCCGTTTTTATACGCCGCTCCATGCATTCTTGCGTGCGTGCACGTTTCACAGAGCACTAGCCTCTGCTTGATTCCCTAAAGCTGGGTGTGGTTGTTTATTGGTATTGTGAGCTGCATAGACGCTGTATATCGAAGCTATGTTTCACGCGTACTAGCAACAACTGCACACCTATTCGGCCCAATCGCATTGTATTTTGTTCTTTCCCAACTGTCTCTAATAGTTATTTGACCTGAGCAATGGGAAAATTAACAAAAAACAAGAAAAGGAGAGCTTACGTTCTCGTAGATACAGACGATCATCTAACGAAAGTGTGCTTGGCCGTATATTTCGGCTGGGGTAGCAAAAATTTACCGGAGAGGAAGCCGCTCAGGAGTATGGTGAATGCAGCGCATCGAAAGTTTGTTATTACGTTTCCTCTCAGCTTGTTTGTCAAGCTTTCGCGCCACGCTTGAAATGGTGGGGTGTGCAAGCTTCATCGAAACACTTGAAAGCACTGGCATCCGCAGTAAGTCTTGGAGCACTCGCACGACGAGTATACGTACGCCAGAAGGCAGGTAATCCACTGGCTCGTTTACGAAACACAACACATCACGGCACTAGTGAGCACTCCGCTTGACACCACGCCCGCGTGTCCCGGCGCCACAGTAGCCGTTGTCGAACCATTACAAGGCAGCTCCGTAGTGAACGTGCACCGTCACTGTTGAAAGAACGCGGTGGTGGCAGCGAAATTGATCGATAAACGCCGTCAAAGCGAGACGGGCTCCGCCACGAACGCGATGCTGGCGCGCAAACTTCACTCAAGGGACGATTCAAGGTATCTCGATCGCTTCCTTGGAAATCTCGAGGAAACGCCCAAGATTTTCTCAAGTGAAGGAAGCGTTTCAAGTGAAGGGCGGTTTGCGAATGGAAAAACGCCACTCAAGGAGCGTTTCGAGTGAAGGGTCGAGTTGAGGAGCGTTTGTGAATACGGGCCTTACTTTTGAAGGCGCGTGCGCAGCCAAGCACATGAGGATTGTAAAATGAACTACCGTTTGCTGCTACTGCCGCGCACATACCGCGGTCGCGACGACGCGATAGCGATCTACGAGCTCCGAGGGAACGCAGCGGTAGGTTAAAGGCAGTAAATACATAAAGAATAAAAAAAAAGAAGTTACAGTTTCGCCGCAAGGGCGAAGCAATAAATGCGACAGCAACAACTTTGAATGTAACGCTGAGAACGGCAAGCAGATCGAAACGTGCAGCGCGCTGCTCACACACAAATGACACACGAAAACGATACTCGCAGGACGAGAGCGAACTAACAGCGTTTACCCATCGACACGTAACGCGCCGTTTAAACAAAAACGATGCGCGATACGTAATCACAGGTACAAATGAGTACAATTTCTAAAAAGTGTCCCTGTTGTTATACCACGCTGTGTACGAAAAGCGCGCTGTTTTCGCAAAAGGGGCCTGTGCGAATACTGAGGTGACCTTTTTCACTTTAATGCTTTCGTTTCAACTAATGTACGCTAGGCTTTCGACAACCAAAGCGGGAAGGATCATATTGAAAAGGATTGGTATTTGAGCAGAGGCTCCCACTGGGGACACTAAAATTCAGGTGTGGCGAGAGTTACATAAGGCCCTGTACATAAAACCTTTGCCCGAAGATATGCATCCGATTCACCATACACAGCGCCGGCAGGCAAGAGCCAGAGCTTTACACGATGAGTACGGTGAGTACAAAGCAGCAGTCTATACAGATGTCGCGGAATATAAAGACAAATACGCTTTTGCGATTGTGATGGTGGACAGGCGGGGACGCTTGGTCGCCTCTGGATCGGTCAAAACCCGCTCCTCTGAAACTGCAGAAGAAGCGGCAATAGCGCTAGCTATAACTAATTCGCAGTCGGACTTGATTCTCAGTGATTCAAAGACAGCCATCCGAAATCTAGCTAGGGGCAGAATATCGGCGACCGCCGCACGATTTCTGCATGGGGCCACGAGACGAGAAATTTGAGAAAGAGAAATCGTCTGAGAACCAGCACATTCTGGGAAACCTGAGAACGAGGCGGCTCACCTGAATGCTCGAGGTTTCGTCAGCCGGGTAGGGGAGCCACCCGTTCCGGGGAGGCCCGCGAGAGATGGGCTGGTGTCCTTTCATGACATAATGAATCATTATAAACTAGAGCGGAGGTTTTATCCGCCCCCGCACAAGCGGTTGACTAAGGCGCAGGAATGCGTCTGGAGAAAACTGCAGACGCGATCTTTTCCCAACCCTTACGTGTTGAATAAAATATACCCGGAGGAGATCAGGCCGCAATGCAAATGGTGTCAGGCTGTGGCAACATATTGTTGCTGCTTATGTGATTTGGGTATGAGCCGGTGGGTAGCGGGGAACAGGCAGATTAGAGAAGAGGACGTTCAGCTAGCGAGATAGGCCTCCGGTGCATGACCCCTTGAAGTCTACCAGTACGCCTCAGCGTAATAAATACATTACTAAACGTAACCGAGTGGTGGAGGTGCTGGGTACAGCACATCAACGAACCACGGAGCCACAGCTGTTTGAACTTCGCCGGAGCCGTCGTCTTGCTGGTCTGCCACCGACAACAACCATCATGACCGGGAGTGAAGGTCACGGCTCCTCAACCACGCAAAGGTCAGTGCCGGCTGCACCTCGGTATCGCTATATGGAACCCCGCCCGTTCGCGGGAAGAGCAGGGGAAGATGTGGATGCGTGGCTGACACATTACAAAAGGGTGAGCCGGTACAACGGTTGGAATCCCACCGACCAACTGGGAAATGTCGCGCTGTTTCTCATGGAAACCTCCTTGATGTGGTACGAAAACCACGAAGATTCCTTAACAACGTGGGATCGTTTCGCCGAAGAACTCAAGAAATGCTTCGGTGACTCTGATTCGAAAAAGAAAAGCGCCGAACGCACGTTGGCTCAAAGAGCCCAGACTCCTGGAGAAACGTGTACCACCTACATAGAGGAGATTCCGATGCTCTGCAAGGTCTTAGACCCGTATATGTCTGAAGAGGACATGGTCGGACACCTTCCGAAGGGTATAGCAGAGGACGTCTACAATTTTTTGATAGGCATGGAAGACCTCACTTTCGTATCCGCCGTCCAACGTCACTGCCATACTATCGAGAAGCTGAAAACCCGTCGTATTGCCCCGAAATTCGGTAGGCTGGCAAATGTCACAACGGTCGCCAGCGTCGACGCAAGCCCGCCTGCCGACCTTGCCGCTACTATCAGGGCAATAGTGCGTGAGGAGCTACAGCGACAAGACATACTGGCCGACGACACCATCCAGCATCCGCCTACCTGTTCATCCTACTACCCGGCGCCGTTCGCTCCTCTGCCACCATCGGTATGTGCGACGGACTTTAGCGAAGCTGGAAATTCCTGGCCACGCCGAGACTCATTCGCGCCTTACCAGTGGTATGACCGACGCCTTCGTACCGGCCCCGCTCCACAAAGGTGGGCAGTTCCCGTTCAGCAAGCTGCTCCACTCCGTTCGGGTAGGCTACCTTACACAGCGGAGCGCTCTCAGCAGTGGTTCGGCGAACGACCCCTGCCCGTCTGCTACAAGGCGTCGAAGGCCACATTGCCAGGTTCTGCAACTACCGGCAGCCGCCAAGGTACGACCGCTCACCGAGATCCCACCTGTCTGGCTTTGAACGAACACCAACGTCCCCTGGAAGCGCGTCCCACGAGATACCAAGGCCGCTGCGACACCGTTCTCCGGCCTCTGACCACAGTCTGACACCCTCGACAGCCCCTCGCTTCAATCGGTCGCCGTCTCCTAGGCGCTGCTACCCTTCGCCGCCGCTAGAAAACTAGTCGGCGTGATCGTTGGAGGTGAGGTCGCTGGACAGTCTTCGATTTCCACAGAAATGCCTCCTTTAATTTGCGTGTTTCGAAATAAGGTTCGTGTGCTAATCGACGGTGTCTCAACAATGACCTTAGTGGACACAGGTGCAACCATATCAGTGATGAGTCTAGCATTCAAACGCCTTCTTGGACGAAAGGTTATGTTCTGTTGGGACCGTGCTGATACATTTCGTGGAGTGAGCGGAGATGTCTTACAACCTGTTGGTGTTTGCTCAGTGAAGGTTAGTTTGGGTGGCCAGAATTTTATCGCTGATTTTGCTGTCCTCTTTCATTCAACGCATGATGTAATTCTAGGACCTGATTTCCCGAATCTTTGTGGTGCCACTGTTGATTGCCGCACAGGAGAGATTACAGTAGATTCAAATGTTCAGGTAGCGTTTATGGAAAGCTCGCCCTGTATGGAAAGCACCCTTTGCGTGTCCATGGACACAACTGTACCACCCTTGTCTGCCAAGTGTGTTCCTGTCGTCAGTTCTCCTGCAACCGAGACGACATTTGGTGCCACCGTAGAGCACATTCACCTCAACTGCATAAAGAAAAATGTTCTAATACCCTATTGTACGTTGTCGGTCGTGCAAGGGCATACTGGTTTGTGGGTGATCAACGGCTCCAATGAACCTTCGGTACTGCCAGAGGGTCTACAACTTGCTAAGATCCGTCAACATCAGGTGTTCTCCCTTGCCATCCTTGCAGAGAGCAGTGATTCTCCGGATAAGCCCGATTCCAATCATTTGCACGCAAGGAACACCTCCATAATGGCAATGATTGACAAGTCTCTTAGCACCAACGAGCGTAATGACCTGTTGAGTATTTTGCGCAAACATGCTGGTCTTTTCGATTTCGCACAGCTACAGGCTCCACTGTCATTCCCTGCTTCTCGTGTAAAGCACCGCGTAGATACGGCATACCATGGACCTCTTCGACAAAAGCCATACCGGGTATCGCCTTCGGAACGCGCAGTGATGAATGAACAGGTTGGCGAAAGGAATCATGCAGTCCGTGGGCCGCTCCCGTAATATTGGTCAAGAAGAAAGATGGAACATGACGATTTTGCGTTGACTACCGCCGTCTCAACGCCATCACAAAAAAGGACGTGTACCCACTACCACGTATTTACGATGCTATAGACTGTCTTTCATCAGCCTCCTACTTTTCGTCTGCTGATTTGAGGTCAGCGTATTGGCAGATTCTAATGCACGAGAAAGATAAAGAGAAAATGGCATTTGTTACACCAGATGAACTTTTTGAATTTAATGTGATGCCATTCGGACTATGCAATGCGCCTGCAACTTTCGAGCGCTTCATGGACAACATTCTGCGTGGTTTAAAGTGGGAAGTATGCATGTGTTATCTAGACGATGTTGTGATTTTTGGGCGCACTTTCTGTGAGCACAACACATGCCTCGACCTCGTGCTGAACTGCCTAAGCAAAGCACGCTTGGCGCTCAATTCAAAGAAATGTCGTTTCGGAGAACGCCAAACACTCGTCCTTGGACACTTGGGGAACAACGAAGGCATACGGCCGGATCCCGCGAAAACGGCTGTAGTGGAGGCGTTCAAGCAACCTCATTCAGCGAAAGAACTACGCAGCTTTTTGGGCCTCTGCTCGTACTTCCGTCGATTCATTCCTGGATTTGCCAATATCGCGCACCCACTCACGTGCCTGCTTCAGAAAGGCGTGCCATTTGACTGGACTCCGGAATGTACGTCCGCTTTTTCTGAGTTGAAGTTCCTTTTAACATCCCAGCTGATTCTTCGACACTTCAATGCCCTGGCTCCCACAGAACTTCACACAGACGCTAGCGGTGTCGGTGTAGGCGCCGTGTTGGTTCAACGCTTGGATACCAGAGAACATGTCGTTGCGTATGCAAGTCGCTCTCTAAGTAAGTCCGAGCGTAACTATACCGTCACAGAGCAAGAATGCCTCGCCGTAGTCTTCGCGGTGCAGCGCTTCTGGTCCTACCTGTATGGACGCCTCTTTACCATCATGACAGATCATCATTAGTTCTGCTGGCTGGTCAATCTGCGTGACCCATCTGGTCGACTAGCACGCTGGGCACTCCGTCTGCAGGAATGCGACTTTACAGTTTCCTATAAAAGCGGCCGTCGTCACGCTAATGCAGGTTGTTTTTCGCGACTACCGCTTCCATCGACGAACTGGGACGCGGGCAACTTCGACACCTACATCGTGCCATTGGACCTGCCATTTCCTGATAACAATACCTTTAAGATTGAACAGAAAAGGAACCACACCATACAGGAGCTCCTTCCTACCGAGTCAAGACCATCGGCGACTCGCTTTTGCATGCGCGACGGACTTGTGTACAAAAAGAACTATGCTACGACCGGCTTACGATATCTTCTCGTGGTTCCAAAGAGCCTTCGCGTTTCCGTCTTGCAGGCTATGCATGATGACCCAACGTCCGGCCATCTAGGCACAGCGAAAACTCTTTGCCGGCTTCAAGAAAGATTTTACTGGCCGAAAATGCGCCAGACGACGGAACAGTACGTCTCTAGTTGCAACGAGTGCCAACGCCGCAAGCGCCCTACCAGTGCTCCTCCAGGGCGACTTCATCCTATTCCACCCCCTAGAACTCCATCCGAGCAAGTTGGGATTGACCTTCGAGGTCCCTTTCCGAGGTCTTCTAATGGCAATCGCTGGATAGCCGTATGTACCAATCACTTAACACGGTACTGCGAGACAGCTGCTATACCATCGGCAGCTGCAGCTGACGTGTGTTTATTCATGCTGCGTTTTGTGGTTTTTCGACATGGACCTCCTAAAATTGTTATCAGGGATCGTGGGCGACAATTCACTGCAGACGTCGTAGAAGAGATGCTTCGTCTATGCGCTTCAAGCTTTCGGCACTCTACGCCATATCATCCCCAAGCAAACGGCCTGACGGAACGAACTAACAGGACTCTCACGAACATGCTTTCTATGTATGTCGCAGCAGATCACAAGAACTGGGATGACGTGCTACCTTTCATCACTTACGCATTTAACACCGCACAGCATGAGACTACCGGCTACAGTCCGTTTTTTTCTTCTGTATGCTCGACCACCTCGTCATACCCTAGATAACGTCTTCCCGTTTATGGACCACCATAATTCCGGTATATCCGAGATGGTCTGCCGTGCAGAAGAAGCCTGACGTCTTGCTTACCTGCGCACCCTCGCTTCGCAAGATCGCTCGAAGACACGTTTTGACCGTCAACATCGACACGTGACGTATAATCGCGGAGACCACGTGTTGCTGTGGACGCCAAATAGAAAACGTGGGTTGTGTGAAAAATTGCTGGCACACTATGCGGGACCTTATGTTGTTTTAGACCGCTTAAGCGATGTAACTTACTGCGTAGCACGTCTTCATTCAAATGGCCGACGATCTGCAAAGACTGAACTAGTCCACATAGCACGTTTCAAGCGCTATATTCCCAGAGAGACTCTTTAAATCGCCCGGTGGGCTTCGTCTGCGTGGAGGGAAATGTTACTGCATATGTGATTTAAGTATGAGCCGGTGGGTAGCGGGGAACAGGCAGATTAGAGAAGAGGACGTTCGGCTAGCGAGATAGGCCTCCGGTGCATGACCCCTTGAAGTCTACCAGTACGCCTCAGCGTAATAAATACATTACTAAACGTAAGAATATGATAACATACTTTGGGAATGTAGCATAGTGCCGCCGCCGTTGGATATTATGCGTGATCACTCTCTTGAGCACTGGGAGGCCGTGTTGACCAGCTTAGACACAGTCGTCCAGTTAAGGGTCGTGGAGTGGGCCACACATGTCGCCGCCAACCTTGGGTTGATGGCCATCTAACACGGATTGGTCCGCAGTTGCTTTCTGACGAAATAAAGTTTTGCCATCCATTCAACTAATGCTTTCGTTTCAGTGAAAGCCAAAGGCACACGATTCCCCCACCAAAGGATAGGCGCGCGCGCACAGACATCCATCCGTGGGGCAAAGTGCACGTGAGAGATAAGTACGTCAGCGCATCGCGACGAGCTCGGCAGCGTGCGCGGGCGGCTTGCTTTTAAAAGACGATAGTCTTTCGGGGACCTTCGACAGAAAAATTTTGGTCTGTCTGTCTGTACCTTTGTCTGTTTGCCCGCCCTAATGATACCTCAAACGGCCAACCCCATCCGCAGCGCCCACCAATATCGCTCAAGGTTTAGCGTTCATAGTTGTGCGATTGCCAATTAAAAAAGCAAATATTGCGCATATCTGAGGCGCCATAACAACACTTCTATGCTTTGTATGTCTCTCTTTATACTAGAAGAGGCACACACAAGTAACTCCAAGGACTGTAGCGTTTATCGCGCTGCGCTGACAGTGCAACGCGATGCTTAAGACGGTGTTTCCAATGCTTTGCTACGGCGACACGGTGGTGGCACCTGCCCCTCGCTATGAATTCTACACCTTATCACATCAGAGACTGGCGCGCATCTTTCTCCGTGGTCACGCACGCCTTCGTTTTCGAATACGACTGCCAGATGGCACTCGTGTCTAACGTGCCTAGATGCGCTTGTTCGCCTCCGCTACACGCTCGAGGCACTCTAACGCAGTGCCTTCAGCATTCACCGATTTTCTTGGCCAGAACATCAAATAAACGTTTTGTTCACTCTCTCCAGACGCAAGACTATCGTCTTTCGACAACATTTACAGTGTAACATGTAAATTCGGGCCATTTTTTTTTCTTTGAGTGTTCATATATATAGATACGTAGACATATACGGTGAAGGACGGCGGCGGTGACGACGGCAAAAAACAGCCTGGACTGTCCATATAATTGCTATCGCAAAAAAAGGGCTAGACGCGTTTTGGCGTTCCTGTCAAAGGAATCTAGCAGTGAGCAAAGTTTTGACCTGCGCTTGTGCGGCAGCCAGCTGCGCCGTCCAGTCTGTTCACGTGTGTCCCAGGAAGTCACACGTGAGTTGTTTTGACTGAAATAAATTCTGCTAGTTGTGTTGATCCTTTGAGACTCTCACCTTAGTGAAAAACTCTACCCTCGTGCGTTCAGCCACTCCTAGCCACAATAAGACCGCAACGCTGATGTTGGCGCTTCTCCCCCTCCTACCCCTTTCTGTTTTCTCGTTGTTTTTGTTTTTTTTTCAGAACAGACCGTGATCAAAACCTTCGTTGTATTTTCCGACGCAACTGTTACCATAGGCTCCACTATGACTGAATAGCGGTCGTACAAGAGCTTTGTCGCGCTGACGGCCATTAAATTATTTTCATCTTCTGACATGCGATGCCAGGCCACAAGAACTAACTTTCGCGATAAAGCTGGCAGTAGTTGCCCCCTAACCAGGTAGACTTCGCGTAGCATTTGGGGGACCAATACTGCAAAGCTCTCTGAGCCCCAGTTGATGACGGCTCTTGAAGCCCGCACAAAGTCGTCACCTAGGAGTATTCCTTCGAGAACAACAGCAAAGTCATGCTGCAGTGTTTGGTCATCCACTGCCACCACACCACTGACTTGACCTAAATTTTGTAGCTGATGGCCGCTTGCTCCTACCAAACGTAGGGACGAATGCCTTATGCTTAGATCGAGTTTTAACTATTGGTGCCGTAATCAAGCTTTTGACAGCTCCAGAGTCCAAGATGCCTTTAATCGTTTGTCCGTTCATGGCGACAGGAACATAAAAAGTACCCGCTTTAGAGACACATGACACCTGCCTATTTACTGGTGACCGCTCGCGGTCTTCGGCTTCACCAGCTGTTCGTTTCCCCGCTGTTGTGAGCTGGAAGATTCGAAATATTCCTGTCACTTTAAAAATTCTGCAGTTGCCAGTAGACGACACTGCGTGACAAAATGGCCACTTCTGAAGCATTTCAAGCACAGTTTACGAACTCTCGAGGCATTTTTTACGGCCTTTCAAAAACGCGCTGCGGTATGAGTCGATTGCCGTGACGGTGATGGCTTCGCTTTCGTATCCCCTTCTTTTAGCACTTTTCGCTGAGCTACTTCATCATCCAACAAACCACTAGACTCTATGCTGTCCGTGCGTTGGCGATGGCGCATAGGCTTCCGAGGCGAACGCTTTGCCATAACACAACATTCGGTGGACGGCGTTGCGGACGGCGTTCCGCGTTCTTTCACAGCCAAAATTTGAATGCTTTCCTCCAAATCCCTG
Source organism: Rhipicephalus microplus (assembly GCF_043290135.1). Classification (NCBI taxonomy): domain Eukaryota; kingdom Metazoa; phylum Arthropoda; class Arachnida; order Ixodida; family Ixodidae; genus Rhipicephalus; species Rhipicephalus microplus. Next base: position 63,252,253 of record NC_134700.1, on the reverse strand, counting down.
ATCTGATCAAAGCGCAGGAAAGAGTTCATCATATCGTCTAGCCGCTTGAATGTATTATCAAAAAAAGCGCTTTTTTGCCTAGGGTGACAGAGTAGCCATGATAACTTGGCGCTTTTCCTGTTGTAGTACAGGATAATTACACTACTTCATCAGGGCCAGCTTTCGATATACGAAGCCTATACAAGACTCGCCTGCGCGTTCCGTAGCGCTGAAGATTCGCTGTTTAGATGTTACATCGCAGTTAATGTTATAACGTTGGCGGAACGCTGCCTTCATGTCAGCCCAACTTCTGATACAAGCTATGCCTTCATGTGGTGACGCATCCATGTTAAGTCTTTAGCCTTGAAATAATGAACAGTATGGCGACCATGCCGGGAACGCAGATGGTTCGAAACCAATAGTCAACTTGGTGAAACCAGGCGTTTAGATTTTTCCCTAGAGGCGGTAAGGAGCTCGCCACAAAACTCCTAAGTCGGTCGCGAGCCTCTTGACTGTTTGACATGCACACGGGGGTATCGCTTCTGGCTTGTCTATGTTGCTTTTTGGAGCCGCGTTTGAGATTTATCGATACACTGCTCTCTTCTCCACTCGTGCTTGATTCGGCGTCAGAATTTTCATGCGTTTTTGACTTCAGACGCTCGATGTGTTTTACTAGTGGAGCAAGTAAGTTATACAACAGGTCATGACTTGCCTTCATCTGCGAATCAAGAGGTGGTTTTGGCGTGTCGTCGTCTTTGGTAGCGCCGTGGTCTTTGAGAATCATCAGTTTTAGTTCCTCCAATTTGCTCTGAAGCTGACCCACTTCGGTCCTTAGGAGATTGGCTTCGGACACAGCTGATCTGTAGACTTCCACATGGGCGGCATCATCCAGCTGCTCAAACACGTCGACAGAGCACGGGGCCGTCGCCATCTTGGAATCACGGAGCCGACGCTGTCCAAACGTCAGTGGTTGAGCCGAAGGAGCGCGTAGGGAGCGACGTCCCCACATAGAAGATGTAAACGTCTTCTTAGTTCACCTCGAGCCGTTGGGTGCCAATTGTGACGTGCCGTTGTCACCGTCGGATATACTGGGTTCCGAGGCGGCCTGAAGACGCCCACACTGTTTCAAAATCACGAAGGAACTGCGAGACCCCCCCCCCCTTTTTTTTTATTCGACGTTTCTCGAGCGCCCGCGAGCTCGTCGCTGATCTACTTCGTTTTCCTCGCGAAAAGGCGCGCGACAGGCACCGAGTGTCGTCTGCTATCGCTCGTCACATATTCCATTGCCTCATCCCCTTATAGTCTAACCCCTTGAACTGTAGTCATAAACCTCTCTTCAAGCTTGCCTTAATACTCAAAGAATTGAGATCATTCCACAACTTTAATTGCAGCTCCATTTTGATCCTTTTGTTTAGTTCCGCCATCCATTGGGCCCCCTTTCATCTAATCTTTTCACAAATCATACTGGACGCTTCTTTTCTGTAGCTCAAAAACTTATACCATTTTCTTCTGACATCATCTTCTGGTTCACCATTCTGTTTAGCACACCTGTGTTTCCTGGAGGCTTCCTGACGTCTTACTATGGCTCTCTTAACTTCGTCATTCCACGAGCTGTTCGGTTTGTGTCTCCTTTTACCGGTTGATTTGACTCATATACCTTAGTAAGCTCTAGCTCAAAGAACCGAGTTAGATTTGTGTACGTCCACTCTGTTTCAGCATCCTCAGTGATTATTTTGTCAATCTCTTTAGTTGCTAGTTCCATTTGCCTTTCTGAATAAATATTACCATGTGGTTGCTCATAATGCCCTCCTTCTCATTTTGATTTCTCTTCGAAAACTCAGTTTGATACGTTTGTGATCACTACCTAAGCTTCTGGACCCATATATTCATCTATGTTCATCGCCCTTAGCCGATCATACATCTTATGTGACGTCATTGCGTAATCTATCATTTACTGCAGCCTTCCCACCTCCCATGTTATCGGCCCTTCGCACTTCTCGGCACTGTTGCAAATGATTAAATCACGCCTTTCACATATGTTCATTAGTATTCTGCCTACTGGGTCAGTATATCCATCCATATCGTCTATGTATACATTCATATCTCCTATTATAACTACCTCATACTCTTCTCCTAATTCCTCAATGTTATTTTCTATGCAATGCATCATCTCTTGGTTTTCCTTTCTGGCTTTTGCGCCTGTCCACAAGTATACAAATCCCAGAAGCGTCATCTGCCCTGCTACTTTCCCTTTTATCTATAAATGTTCCTTGCACTCCTGCTTGACCCTTTGCCAGTCTGTACTTCTATGAATAAATGTCCCAAAATTACCCCCCTTTCTGTTGCCTTCTGTTCTGTTACAATATTCCCATGCAAGTTCGGATTGCTAAATGGTTGTTCCACGTCGTGTTTCTACCAACCCATATACCATCAGCTTCTCCTCCCGTTCTTCTGTCTATCCCCATTTCAACCCATTCCTGCCACCCTGCATGTTACTATACCCTATGTCTGTATTTGCTCGGCCCTCGCGCCTACGTCGATTTTTTCCCCGGACTGTTCGTGTCTTAGATATTGGCGCCACTTTTGAACCGTATTGGTCTGTAGCGGCGCGAGAAGAGAGACGTGAGACGGCGTCGAAGGCGGCCGACGGGGCCGTGTTGATCTCGCCACTTTATTCCACGCCTGAAGAGCAGCCGCGGTGGCTGTCCACGTCCGACGCGCCAGGTGCCTGAGCTCGTTCTAATCCTCGCGCAGCTCGAGCTAGCATCAGCTGCGTGAGAGGCGCGGCGCGGTGATTGAGAAATGATGATGGTGATGATGGCACTACAGGGCTCCCCCCCTAGCGCTTTGCGCGATTTGAAGGCATATGAAAAAAAAGAAGGATAGTGACAAAAGCTATATACATCAACGACAATCCATAAAGTGTTCATTTGGAAAGTCCAGGTTGTCAACGTTGATGGGCCATCGGTAAGCAGCGGATCTCTGGCGGGCGACACTGGGAATGGCGCAGCGGACGAGGGTGGCTACGCAGGCACGCTGTTGGAAGGAGCGGGCGAGGGTCGTGATGAAGGGGTACTTTTGTTGATAGCGAGTACCAACGACAAGGCGAAAAATGGTCAAGGGCCGATAACACCCCCGGGCCATTTCGGTGCGGTCGATTGTCGCGCGCACTCGGACACTGATGCTTAAAAGATGGACTGTAGCATGAGTGTAGTACGGCCAGTCCAGAAGGTCTAGTGTTACTTCTTTGTTGGAGCTGGTGGGAACGTCGACGGGGAGTGCGGTCAACCCTGGTAGTGTGTTTACCGTGCTGGTACCGTCGCTTCCGGTGGCACATTACCGGCTGCGGCGGCCGCCTCTTCGGCCGAGTAGGGTGCAGATAAGTTGGAAACGGTGCGCTTTGGACCGATGAAGTGCGACATGGTTTACAGTGATAACGAGCCGGCTCAGAGGGCACTGATAGTTTGCTTTTTCCGACCTTTGACGATGTGTAACGCGAAGGCGTACGCCGATGAGTCGTCGCGTTGTTCGAGCTAGAACCGACGTTTGGTGATGCGAGATCTAGCGGCGGGTATGTGGCATCACAGTTGTCATGGGCCGTCGACGGCGTTGAAATGCTCAAGCACGCGTACGTAGTGGTAGGCGGATGGTTTAACTGCGCATCTGTGGGGGCATGCACGGTGTGCTCCACCTGTGGTGAGCCAGGCGTGCGGCCCTCGGGATTTCGTGACATGGTCACAGCCTCATGCACGTTCAGCCGTGCATGCTCATGGGCTTGAACTTCTGTAGGACACATCGAGGATGATGTTAGTAGGTGCTGGCAGTCCACGAGGTTTTGAGCAGCAGGCACCGGTGTGCAGAGGAAACTGATGGCGTGCAGTGTCACAGCGGGCTCTGGGTCCATAGTGTGAGTGGTGTCGCGGGCCTCCACAGGTGCCGGGACAGGCGGGGAGTCTGCAGGAAGGTCAGCTGGCCCAGCTGAGGTCGTCGAATTGCCCGGGACAGACAGTTCAGCCGACCAAGTCTCTGCAGCGAATGCGACGGTGCACGGGGCAGCGGCCGGTGTCGAATCTATGTGGCCAGTTGCCGGCAGGGGAATGGTCTGGACTGGCTGTAGGGCGAGAGGCGTCCTGGAAGGTGATGAGCCAGGTGCAGTTGTGTCATTTTTGGGAGGAGGAGCATGTTTAAGGCCGTAAAACTTGAGCACGGCATCTCGCAAGTGATCGTACGGGCGAGGGCTCCAGGAGAAGTATGTGAGGTGGTGTTTGAGGTCATGTGGAAGATGGTATTCCAATACCTCGTACATGAGCTCTTGGATCCAGATGCCGTTGTGATACAAGGCCGCCGCAAACTCCTCGAACCACGACTCTAGGCGAGAGGTCCGGAACGGGGGCAGTGGCGGGTCGAATTGAGGCTGCCAGGTTTGTGCTGACTGGAACATGGCCGTGTAGCTCGGTGGCGAAAGGTCACCTGTGCCAGACTCCGATGTGGGCGGCAAGGTGGTCGTCATGGAGTCTGGTGGGGCCACGGTGTCGCGTGCCGTCGCTTTCGTGGAAAACATGGAGGTAGCAAGCATGCCAGAAGGACCATCGGCCGAGGACTTCGAAAAAACGCACTTCGTGGTGGACAGGTTGTCGGCAGCAGGAACGACTTCAAGAACCTCGTCGGATCTGTGACCGGGTGCGGGACTCACTGCGCTAGTGGCCGGACCCAAGGTGGAGGGAGACGTTGTCGGGGAAGTTAGGTTGCGGTCAGATGAGAGCTTCGGGCCGGAGGATCCAGCACGCTGCGACGCAGGGAAAACCTGAGAGTCGCGGGTAAACGGCAGCGGGTGGTAGGTGAGGCCATAGCTGGCAAGCACCGCAGAGCAGAGGTCATCGTAAGGCTGCTGGCTGGAGGTTGAAGTGCCAGAGAGATGACGCAACTCTACCGGAAGGACGTCTTGAAGAATGGCGTGCATCAGCGGCTGGTCCATGACGCCATTCAGCGCAAGAACGGCATCGAGCTGCATGAACCATACCTTGGGGTAGCTCGATTGGAACGGCGGCACTGGCGGGCAGAGTTGCGGAAACATGGCCGCGGGCCGCTCGGCGAAGGGCGTGTTCTCCGGGTCACCAATGTAGCGGCGCGAGAAAAGAGACGTGAGACGGCGTCGAAGGCGGCCGACGGGGCCGTGCTGATCTCGCCACTTTATTCCACGCCTGAAGAGCAGCCGCGGTGGCTGTCCACGTCCGACGCGCCAGGTGCCTGAGCTCGTTCTAATCCTCGCGCAGCTCGAGCTAGCATCAGCTGCGCGAGAGGCGCGGCGCGGTGATTGAGAAATGATGATGGTGATGATGGCACTACAGGTCTATACCAACTGTCAAAGAGTCCCCCTGGTTGTTTTCCTTGTTACTAGCTAACCTGGACCGCGAAAGCCCCGCTTGCCCCCCTAAAAAGCGTTTGCGCGTCCTGCCAGTCGCCAACCCACCTCTTGACCTAGCCTTCTATCGAAGTGAATTCTGTCTCGTTGAAAACCACCCCACCTATATGCACCTCTCCACCTCTCTGTTTATTTCCACTACCTCGAAGCCTTTCTCTCAACTCATCTGCCATATCTTTTTGTTTGCGTCGACTACCACTCTTTGTAGGTTGCCGTCACCGCCGGTATATCGTGCACACCATATTCGCAACTTTCACTACCTAGAGAGGGCGCTGGTGCAAGCCCAACATGGCTGTCGTTTGGGGGATCGTGCAGCCAGCGCACCGGCAGCCGCCACCAGTGTGCCCGTCACTTCGTCCTGGGTAGTATTTTCGGCTGCAGCCACCGTGTTGTCAAGGCTTTGCTGAGAAGGTCATTGACTCTAGCATGTAACATATCCCACGCTGCGTGTTCAGTTTCAGTTTATTGGGCGTAATTGGGTGGGGAGTTACATATAGGGAGATGTATACAGAAAGAGGTCGCTTCATGTAAACACTGCAATGAGACCTCTTGTTATAATATACACAAAGAAAAAATAGAAAGAGAAGCAGGATCGCGTAAAAGAAGCGTGAATATGCGTACAAAATAATAAAAGAGGCATTATGGTATGCAAGAACATGGAGAATATTTCACATTAAAGTACACAGAAAAGGGAATTAAAAAAGGGAAGCTAATGCAGTGCAAATGAAGCAATCGCTAGTAATAAACACTAACAAATATTTCAGAAGAAATTAATGGATAAAAAACATGAAAATGTATGAGAAAAAAAGGCATCGATAGTAACTACACATAAGTCAGAAGTTTAAAGAAGGATTCAGATAAAGGCGAACTGAATGTTTAAAGGCATTTATTGAGGGAGAGGTTTTAGTCTCTAAAGGCAGAGTGTTCCATACCTTGATGGCGGAGAAGCTCACTGTTTTTAGTCCGTAATTAGTGTACGCCTTGGGCAATAAGGTATTGTTTTGAAACGAGAAACGTGTATTACTTGAGGAAGCGGTAATTTTATTGCCTACAGTACATAAAAGATCCGGATTATGTACCAGGCCGTAGGCAATTACAGCTAAGTTGAAGACGATCATATTTGCAATAGGAAGAATATTTAGTGAAGGAAATAGTGGAGCTGAATGGGCATGATAATCACTGTGCGTTATTATGCGGAGAGCCTGTTTCTGAATGTGCGCTCATCGGCTTACATAACTTTTATAAGTGAGTCGCCAAGATTCAATACAGTAGTTGAAATGACTATGAAGGAAGGCAAAATAGGGAGCAGATAGTGTAGCAAGTGCCAAAAAATTGGCGGGTTCTGAACGGAACACGAATACCATAGGCGGTTTTTCCTTTTATTAACTCTATATGATGGCTGAAGTTAAAAAAAAACAATCAAGTTCTACACCGAGAAATGTGCATTCTTCAGAAGGAAATATTTCATGGTTTTAAAATACACCAGGAGTGCGTTAGCTCGCTTTTTTGACCTAGAACTGAAAATAACAAATTTTGTCTTATAGGGGTTAATAACAAGCTTGTTGTTAAGGCACCAATTAATGACGCTCTGAAGATCACTGTTTAGCTGGGAGGTTAGGGCTGGAATGGAGTCGCGAGCACTAACTATGGTGGTGTCGTCTGCGTAAAGCAATGATTTAGTGTGAGGGGATAAACAGTCTGTCAGGTCATCTATGTAAACAAGAAACAGAAGAGAATGTAATATTGATCCTTGTGGGACCCCTATATTGGTAGTTTTGGAGCCTGAGAGTACGCCTGAAATGGATACGACTTGTGTACGATTGAGTAAGTAAATAGAAATGAAATTCCGTGGTGGACCAGTTATACCATAGAAAGAGAGCTTGTTTAAAAGAATAGCATGATCGATAGAATCAAAGGCTTGACTGAAGTCAATGAAGACTGATCCAAGGAATTTTCCGGCATCAGTTGCGTTTTTGATATTTTCAGTAAGAGTAACTAGGGGTATATTAGTGAAAAGCCCTTGACGAAACCCCAATTGATGGGGCGGCAAGAGCTGAAATTTTTCGAGGTATTTTGTAAGGTAGACGGAATATAATTTTTCAACAACCTTACTGAAGAAATGAATAATAGCGATGGGCCTATAATTGTTTATGAGTGACTTTTCAGCTTTCTTGTGAACAGGCACTATCTTGCTTTTTTTTAGTTCGGAAGGAAAGATAGAGTGCTTAAAGATTAAGTTAACGATATGGGTGAAAATAAGGGCGATGGCATCAACAATGTCCTTCATGTACCTAACAGATATGTTGTCAAGCCCAGCGCAAGTTGTTCTTTAACTTAAAATAGTGCTCCGGACGTCCCGTATTTTCACCAGCTTGTCTTATCAAATTTTCATAGTAATTTCGTTTCGGTTTTTTTAATATGAGGTTTAATGTATTGCTGCACTTTATGCAACGTTCCCTTAAAGCCATATTATAAGGTTTTTTTCTTAAATTTTCTGTACGGATTGTCTTTTTTTTTCAAAAACAGGCGAGAAGTCCCGGTGTTAACCAAGGGTTCTGGAGTGATGCGTGCTTTCTTCGGCACAAAACAGTTGAGGTCGAAGAAGTTATAGCATCAGATATAACGGTAGAAAATTCTCTATAAGCTGTCTCAGGGTCAGTGCAAGAGGTTACGTGGGACCAGTTTATTGCGCCCATTGAATAAGTAAACTCTTTCTTGTCAAAGATGGACTTGGCGAAACAAGTATTTGTAGGAGTAGCCACGCGATGAAAGTGAAGTGCTACAGGAAAGTGGTCCGTAATAGTGGCACGGATGATAAAAACCTCAAGAGGCGTCAGAAGATTCCATAAGGCATGATCAATTAAAGTACCAGAAGTGTTACCCACACAGCGAGTGGGTTCGTTTAAAAGGGAGTCGAGGCCATACCCAAGAAAGGTGTTTTTGTATTGACTAGAGCTTGACTCATCCAAAATATTCATGTTGATGTCACCCATGATGACTATATTTTTGTTTTCTTGCGTGAGTGAATGAAGCAAGGCGTCAAGAGCAGAGCAAAAGTTAGCAATGGAAGAGCTGGGTGAACGGTATATGCAACCGAATACTATTCTGCGTGAGTTGCTATTGAAATCAAGACTATCACATTCTATCCAAACGGCTTGAAAATTGGGTACATCATGAACCAAATCTGTTTTACGTTTGTAGCTAACATTGTTAATTATGAATATCGGGACGCCCCCGTCGCACGAGGATGCACGGTGGTTATACTCTGCGTTGTAGTTCGGAAAGCAAAACAAATTTTTATCAGAGTCGGTAAGCCAAGTCTCTGAAACACAGATTATCGGAAACGGAAAGCGTAAACTGCAGAAAAAGGGCGTGAAAATCATCGAAATGGTTGCCGAGACTGCTCGCATTAAAATGAATTATCGAATTATAGGTTTGAGATGATAAAGAATGAAGGTTATCAGTATCAATGTAAGACGTGGTAACGTCAGGATCTGAGATTAGCTTAGTTCGAGAATACGCTTAGGTCAGCTTCGTCTCGAATTCGGAATACGTGGCTGTCAGTGGTTTTGCGGGCCTTGATCTGACAAAAATCCGTCCACAAAAATTGCCATTTTTTTGTCTTTTTTTTTTCAAGCAAAGGGCCATCGCGAAAATCTTCTTGTTCTGTTGGGTCAGGTGTTCATTTAAATATACGGGCCGCACATAATTTTCTGAAAAACCAAGATCGCTTGTATGTAGCCGTGTTTTCCGTGCCTTGATTACGAATTGAGCTTTCTTTGATCGGGAACAAAAGCGTGCTATTAGGTTTTTTGTATTCGAGCTCGAAGGTAAACGTGTTGAGGTAAACGAAGTTAAACGCACACGTGTTGAGAAATACGTGTGCGGCGTATGTTGAAGGAAAAGAAGTTTCGAACGCCGGGCACATCGTCTGCTGCGGTGTACAGCTTTGTGAACGCTGTTCGTGCCACGGCTGGGAAGGCCGAGTGGCCGTGCTCGTGCAAAACAGGAAACCTCGCCTTTGATTGCACAGCGCCTGCACAGCGGCATCCAACAATATTTTGTGGTTCTTCTAGCTCAGCAAGCAAACAATAAAGATTAAATCATTGCTACTACGACACGCAGTAACTGTCCGACCTCACAATAACCGCAGTAGAAATTACCAGCGACAAAATATAAAGCACCAGTGAGCTGCCAAAGTGAGGCTGACTGAACGATGGCATGAGCTGGCTGCGTGGACATCCCCCAAACGACAGTTACGACGGATGCCGCATGGCAACGCCACCATAAGTGAAAGTTGCGAATACCTGTACCTGAGGGGAAATGGCGCGCATGCCATCGACCCTTTTCGCCAGTGTGGTTACTATTCCTGCCGATTCTTCATTTAATACATCGTTAGTACCGCCCGCAATTATCACTAGGTTTCATCCATTAGCTTTAGTTGTGAGTATTGGGCTCGCTTGCCTCATGTCTGCTTCCAGCTTATGTCCTGGGAACGTCCCTACCGAAACGCTCTTGTCGTCTGTAACTCTCTCTTTGATTGCTTCTGCGCATCTATATAAATTCTAGTCCCCGGCGATTATTGCATGATCCGTCTTTTCTGCTAAAGTGTCCCGCACTTGAAGGTTACTTGCGCTTGCACTGCCGGCTGCTTTGTCCCCTTCCACACCCACCACTGGTTAAACATGTTTTTTCCGACGCTGATTTTCTTTTATTCTCCGCCGTTCTGGGTGCCGGTGCCCTACTGTTTCTACATAGGCCGCTCCTTTGTTTACCTTCGCGAGTGCTTCCTCGGCTGACCTAAGCCTTTCTCTCATAGCCCTCGTTTTTTCCAACGCAGTCTCTAGCCCAGCGATTCTCATCAGCAGTTTACTCTGGGCAACCATCATTTTTCCCCATTTTTATTCCTCGACCTCACATTGCCTACACTTGGCGTCAGCTCTTTTTGCATTCGCGTCTGCACTAGCCTTTATTTTATAACCCACCCCGCACCCTGAACATTTTACAGTATTTTTAACTATGTCTTTTCGACATCAATTGTCCTGCTGAATTGTCACGCTCGTTAATTACAAAACGCGACACACGACGAACCCTGCCCTAAGCAAAAAAAATCTATAAGCTTTACTACAAAATTTTGCGTGTTCGGTGTTCGAGCACCTTCACCACGCGGGGGCGGGAGAAAAAACAAAGAACACACACACAAACAATATAATAAAGTTTACACTGGTACCTGATTAATTATAAGAGCAAGCTCGGAACATGCATAACACTTATCTGCGCAGTCGATCGGAAGCCCTCGCAAAACACGTTCATCCACCGTGCCAGTCCGAACTGATATCTGCAATTATCTGCGACACGCTGGCAGCGCCACCTGCTGCGCGAGTCACTGTATATGCTCCCTATGAGTATAGTGGCTAGAAAGGTTCTACTATAGTGCTACGGTAGCAGAGTAGCGAGCACATAGGCCCACCATCTTGCCTGGTTAGTAACCGTAGTTACGGGGTGAAGCCACGTTCTGCTTTCGCCGATCGACGAAGCGTGTCTCCGATCGCCATTCGACGTGCGTGACGTGTCGACTACCGGCAAAGAAAAAAAACACCGGCTTTCGGGACTTTGCCACGGGAGTTAAAAAACATTTTTCAGTCTTTCAGGTGGTGCAAAGGCGTAATGTAGTGCTTTATAACATGCACCGCCGCTGCTGCATGGTCAAGCGGCGCCAGCTATAGAAGATATGCAACAACTCTAACACTCCGTGATTCAAGGAGCGCCCTGTAAAGCCTACAGCATTGATTATTTCAGTATATTTCTCGAAAATAGAGCTGAAACCACGCAAATACTTTGCTAACGAAGCTTAAAGGCATGAGTGAGTGAGTAAAAACTTTATTGAACATGTCCGGCGTCAATGAGCGGGGTGGGGCTACAAGCACCCCGGCCTAGGTGACGGCCTCGAGTCCTTGGACCCGGGCGGCATCCTGGGCTTGCCGGACGGCCCACAGTTGATCGGCAAGGTCGTGGCTGAGCAGAGCCGCCTCCCATCGCGCCTCGCGGTTCGAGACTGCCATGTCTACCGGGTTCGTAGGGGACTGCTGCGCGTTACCGGTACACTTCCACAGCATGTGCTGCAGCGTCGCTCTGGCTCCGCACGCCTTACACGCGTCGGACGTATAAGTGCCTGGGTAGCAGAGGCGAAGATCACCGGATTCGGGTACGTGTGTGTCTGTAGTTGTCTCCAGGCAACCTGCTGTTTCTTGTTTAGTTTGGCGTGGGGTGGTGGATATTTGCATCTGTTCAGTCTGTAGTGTTGCGTGATGTCTCTGTAAGTGGTCATGCGATCCCCCCACGCCCATTCCCGCATCGCTATCGAAGTGTGCGAGACATCGGGACTGTCGGCAGGCGTCGCAGCTCGGCGTGTAAGTCCTCGAGCCGCGGCGTGGGCAGTCGCGTTGCCCGCAAGCGGAGGGTCCATGTGGGCGGGGGTCCATACGAGGAAACTGTCGTTTTTGCAGCAGATGTTGCGTTCGTGAATTTGGAGAATGCGGGCCGCTTCGCGGGAGATCCGGCCGCTGGCGTAGTTGCGTATCGCCGCCTGCGAGTCGCCTATTATCACCTCGGCGTCCGTGGTGGCTATCGCGAGGGCTATGGCAGCTTCTTCGGCCGCCTCCGTCTCTTCCGTGCCTATCGTCGCACTCGTGACGCAAGTTCCTACATGATCCGTGATCACGACCGCGAAGCCGCGGTGGCAGTCGTAACGGGCCGCGTCCACGTAAACTGTGTCTTTGCTATTGCCGAATTTCTTTTCAAGGTCTTGGGCGCGCCTGTTGCGCCGACCGATGGGATGTGTCGGGTGCATGTTCTTAGGCAACGGCATAACGACGATGCGCTCGCGAATACGTCTGGGTATCCCGACCTTTTCGCCGCGCTGCGTATGGTAGTTGATACCCAGTGTCTCGAGGATGTGTCGACCAGTTCTGGTCTTCGCCAGACGTTCGTACTGGGTGATGTTGTGTGCTTCGGTTATCTCATCTAGAGTATTGTGCAACCCCAGCTCGAGAAATTTTTCCGTGCTGGTATTGGCCGGTAATCCGATTGCGCGTTTGTACGCCTTGCGGATGAGACAATCTAGTTTGGTGCGTTCAGTCGCCTGCCACTTGAGGTAGGAGGCGACGTACGTTATATGGTTCATAGCGAAAGCATGTACCAGGCGAATAGTATTGCTTTCCTTCATTCCGCTATGCCGATTTGTTATTCGTTTCAGCAACCGGATTGTTTCATTGACCGCGCCCTCTAGTCTGCGAACGGTTTCGCCGTTGTGGCCGTTGGCGGACAGGCGCAAGCCCAGTACCCTAATGGTGTTAACTTGTGGGATGACAGCGCCGTCTGATGTGCGTACATTAATATCTCTATATGCGCACTCGAATGCGGAATCGGCGTTCTTGGGTTTACGGCCCCTGCGCGATGGTCTATAGAGCAGGAGCTCCGATTTAGCGGCGGAACATGCGAGGCCAGTGTCGCGAAGGTAGTCCTGCACCACGTCGACGGCTTCCTGCAGCGTTTGCTCTACGTGGCCGTCATTTCCCTCGGCAACCCAGAGGGTGATATCATCGGCGTACAAGCTATGGCGGAGGTCTTCTATCTCAGCGAGTTTTCGTGGTAATCCGACAAGCACGAGGTTAAAGAGCATGGGCGAGATTACGGAGCCCTGCGGCGTGCCCGTACAACCCATGTATATGTCCTGCGATTCTAGTCCGCCGATCGCTAATCGGGCCCGGCGGCCCGTAAGAAAATCCCGTACGTAGTGGTACGTTCTCTCGCCCAGTCCCAACGCTCGTATACTTTCAAGTATCGCAGCATGGCTAACGTTGTCGAACGCCTTTTTGAGGTCGAGCCCGAGTATCGCTTTGGTGGATCGTGTGGGATTGTCTATGATATCGTGCTTGAGTTGAAGCATGACGTCCTGCGTGGAAAGGTTACGACGGAACCCCAGCATCGTGTGTGGGAGCATGTTTCGGTCCTCGAGGTAGTTGGTAAGGCGAGCGAGAACCACATGTTCCATGACCTTACCAACGCAGGACGTCAGGGATATCGGTCGAAGGTTGTCAATCTGTACTCGTTTGCCCGGTTGGGGATCATAATTATGCGCGCCGTTTTCCACGAGTTCGGTATAGCGCCCGCATTCCAGCACTCGTTCATGTAAGCCGTCAGTTGTTCTATCGACTCATCGTCCAAGTTACGTAGCGCTTTGTTGGTTATCCCGTCCGGGCCTGGCGCCGACTTTGTGTTGAGCCTGTGCAGCACCGCCCTCACCTCTGCAACGCTGAAGTCCTCGTCTAGCTCCGCGTTACCCTCACCCTCCCAGGCGTATGCCGAGTGCGCGAGGGGGCTACGTGACTGAAAGTAACGGCTTCGCACGTCATCTAGAAAGTCCGCGTGGGTGCCTTTGTAGTCGTGCAGCAACTTGTTAAGCTTATGTGCGTGCGATGTTTTCGTCTCCTCTGGATCCAAGAGGTGCCGGAGGAGATGCCACGTCTTGGCCCGTCCCAGCTGGTTCTCCATCCCATTGCAGATCTCTTCCCATTGCGTTTTGCATACCTGTAACGCGTGCTCTTCCATGTCCCTGCTTAGCCGTGCTATGCGCCTGCGCAGCGTTCGATTGTGGCGTTGACGCTTCCACCTGTCTTGCAGGCTGCGCTTGGCTTCCCACATGTGTAGGAGTTTGCTGTCTACCACTTCGAGATGTGCTTCTGGCGGAACCTCCCGCGTCGCCGTTTCTAAATCCCCCTTGAGCGTCGCAGTCCAGCTATCTATATCCTCAATAGCCGCATTGCCACGATTCTGCTCTTTCCGGACTTTGCGAAACGCGTCCCAATCCACCAGCCGGTGTTTCTTGCCCTTGGTACCTTCCCGATGAACGCGGTGGTGAAGTTCAGCGTCGACCTGGATCTCGATCACTGAGTGATCGCTACCCAGGTCCTCCTGTGTATTGTGCCATCGCGCGCTAGCAACGTTCTTGGTAAATGTGAGGTCGGGTGAGGTGTCTGCACATACGCTGTTGCCCCTGCGCGTAGGCGCGGCGGAAGGGTCTGTGATAAGCTCGAGGCCCTCATTCTGCGCATCGTCCCAAAGGCGCTTACCTTTTGGCGTTTCGTAGCCGTACCCCCACGCCGCGTGGGGCGCGTTGAAGTCGCCCGCGATGAGCAAGGGCCCGTCGGCAGCTGCCTCGCGCGCCTCTCGCAGTAACGTGCTAAAGCGGTGTCTGGCTTTGGGTCTGCTATACACGTTCAGCACAAACAGGCCGGGGCCGCGCCCTTTCGTCGGGTTGAGCTCTATGAACACATGCGGTATGCTAACGTTCAAAAGCTCGCGTTGCGCCACGGTGAGGTTGCGTCGCACTAGCGTTGCAGCGGCCGGTGGGGCTCCCGTGGTCACAGCTTCGTCTATAGATTTGTACCCCGCCAGCTTGACCGGGTCATTGGTTTCCTGCAATAGTATTACGTCCGGTCGTTGCCGGCTACGTAAGAATTGTTGGAGAAGCGCCCGTTTCCTCCTGTACCCCCTGCAGTTCCACTGCCAGATAGTGAACGTGTTCCGTATGTTATGCTGTTGTGGGCGTTGTGTTTGTGTGGTTTCGTGTCGAGCCATGGTGACTGTACGTGTTATGGTTTGCCGTCCGGCTGATCCTGCGCCTCTTCGTCGGGTAACGGCCTAAAGTACGGTTTCCCAGTCGTTCGTACTGGGTGACCCACTGCGCCCGGAATTCGCATTTCGATATTGTCTATGCGCGTTTGCAGCGTCGCGACCATTTTTGTGAGCTGAGATATTGCAATGCTCAACTGTTCGGTTTGTGCGGTTTGCTGAGGGATTGCGTTGTTAAGTTGCGTGGTTTGCTGCGCGTGTTGGGTCATCATCGCGTCTACCTTGCCGTCGAGTCTATCGACTCGTTCGCGGAGTTTCTCCTCGCGTTTCTGCGATTTGACGTCGAATTGTTCCGGGTCAAGTGCCTTACGTTTGGTGGGTGCGTGGTGCGCGTCTTGAGCCTCCATGACTTCCTCCACTCTCTCGGCTGTACTAGCAGCCGCGTCGTCTGCGACGGGTTTAATTGGAGGAGGAGGAGGAAAGAAAACTGTCGGGGCCTCCCCCTTCAACGTGGCAATTTCGTTTCTTAACCTTGCATTTTACTGCTTTAGTTCTTGGATTATTGATTCGAATTGATCCAATCGTTTCTGCACTAGACTTTCTGGGTCGCTGTTGCATTTGTTAGCAGAGCTGCCGCGTCTGTCTACATCTGGGTTTCTATCAATGGCAGTCTCGGTTCGCGTTAGCGGTGCGCTGGGCGCGCGTCCGGAGGCGACGTCCACCCACCCCAATTTATGGGGGTCAACCACTCCTCCGCCTTTGGCTGCAGCTGTGTGGTTGGCTCGGGCCGTCGACGTGCTGCGAGGCTTCGCTGAACGGGGTCGGGAGACGCTGCGAGAGCGGGCTCGAGAACGAGTACGGGAGCGAGTGCGGCTCCGCGCGCGGGTCTCCTTCGAGGCCGATCGACTGTTGCCGCGACGTCGTCTCGGTACGTGGCGTCGTCCGTAGCCCTCCTCCCCGTCATTGACGGTGCTGCTACTGCTGTAGGCGGCCTCAGCCTCCTCGCGCATTCTGCGTTCCCACTGTCGGCGCTTGACTAGGTAGGTTGTCTTGTACTTAGCTTTGCACTTGCGGTCTCCGGTGAGGTGACCCTTTCCGCACAGTTGGCACACCAGCTCGCACCGATGATCGTCGGGCGGGTTACCGCATCCGCACCCACGGCACTTCTTGTCGTTCGGGTTGGGGCACACGTCGGCCCTGTGTCCCAGACGACCACACTCGTAGCACATATCGATATGTTTCTTGTAAAGAGTGCATCTTATCACCATCCCGCCGTAGTTCACGTAACGAGGCACGTAGTAGCCGTCGAAAAGGATTATCACGTTGGTCGTGTTTCCCATGCGCTTGGCATGCAGGACGTTCGGGTTGCGGTGGTTGACCAGACTTCTCACGACGTCCGCCGGCTTTTCGTCTAGCGATATGCCCCTGATGAGGCCTTTGGACGTGTTCTCCGGAGCCGCTCTGTAGGCACTCGCTTCGAACTCACGGTCGCCAATTCGCAGCTTGCAAATGCCTCCATATCGTCTAGCACGATCTTCTGACGGCGTGCTTACCACAATAACGTTTTGTCGCTCATTGAGACAGACGCTGTCCTCCTCGGCTACCTCGCGCCCCACCCCTGCAGCGTTGCGTATGCAGCAGTGGACGCGGTCCTTCTGGTAGTGGGATACGTTGAAGCCGTCCCGGGGTCGCACGATGATCTTGTAGTCATCCGTTGGCAGGTTGGGCATTCGGCTCGTCATGGTGATTTTCCGCACGTACTGCGTCGCTTTCTGTATAAACGCCGCCTTCTCGGTACACGCTGGCGTTGCTTGCTGGTTCTTCGCCGGGTCGGCGTCTCCACCCGCCTTCTTGGTGTTTCGTTTGATCTCGCACCATCTCTGCTCTTTTCCGAACTCTGTCGGCGATATCTCCTCCCCTTCGACTTGCACGAATTCCATTTCGGGCGCCGGTGCAGTGGATGGGGCACCCGCTTGCTCCGACGACTTGTCAGGCCTGCCGTGCTTTGTCTACTGGCTTGACTGTCGTGCCAGCGTGGCGGTACGGGCAATCTTCGAAAAGTGACCGAAACACGGGCTCACCTGCACAAATGGTATCGGGAGAGACCGCAGGACTTTCGCAGTCACTTGGGAATACTCTGAACTGAATGGCTGGAAAGAAATCACCGAAAACCATAGAAAATCTGCGGGGTCGATGCGACGCGCGTCCGCACACCGTGGCCCCCTAGCGGCCAAAAAATCCTTAAAGGCATGAATCTAAAACAAATACAAACAACAGATCGTAGCTAATGAGCTATAGAGCGCACGACAGTCACTTGATAGATTCCAAGTGGACGGCGACTGCTTTCTGCGGTGTGGCCTGAGCATTACCTTATTCGCACTGCATGGTTGCTAGCGGTGTTTTAAAACAAATGCGCTACTCTGCTCCCTA
The DNA here is from genome assembly GCF_043290135.1 of Rhipicephalus microplus. Lineage (NCBI taxonomy): Eukaryota > Metazoa > Arthropoda > Arachnida > Ixodida > Ixodidae > Rhipicephalus > Rhipicephalus microplus. The sequence goes on along the minus strand of NC_134700.1, from coordinate 63,234,789 downwards.
AAAGGTAGCGTATACAATTACTCTAGAGTTCAACACATGTACACCCCCCCCTCCCTGACACACACACACCGCTAGTGAGAGCACGAGCGAAATGAAACGCCAGCGTGGCCACTGGCTACAGGTCCGAGACGATTTGGCGCACCTGTGCGTCTTCCACTACGTGTGTGGTAAAATGAAGTTTATTGGGGAACTACCGTGTCCATGGCTCCAAACGATGTGGAATGTGGCGCTGTTTTCTGCAAGTTTAAGGGGCGGACATGCATGGTGGATGGACGTGTTTTGCGAGGGCTTCTGATCGACTGTGCAGATAAGTGTTTTTGCATGTTTCGAGCTTGCTTTTGTAATTAATAAGGTAGCACTTTATAGCACTTATTATATTGTACAGATTTTCTTGGGGGGGGGGGCAGTCACCTGGAATTTACTTGTTTGTGTGTGGTTTTTTAAAGACGGCAGTCTTTGTTGGGATACTTCGACGTAAAAATTTTGGTCTGTCTGTCTTTCTGTAATTATGTCTCTTTGTCCACCATAACAATACTTCAAACGGCACCAAGCGATACTCCAAATGGCCAACCCGATTCGCCGTGCCCACCAATACTGTTCAAGTTTCAGCATTCATACTTGTGCGATTGTCAATTAAAAGTCAATTATTGCGCATATCTGAGGCACCATAAGAACACGTCAACATTTTGTATGTGTGTCTTTATACTTGAGAAGGCACAAATAAGTAATTCTAAGGACCATAGCGTTTATCACGTGGTGCTGACAGTGCAGCGCGATGCTCAAAAAGGCAAGTGTTTCCAACGCTTTGCTCAGAGGACACGTTAGTGACACCTGCCCGTCTCTTTGCGTTCTACACCGAGACAGGCGGGCATTTTTTTCCGTAGACACGCACGCCTTCCTTCGTTATCGAAGATGACTGCCAGATAACGCTCATGTCTAACGTGCCTCGATGCGCTCTTTCGCCTTTGCTGCACGGATCGAGACTCTTTAACGTAGCGCTTACAGAATACAATTCACCAATTTTCTCGTTCACAACACGAAATAAATGATTTGTTCACTCTCTTCACAAGCAGGATTACCGTCTTTTGATGTAATTTTTAGTGAAAAATGCAGATACGGGCCAATTTTTTTCTCCTGCCACCCCGTGTTGAGGGTGCACAGGCACTAAACACGCAAACTTTTGTAGTAGAGCTTAGACTTCTTTTGCTTAGGGTAGGGTTCGTCGTACGCCGTGTTTTGTAATTACCGAGTGGGACAATTCAGCAGTACAAATGATGTCAAAGGTAGGGTTAAAAAGACTGAAAAATGTTCAGGATGCAGGGTGGGTTTCAGGATGGAGGCTTGTGTGGACGCGAATCCAGAGGAGGCTGACGCCAGGTATGGTCCCTAGCATATACTGGCTAGTCTGCTGTCTCCGCTCTCCACCGACGCCGCTCGATGATGCATGCAGTGCTGGCGCTGTACGCTTTCGGTGTTGCTTGAGCAGACGTTCCTTCCGCGATTCGTGCCTACAGACGGGCTGGCAAAGCCGTTTGCGCTTTGGCGTTCGCGTGCCTTTCCAGGTCAAAATGTCGTGGTGTTTTGTATAACAAATGGTGACATTTACTCTAAATTATAGGTGGTATTCATGCCTTGGGTATCCACCTTTTCACATTTTAGTCGGCTTCCAACCTGGACTAAGAGTAAATAAACTAATTTGTTTCTGCTTTCTCACACTAGACTGTTGTTGCCTCTAAGCTCTTTCTTGGTGGTTTAGCTCTCGTATCTCTTTATTATGCATGTTTACCTTCTTTAATAATTTATTGATGACGTGTGCACTTGCGAAATGTAAACTCATACCGGAACCTAAACACGATAAACCGAGCTAAAGGAAAGGTGACACGCAGGGCGAGTCCGTCATGTATGTTTACTGTTCAGGAAACAAAAACAATGTCAAGCATCCTGTTGGGCACGTACATCATGAAATAAGTGGTCCCTATACGTCAATAAAAACAAAGTAGCAAAGCAGTGAAACAGTGATAAAGAAAAAAAACTTGTGCATGTAGTTGTACATTCAACTTTTGTGCTTCGTGTGTGACCAAAAATATTGAAATTACCGTCCACGTTTGCAAAAATAATGTCCACTTCGCACCTATTTCGCTTTCGTTCCTGCAACCTTCGACAGTTTTAAAGAACGAACGCATATGGGGAAGAAGGCAGAAAATATGAACGACGACACGAATCACGAGAATAGTAATTTGGTTCTTTTGGCATATAAGAGGCTGATACACATGTGCTTCCGATAGCATTTTGTGCGAATGTTCTGCTGTTAGTTTGAGGAACAACTTATTTCTTGCGTAATTGTAATGTATGGCCGTATAGTGTCATTTGAACGAAATATTATCAACCTTGCTAACTGTGTGCAAGAAATATAAAAAAGACCTTAACTGAAGCATACTAGCGTGTGCGATGAATATCCCCTCTGATTCTGAAAATAACATTACGTTTTTTTTTTCTCTGTGACACATAGAGAACCAATTTGTGTTATTCGGAGACTTAGCGCAGTAAACATGGTATGATGTTCTCATTTTCCGAAATGATTATGAACAGGCGGGTAAACTGAGCTTACAAATAGTTCATACGTTTGTGAGAAGAAGTTAACAGTATTTATACTATAATGGAAGCCTCTCTAAATGCACAAAGCATTTATTACACCGCCCTTTAGTTTTTCTTCAAGCAACCGCGTCCTGTCCAATGAGTGGCTGCTTCTGCCATCTGATAACGTCAGGAACCTTAAGAAAAATGACGTTGATGTAACGTTTGGTCGGTTAAATACGCTTCATTCTCTGCCCATTCAAGCAGTAACAGAATGAGTAGTTCGTCCAAGAGTACAATAATAAAAGACAAGGTACGATGTGCCACTGATTCCCCCCTGCGCACCTACGCAAATTCGCCACGAACGCGCTCCGACAGACTGCAGCGCCCCCTTTGCATGCATCAGCGGCGCGGACACGGTCTTGCATCGTGACAGCGCGGAGACGGCAGACTAGCCAGTATATTCTAGGGACCATACGCCAAGAGTAGGCAATGTGACGTCGAGGAAGAAATGGGAAAAATGATTGTTGCCCAGAGTGAACTGCTCATTAGAGTCGCCAGGCTGGAGACTGCGTTGCGACAGAGCAAGAGAAAAACGAGGGCTATGGAAGAAAGGCTTAGGTCAGCCGAGGAAGCACTAGCGAAGGTAAACAAAGGATCGGCCGAGTTAGAGAACGGTAGCGCACCGGCACCCAGACGGCGGAGAAGAAACGGAAATCAGTTTCGGAAAAAAAAAACAGGTTCAACCAGTTAAATCGTCCCAAGACCCAGCTTCAGCGAAGTAGTAGTGTAGGTGGGAGGGGGGGGGGGCAAAGCATGTGGCGGTACTAGCGCAAGTAACTTCCAGGTGCGAGACACTTAAGCAGAAAAGACGGAACATATAATAATGACCGGGGACTCGAATTTACATGGACGCGCAGATGCAATCAAAGAGAAAGTTAGCGGCGACAAGGGCGTTTCAGTAGGGACATTCCTGGGCCATAAGCTGGAAGCAGTCATGAGGCAAGCGAGCAGAAAACTCACAACCGAAGCTAATGGATGAAACCACGTGATAATTGCGGGTGGTCTAAACGATGTCTTAAATAAAGAATCGGCACGACTAGTAACCACACTGGCGAAACGGGCGGATGACATTCGCGCCATTTCTCCTCAGGTACAGGTACCGATACCGGTGGAAACGGTGCGTGACGGCAACCTGCAAAGAGGAGTTGTCGATGCAAATAAAGAGATATGGCAGATGACTCAAGAGAAACGCTTTGAGGTAGTGGAAATAAAGAGAGAGGTGCATATGTATATGGTGCAAACAGAGAGGTCCCTATGCTTGTTTAGGTTCCAGGCTGGTATTGTATAGTAATCATACCGGTAGTAGCAGGCATCATTTAGCGGTGTTGCTTCATTGCTTATTGTCTTTGATGGTATGGCTTCATTCAGATTACGTGCGCAGTTTATGTGCGATGCCGCCGTCTGGATGATATGTTATTTGCTCCTCTGGGACAACTTCATAGTTCAAAGGTCCAAAATGGCGAAGCACCTTGTAGGGGCCAAAATAACGTTGAAGTAGCTTTTCAGAGAGCCCACGTACTCGTACAGGTGTCCATACCCATACTTTGTCTTCAGGAGCGTATTTCACGTCTCTTTGTCGCAAATTATACCGATCGGCATCACCTTTTTGTTGCTGCTGAATGCGATGTCTTGCCAGCTGCCTTGCTTCTTCAGGTCTTTTCGTGAAGTCACTGGTGCTATGGTCATGGTCAAAGTTATCATCGACAGGTAATATTGCATCTATGGGCGTCGTCCCTGTTCGGCCAAAGACAAGTTGAAATGGTGTCATTCGTGTTGTCTCCTGCATAGCGGTATTGTATGCGAACGATGCATACGGTAGTATTCTGTCCCATATTCGACGGTCTACGTCGACGTACATCAACAACATGTCAGTTAAAGTTCTGTTGAGCCGTTCTGTCAATTCATTCGCTTGGGAATCATACGCCGTGGTTTTCCTATGACTTGTGTGTGTCAACCTCATGATGAAATTTGTCAGGTCAGCTGTAAACGCTGTTCCCCGATCCGTGATCAGCACACTAGAAGCTCCATGCCGCAGTACAATGTTCGTAACGAAGAATTCGGCTATTTCCACAGCCGTTCCCCGAACAAACGATGCTGTCTCCGCATATCTGGTTAAATAGTCTGTTGCAACAATGATCCATCGCTTCCCTGATAACGACGTGAAAAATGGGCCAAGTAAGTCTATTCCCACTTGCGCGAAAGGAGCATCTGATGGCGCTATAGGTTGGAGGAAACCAACTGGTTGACAATGATGACAGAAAAATTTAAACACCAAGAAAGCGCTTCATACACTGTACCAGATGAGGATGGACCAATTAGCGCAGTGGCTCCACTGGGACAACGAGAGTGAGAAAGAGCAGAAAAGAGGGTTCCTAATAGCAGATCAACAGGCCCTGGTGGCATCCCAATTGGGCTAAAATAGAAACTACGACCAAACTCTAAGCAAACATCAAGGGAGGCAGCGAGCAAAGAAATAATGAATGGGGAAGCCCCCAATGAGCAGACAGAAAGCAGGATGACCATTATCTATAAAAGAAGGGTGACAAAGTTGATATAAACCACTACCGTCCTATAACAGTCACATCAGTAGTTTATATGCTGGTGATGCAGATAATAAAGGAAAGAGTACAGACATAGATGGAGAGCGAGGAGGTGCTGGGAGAACTACAAAATGGGTTCCGTAAACGAAGTTGGAGCACAATCTGTTTTCATTGATGCAGTGTATTGAAATAGCAGAAAAAGAAGACAGGCCCTTGTGGCTGGCATTTCGAGATATCAAGGGAGCTTGCGATAGAGTGATTCAAGAAGACTTGTGGGAAATACTAGACACACAAGATGTAGAAGATAGAATAACTAACCTTCTAGAGTATATATATAAATGTAACAAGGTTTTTATAAAATATGAAGAACAGTTATTCGAGTTGACAGAAATACAACGTGGGATTCGACAGGGATGTTCCTTATCACCTCTGTTATTTATGGCTTATCTACAAAGGATAGAAGCCAAATTAGAGACGAGTCTACTCGGCTTCAGCCTCTCTTTTGTCAAGCAATAAAAACGCGTTGAAAAGTCATTGCCAGCATTGACGTATGCAGATGATATAGTAATAATAGCAGACAACAAAGATCTGCAGGAGTTGACAGACATCTGCAGTTATGAGGGAGATAGGTTAAATTTGAAGTTGAGTAGAGAAAAATCAACAATCATGATATTTGATGATAACAAAGGCAGAGAGCATAAGATACCGGAAGTCACTCCAGAAATAGTGGATAAATACAAATATTTGGTCGAATAGATAAATAACGGGGCTGAGTACCTAAGAGATCACGAAACATAGGTAATTACTAAGGGTAACAGGAATGCATCTGTATTGAAAAACGGGGCACTGTGGAAATATAATAGGTATGACGCTGTGAGACGGATTTGGAAAGGTGTCTTGTGGTCCCAGGTTTGACGTGCGGTAATGCGGTCCTATACTTGAGATCAGAGGTTTAAGCAAGATTGGAAATTAAACAATGTGTTATAAGCAGACTTGCTTTGGGAGCACACGAGAACACACCAAATCATGGTATACAGGATGACATGGGATGGACATCGTCGAGTGCAGAGAAGCTAGGAACAAGATAGAATTCGAGAAGCGACTGAGAAAAATAGGAGTGGAGTGCTGGGCTACGAGAGTTTTCAGCTAGTTGTGCATGGACAATGTTGATACTAAATGGAGAAAGCGAACTTGAAAATTGTCAAACAAGTATTCAGACAACAGAAGAATACCAAGCCTAAAAGGAACATTGGTCAAGAAGAAGGTGAAGGAAACAGAGAGGGACATGTGGAAGATTAAAATGCTTACGAAATTATCACTGGAGACCTACCGAAGTTTCAAGCAGGAAATTGCAAAAGAAAAGATTTACGACAATTACCGGAAAGTCCTCTGCTGTTCGAGGCCAGAACGTGAGCGTTGCGGACCAAGACGTACCAATCCGAATACGAAGGCACAGACAAGTGGTGTAGTGCGTGTAGAGAGGAGTAAATGGCTGAACATTTGATAACGTTCTGTAAAAAGATCCACCCTATATTTCGAGATAGTGGCGCAGAATTTTTTGAAGTATGGGGTTTAGGGGGTATGGGGTTTATGGGGTATGAAGTATGGGCCATAACATTGAAGAATTCATCGTGCGGCGCTTGTAGTGTTTTTAATTAGTACCGTGGCATGTGTCCGTAGTTGCTCACTGGATGCTGTAGCTGCTGAGAGACGAGGTGGATGCTAAGGGGCGTAGTTGGCCCTACTTCAGTTTTTTTTGGGAGGACTCAAGTCACAGACCGACATGCTTTTCCTCTCGCTGCACCGCCAACCAAGTTGCGGAGAGGGAAAGGGAACCGGTACCCAAGCTCGACGAGTTGTAGGAACAATAAAGTTAGTTGGCATCAAGACTCAGTAACACACTTCGTCTTCGCGTCATTCTCGCGTACCAACAATTGGTGACCTGTAGTCCTAAACACGGAGCACCACGACGCCGTCACGAGCCCGACAGTGGCTATAATCGTCCAAAATGAAGCTTCCTCCATTTTGGACGAACGGCCCGCCACTTCAAATCGTCCAGGTGGAAGGACAGTACGCCGCACGCCCCATAACCACCGACAATGCTACCACGTGGTGGCCAACATCCCACCTGCCAGAGCGAGTGAGGTGTGCGATATTTTAGCTGCTTGCTCCACGAGCAGAACAAACTCACAGAGTGCTAAACGAGGCACCGATTTACCTTCTCTCCTTCGGACACTATTTAAACCACTGTTATCTTGAATAGACGAAAAACGGCTGAAAACGTCTCTAAAGCCTCTGTAACAAGTTGACACACTAGAATACAAAAATGCTCTAGAAAAACAGTACTCGTGTTTTCTACTAGTTACAAAAAATACTTTCTTGAAGAAAACAGTACCCATGCTTCACACTGTTCATCAGACAAGTCTTTTGCGACGGCTACCAATTGAGAGCAGAGTGCAAAATGTAACAGCAACTTCACCTCCTTTTTCGCATTTTCCACCTTTTTTCAGGAATTTCCTCATTGGTTTTCTGGCAAACAAAAAAGACATGAATGTTCTCATCCCAATATAAAACGTAACCATCACGTTCTCATGACGAGCGCTATAACTCAATAGATGCAGTGGCAGTAACTCCAACATTACAAGCATAATCCAAAAGAGGTCATCAACAAGGGGATATTCATGGAAAGCTTCTTGACAGTTTTCTTCATTGCTTTTATTATAGAAAAAGGCCGCATAAGGGATGATCTAAGCAGCTTTCTTGAAAACATCTCATCTGAATGAGTGCATTTTTGTTTGGTTGTGGCGAGCCTGCTCCAGGCTTACTTGTGAGAGATGCTAGAGGCCCTCTTTGCAGGTTGTCACTGATTCATTTTTTTTTACGAAGGTACCCACAGATGCAGTACACTCATGGCGTGCTACTTCCTTGTGCACTTCGATGCACCGAGAAGTGACATCGACATGTCCCACCGTTACCTGCTCCAAGGTTCAGAAATGAGAACACTGCGTTATAGAAAAATATCCATTCCTATAATATTGTCACGGGGTCGTGATGGGGACGAATGGAGCACACTGCGAGTCGAATAATAAATTGTTTATTTGGGCGAACCTATGCCCAGTAAACGGAAAGTTGGACTGATAGCAGCGAACGGAGCGTCGGCCATCGATCAACAACTGACAAGCGGCGAAGTGCGTCGGCATTTATACTTTTGCCATCGAATGTTCTAGCGTTATTGCTGGTGGTGACGTAGGTTCCAGAATAATCTGTACAGTTCGCAGAGCGAACGTCATCTTATCGAAATGATCTACTAAAGTCCGGAAGCTTCTCGAAAACTGCAGGCGCGGTTTGCGCTGAGAATTGCGTATGTTTTGGGGCGATAACAAGACTTGGGAAATGGAACGTGGCAATATGAAGGAAATGTAACCAAGCATGGTCACTGGCAAAACACCACCGCTTACATACGTTTGTGTTGGTTAATAAGGGAACTATACATAAAGCAAAAATATCCACTGATTTTAAGGCAGCGAGTGGCAATTGATCGAATTTCACTGTTATGCAGCTCTAAGTATCGACAGCATTGCTCGTCGCATGTCTTTCGTCTTGATTGATTGATGATTGATTGATATGTGGGGTTTAACATCATAAAACCACCATATGATTATGATAGATACCGTAGTGGAGGGCTCCGGAAATTTCGACCACCTGGGGCTCTTTATGTGCACCTAAATCTGAGTACACGGGCCTACAACATTTCCGCATCCATCGGAAATGCAGCCTCCACAGCCGGGATTCGACCCCGCGACCTGCGGGTCAGCAGCTGAGTACCTTAGTTACGAGACTTCCGCGGTGGGGCTGTCTTTCGTCTTGCTGTTCTATTTCTCACGGCTCCTCCAAACTGGGCACTGAGCATTGGAGGAGTGAGAAACGTTTAGGGAGAGGGGGGATTGGCGCATTGGTTATGAATATTTCGGCTTCGAAATATGGGGCGGAATCACTGGGAACAAGCATGGATTGGTACCGGGTGTGAGCTCACACTTTCCGCCTTATATCAGAACTTCTTGTTAACAAAAATATGATGGTAGTGCGTTACGATGCTGTCATTCTCACATTGAACGTCATAGACTTTGCGTTTGGCAGTGAGCTTTCTGTCTTTGCGACGGAAAGTTTGGTACCACCTTTCGAATTGCACCGGATTTTTTTGGAGTTATGTCTCAGTCAACATCAGTTGGTTTATATTCCAACCGAGACTAAATCATGGCACGCGGTTGATTAACTTTTCTACCCCTGAATTTAGAGTTCTTGGTCTATAGTCGTTTCGATCGTCTGGTCACTCTCCAAGGTTATTTTAGTTGGAGGCCAGAACTACCTTTCAGTGTGTGCTTTGATTATGCTCTCAAATTAAGTTGTAGGATAGACGACTGTGACTTCGCCTAAACTTATATTTATAATGATTTCATAGTCAAGAGTCCCACGGAATCCCGTCTGGTAGGGATTGGCTGTAAATTATGTGAACGTGAAATCTTTCACGAGCTCGTTGCACAGATATTATGGTGTCGGCATCGCTGTCAGCGTCTCCGGTTGTGAGTGAAAAAACGTCATTTTGTTCATCACAGAAAAAATGCAAGAAACCTGCCAATAAAATAAATAACGAAAAATTCAGTGCGAGATAGAATCGAACTCAGGCTCTCTTGTGGTAATCAGGTCTTATACCACAGAGGCACGCTAATGGTCGAAACTCCTTAAAAAACAATATAAACTTAATGTAGTAGAAGTTCTCATGAATATGGTGTCCAGTCAAAAAAGTGAGCCTTTATGTTTACACTTCTTTTGTTCATGCAGTAGGTGGAATTTTTTCAATCCACGCAATATGAGGTGGTATACGTAGAAACGTTGATTCGCGTCAGGCGTGGAAACATGTGGAATGCGCAACGAGTGGGTGTTAGAAATGCCAAGCCATTACAGGGCGCTCAAAGGTATGTTAGCGTGTTTTCTTTACGCACGCGTAAAGGCCCCTTTGCTAATTCGCAAAAGGAACTATAAGGTACAGTGGGCAATTCACAACTCTACTTACAGTACATATTATAAAATGGTTTAAAACGGCCAGTGTTTCACGCACAGTCATTCGTTCCTACACCGAGACCGAAGCTAGGCTATAGTAGTTCAGAAGATGATTCGCACAGGTCCCCGTCACGCTGTCACGGTATACTCTTGAAGGCGAAGCTCGAGCGTCCTCCAAATTTTGCAATTGTGTTTAAATGAGTTGTGTAATTGTTGCCACACAATATACATATTACTCAACGGCGTCAGCCCTGCCATATCCGCCGATTGCTGCCACGTGTAATACTACTACTACTACTACTACTACTAATACTACTTATATAATAATAATAATAATAATAATAATAATAATAATAATAATAATAATAATAATAATAATAATAATAATAATAATAATAATAATAATAATAATAATAATAATAATAATAATAATAATAATAATAATAATAATATTGAAATAGAATGAAAAAACTATTTCAGTCCTGCAGGACGCACTTAGCGCGTAGCGGTCGTCTCCCACGTAGGGACCGACAGGGAGTACCTGGCGGCCGCTTCGTGGGCCTGCTGGACGGCCCATTGCAGGTCGGCGAGAAGTGAGCTCCTGAGGGACCTCTCCCACTTGTTTGAGGTAGAGCCGGGAGGAGTTTTTCTACACTCCCAGAGCATGTGTGCGAGTGTCGCTGTGTGTCCACATAATGGGCATGTGTCGCTGGGGTATGCATGAGGATAATAAACGTGAAGCATGGCAAGGTTTGGTTACGTGTGTGTCTGTAATAGGCGTAGGGTTAATGCCTGCGACCTGTAAAGTTGCGGATGTGGGGGTGGGAAAATGCGGCGTTCCAGGTAAAAGTGCTTTGTTATGTCATTGTACGTAATGGGTACATCCCGATTGGTATCAGCTCAGCAAGATGGGGTGTCCCTGTAGCGGTGTGGTCGGTAAGTGTGCGCGGTGCGTCATGGGCGATCTCGTTGAGGTTGGATAGGGCACCCGGCACCTGGACGAGATGGGCGGGAACCAGATGACAGTGTGGTGCTTCAGGGCACTCGGGTCCGCTTTGCGCAGGATACGTAACGCCTGGTTGGAGATGACTCCGCATTCGAAAGCTTTGATGGCCGGCCTGGAGTCGCTGTAGATGAATTTCCGCTTGCTGTCGAGCATAGCAATAGCTATAGCTACTTGCTCCGCTACCTCAGAGTTTCGGGTGAGGATTGTGGCAGAGTTATGAGTCTGCTGCACGGATGATACCGCGACCGCAGCGAAGGCTCGGTTGTTGTGATAGGCAGCAGCGTCCACGAACGAGACGTTGTCCGCTTCCATGTCTATGCGCTTGAGAATGGCGGTCGCCCGCACAAGGCGCCTGCCTATGTTGTATTCAGGGTGTACATTTCGTGGAATGGGAGCGATCATGATAAGGTCGCGGATTTCACGGGGAATTAGAGTCAACTCTGGAGGGTCCCTGGCCTTCGAGGAGAAGAAGCCGAGCTCGCGCAGGATATGGCGGCCCGCCTTGGTGGTGGTGAGTAGGGTCAATTGCATGCGTTCCTGAGCTTCGGCAATCTCTTCTAGCGTGTTATGTACGCCAAGCTTGAGTAGTTTGTACGTTCGAGTGGTGATAGGGAGGCCAAGGGCTCGTTTGACCACCTTGCGAATAAGCGCATTGAGTTGATCGCGCTCAGCAAGTAGCCATTTGTGTATAGCGGCAACGTAGGTAAAATGGTACAAAACAAACGCGTGTACGAGACGCAGCAGGTTGTCTTCTTTGAGGCCATGGTGCCTGTTGGCTACTCTACGTACGAGTCGTATGGCATTCTCAGTCTTAGTCTGGAGCTTGTGTACTGTTCGGGTGTTCCTTCCGAGGGATTGCATGATCATGCCGAGGACCTTGATGGTGTCTACCCTGGGTACAGTACAACCATCTCTGGTGTGGAGGGTGATATTGCGTTCCGCCGGAGGTTTCCATCCTTTGGGCTTGGCACCCTGGCGTTTGGGCAAATATTTCAACAGCTCCGACTTCGCGGGTGAGCACCTGAGACCGGTGTGGTCGAGGTAGGACTCGGCGGTGTCGATAGCCTCTTGCAGGGCGAACTCAATGACGCCATCCCACCCTGTGGAGCACCATATGGTTACATCATCTACATAGATAGTGTGATTTAGCCAGTCGATTTTTTAAAGTCGTTCAGAAAGCCCGATTATCACGAGGTTGAAGAGCGTGGGCGAGAGGACGGATCCCTGAGGAGTGCCCTGCTGTCCGAGCTCCACTTCTTCCGACACTAGGTCTCCTACGCGGAGGACTCTGCGTCGAGTGAGAAAAAAGCTGATAAAGCAGTGAAATCGATGACCTAGGCCGAGGGCTGCGATTGCTTTCAAGAATGACGAGTGCATTATTGTATCACAGGCCTTTTCTAAATCGAGACCGAGTATTGCACGAGTGTCCTGAGTGTTTAATAATAATAATAACAATATTATTATTATTATTTTATAAGGGTAGCATATACAGTAACTCTAAGCAAAATCATACTGCAGCGCCACTAGTTCTCATCACCGCCACGCGGCCCGCCTCTCTGGCGGAGCTTTCAAACTCATTTTATTCTAGTAACGTTCTCCATGCACGGTCTCGAAGATGTGCGTCCTAATTCGGATCTCTGGGGCAGCATTCGTTGTGTCGAAACCATAGAGTTAATATATCGACTCCAGAGCAAAAGCTGCCCATAAGGCCCATGCATTAAAACCTATAAACACTCGGGTGCCACCATAATAAAGCGATACTCGTCTTTGGTATGATGTAGGCTGGCACTCGCCACTGCATGCTATAATAATCGTGGCATTTTCTTTCTTTTTCGTGGATCTCTGTTGCATCAAAGGTAGATACTGTCACTTATAAAGCCGAGTTGTTGGCTGATGGCAACAAAAAACACGGATAACGAGATGCAAGAAAACCGGCCGAATCAGGCGCACACCACACGGCCTCGCTCCCAAACATATGATACGCTATTAGGACGGTGGTGCTAAACAAAACTGGAAACGTTTTTTCCGCGCGCAGAAAATTACATAAATGACCACTTTATCTTTAGTAAAAGTAGTTGATATAAACAACACAGAATTTCAGTTTGTTTATGATACGTGCACACACTTGTTTATGGTTATGATTTTTATTGCGAGAAATAGAGGGTATTGCATTTTATTGGAATGACAACAATGACAACGTTCCAAGATATCAGCACTCTGGTGGTTATAGCTTTTCCGGCCCAGCGTTTCTTCTAGAGTCTGTATACTAATGCTATGGGCGAAACGCATTCCGTATTTCTCATTTGTGTCGAGAGTTTTGAAAGCTGCGTGGCATAAACATGACGCTGAGGAAGAAAGACCGGAAACAGGCGGCGCGCTCCCGCCTATTAGGGAAGCCGAATGGGACATGCCCATGAATTGGACGCCTCGAGAATAGCTCCCCAGAACAGTGGTTCAGGTGTCATAATTAGGGCACATACTCTTGAATTACCCATATACGAGAAATATCAGTTGTAAATTGTTTTCTACCCCGCTTCGGCATGCATTCGCCCCCTTCTTGTTCTTACTCGCATCTGGGAAGATTATCTCGCACGATGAACTTGTTATTTCGCTGCATTTTGTGATTTTCCGATGGCGGAAGTGGAAATAAATGAGTGTAGCCCACAAGCTCAAAATCCCAAGCTCAGTGCTTAGCACTCACACAGTGCAGACGTGCTTTATGAAAACAGAAATGCCGAAGAGATATAGCGTGTAAGAAGGGAGTGCAATGGAGAACAAAACCAATTAAAGAGGCTCCAGATTATTTCATTTTTCCAAAGGACTAATTCTTTACAGCGAAGACGACGCAACTCTCCATTAAAAAAGCCAGCCCGCTTTGACTGCTTCAGTATATTTTTCGATTGCGAGCATTGGTGTGTGCCAGGGGGGGGGGGCAGATGGGGCGGCCGCGCCTCTAGTGACCGAAGGTGGGGGCGCAAAGTCAGCCCTATACACTGACATAATAACGAGTGGAGGTGCTGAAACAACACTTCGGACCTCTCGAAGGGGAACCCTTCGCACGCATATGATTGCGAGAACAACTGTATGAACAATCTATATAGGCTTTTTTCATCGCTGAATGGTCATTATTGTGGTGTACACGTATACCGAAGGAGTACGGCCACCAGGGTGGGTCGGGTTTTAGCGAGCCGCAGAGCACGCGTTAACCGTCACCGTGGCGAGAACATGATACTGCTCAAAGCCCCAACACTTTATTGTGGCAACACCAAACGGAGAACAGCCCGTTGCAAAAGCGCGGTGGGAAAACAAATAGGCTTATCCACGCCACGGGCATAAAAGTACTACACAGGGTGCCACGAGCAAGTCTCCGCGGTAAAGGTGATCCACGGAGACACCGGGACCAAGGCCCGGTTGCTCGAGTGAGGGCAAAGGCGCTCGCGTTGGCTTCGAAAGGAGACGGGTCGGCGTAGCTAGGCCACGCACTAGGACACCGTACCATCCTTCGGCTGTGCGTACGCAGTGAGTGGGCAACAAAAGGTGAGCGTTCGCCTCGGGCGCGAGGCGCCGTCAGCAAAGTCCAACGAGCCCCGAGCGACGGGGTTCGACGGACAGAAAAGATTGCGTGACTCACCGTTTGCAGTGCTGGAGAGTATCTCTCTGCTCGCTCCCGACGCAGCGCGCGAAAACCTCTCGGGAGACTCCGCGCACGGCGCCACCGTCAACATCGGCTACCGGATGAGGGGGTTAAACGTCACTCCGCTCTCCCAGCGCGGCAGACAGCAAAGGAGGGCAGACATGTCGGGACATGGGAACGGCAGAAAAAGCGGCAAAGCCCGCGCAAAGGCAGCGGACTAGCCTTAATTCCCACAGTATAATGTCCAAATCAATCAGTTTTGTACGCAAACTGTATGCTGTTCCCGCGATTAAAACCTCGCGAGCGCAAGCAAGGAACACTGATGAAGCATACGTGAAACAAGCTGCCCATCTCCACCACTCGGAGAGCGCACGCGATAATATCATCAATCCGAGTGCGATACCTGCTGTCGATTGCTCGACAACCCTGTCACTCTTTTGCTGGACGAAGTAGTATGAAGAGATAATCAGGTAGAAGGCTGCGTGGCTATATCCACAACTGTAAACTTCCGTTAAAAGGACACGTTCGCGAACGCTAGCGCACGCTATTGCCCCAGGCATCAGCGAAAGGCTCGTGTATTTGTGTGTATACGCACTGCGATATCGCTGCAACATCCATAAGCACTGCTCTTTTCACGGACGCGGCCGTATTCTCACGCACCAGCATTTGGCAGTTTCGCGAGATCAGAAGAAAAAGAGTTAGCAGTCTAAGAATTTCATAGGGTTTCGTGCTCCTGTCGCACGGTGTGAAATGAGAAGTCGTTGAAGGGTTTCCCAACAATAGAAAACTGCGGAAGTCAGCTCAAATTAACCGAACGTGCTC
The DNA here is from genome assembly GCF_043290135.1 of Rhipicephalus microplus. Taxonomy (NCBI): domain Eukaryota; kingdom Metazoa; phylum Arthropoda; class Arachnida; order Ixodida; family Ixodidae; genus Rhipicephalus; species Rhipicephalus microplus. The sequence continues at coordinate 63,219,092 of NC_134700.1, read as the reverse complement.
TCCTCAGAGCTGACTCAAAAACTGTTTTGAACTTTCTTAAAGCTGACGACACTTCCGTAATGGACGCTTTTTGCTCAATTTTGAATAAATTTGAATGTTGTAGCAAATTTCGCAATCTAGATGGGCTCCTTTTCAAGTTTTGTGACAATGTGTATGGATTTATATCAAAGTAGGTGCGTCAAATTATAATATTCCAAGCGAAGAGAGCCATGGTACCACAAAAATATCAGTCATTTGACTCATCACATAAAGCGCTTACGCAGGAATCATAATTCCAACTTTATTGATAATGCTTCTTTATTCAATGAATTGAAAAGTAAACTAGAAGCTAAATGAAATAGGCTAAGAAGTACTTTAGCAGAGCCTTCGCTAGGTTTATGCAAACAATCCATCTGTGTTCTAGAGGTCAGTAAATCCTGCATCGTTTATGCCTTCATCGTTTATTCTTGATGTCCAATCCTCCTCAAATCCTAAATCTATAACAAATGCCCATCATAATTACTTCAAGCGTCTCTCATAATCAAATGGTGGTTTTGGGACGTTAAACCCCACAAATCAATCAATAATTACTTCAAATCTGTTTTTTTTCTCTGCCGATTACGGCATCACTCCTTCGTTTTTCGCGTGCAGCAAACTATCGCTGCTCTTTTTAATCTTGAAGTAAGCTCCTCTGGAGTACATAACCTCATACTAAATCTTGAGATTTCGAAATGATCGCGCTCGGATGGTACTTCAAATATGTTTATAAAGTGGTATTCAGCATGGTGTGCTGATCATCTTACTGTATTGTTTAAAAAAACCACTAATTTCTGCAGCAGCCCCCAGCGCTCGGAATTAGCGAATATCGTACCCGTATTGAGTTCGAAATTAACCATATAATGCCAAAATATGGGTCAATATTTTTGCTTTCTTCCAGATCTATACTCTTGGAGCACATTATTAACAAACACGTCGTAAAATACTTAAACACAGACAATATACTTTCACGATCACAGCACGACTTTCGTGTGGCTTATTCCACGGTTACACAGTTGCCTCAATTTACGCACGGCGTTGCTGCTTCACCTAAAGACCAAAAACAGGTTGATGTCATATTGCAACGAAGATGCGTGAGCCTACGGGGCGCGGAAGAAGAAGAACAGTAGTGGAGTGGCGCTTGGACTGTGTAGTTGGGTGAAGCATTCTAGTCCTGTCTCAGAAGTACGCTGCTCTTTCACAACGCCATTTCACCTCATCTTTAAATAAACAGAGTCACTCGTTACAGTTTGGTGAAAGGTGCCGGGTACATTGATCTGGACGACCCAGCTCTGCCGATTTTGCGACGGAGCAGACGCTTGGCAGGCTTGCCACCGCAGCTAGCAGACACGGAGGACGCGGGAGCAGGCCATAACAACCTCGTTGCTGATGAGCAACACGCTCACCCGCCAGGACAAGCTCGCTGCGGCATGCCGGAACGTCAGCCGAGGACCTTTCCGGGGCAGCCGGATGACGATGTTGACGACTGGCTCAAGCACTACCAAAGAGTGAGTCGCAGCAACCGCTGGAGCACTACTAAGCAGCTCGATAACGTGGTGTTTTTTCTCGTCGGCAACGCGTCTCTTTGGTTCGACAACCATGAGAGTGCATTGACCACATGGGAAATTTTCGTGGACGAGCTGAAGAAGTGTTTTGGTGACTCAACAGCTAAGGTCAAGCAGGCGGAGCAAACGCTTTCACGCAGAGCTCATTCACCTGGCGAAGCATGCACCACCTACATTGAGGCCGTCTTGAAGTTTTGCGGAATCGAGAGTGCGACCATGTGTGACGAAGGTAAGGTAGGCCATCTGCTCAAGGGAATCGCGGAAGACGTGTGCAATTTTCTTATCACTAAGGAAGACTTACACACACATTCCGACCTAAGGAGGAAGACTTACACACACATTCCGACCTAAGGAGGAAGACTTACACACACATTCCGACCCTCACGCCAACAGCGATCCCCGTCTTCGCGTCGCCGCTCGGGGACGCCACCACCACTGGGAAACTAACTGGTGCGACCAATGGGGGCGAGGCCGCAAAGTCATCTTCCGCAAGACCCCCTTGTGTTGTAATGGTTGAGAACAAAGTGAGTTTTTTTTGTAGACAATGTGAGTACTGTTGCACTAGTTGATACCGGTGCTGCCGTTTCCATAATGAGCGTGTCTTTTAAAAATCGCCTTGGGACGAAAGTAATGTTTGCTTGGAATCGGAGTGCTACGTTCCGCAGCATAGGAGGAGAAACGTTGAGCCCGGTTCGTGTTTGTTCTGTTTTACTTTCTGTAGGAAATCAAACGTTTCGAGCTGAACTAACGGTGCTTGCACGAGCGACCCACGACGTCATTCTAGGCATAGATTTTTGCGGGAATGTGGTGGAACTCTAGATTGTGGTAGTAGTGGGATTATTTTTCGTCCAGTGTTGCCTTCTTCATTGACGAACGATACCGTTGATGACTGCTTGGAAGTGTTTTCCGTGTCTGAAGACGTCTGCTTGGCCCCGCATACCGCAATGTTTGTGCGTGTAAACTCTTCGCGTTTTTGTGCGGGTTCTTACTACGGTTTAGCCGAGCCAAACTTCAGTAACGCACTTAAGGAAAACGTTATTGTGCCTCGTTGCCTCGTGCTCACCGTCGATGGTTGTGCCGATTTATGGACTGTGAACGTTTCCGCGCAGCCCATATATCTGCCTGCAGGACCTAAATTGGCAAGCTTTCAAGAGCAAAGTACTCTTACCATATGGTCACTCCAACTGTCGGTGAATGTAAAGAAACCCCACGCCAACTCGTACCCCGACTGTTCTGCCAGCATTGACTGCATGATCAACAAGTCACTTCCATCAACTGAACGGTCACTGCTGCAGGAGGTGATCACACGCTACGCCTCAGTCTTTAATTATTAATCGACGTAGCGCGTTAGAATCATAGGGCAAGGGAAGGGACAGAAGGGAGCGCTTACTTTCAACAAAATTTTATTTCAAGGAGCGTACATATATATGCTCACGAAATTCGAATACAACAGACCAACAGATGACAAAACCTCTATCGCCATGCGCTAAAGACTTATAATCTCAAAAACGACAATGCTTTTTCACAAAGACCGAGAGAAGGAGTGCTGACGCAGTTTAGCCCTAATCTACTAATCTTTTCTGCTTCAATAATCTCCCTTGTCACTTTATTTCTGTTTTTTCCTATGATTACCGTACCATGAAACAGTGGTTTGCAGCCACACGTGCTGCAATGTAGTGCCGAAAAACCATCTCGACCATTTTTTACGTTACAAGCGTGTTCGCCAAGCCAGTCATTAATACACCTGCCAGTTTGTCCTATGTAGTGCTTACCGCATGAAAGAGGTGTCTGATAGATTACAAATGGCGCGCATGTGACAAACAGTGTTCAGTGGTTTTTAGAGCATCCCGGTTTTGCCTGTGAAACAACTTTCATACACAAGTACGAGAGCTTTTTCGGGGCAGAAAACACCACTTTTACATTGGCCCGCTCCCCAACCTTTTTCAAGTTGTGGGAGATTCCATGCAGATAAGGCACTACGGCAAGCTTTTGACGTCTTACTGGCTCAACATGAGGGAGAGCTTGCTGCAAGGACTGAAGCTTCTTGACCAGAATTCCCGCTACGGAAACCTGTACGTGAAAGGGGTAGCCAGCGTCCAGAAGTCGTTCTGCTTGTTCCTTGAAACTAGCTGCCATGAGGTGGGGACAAGACTTTTGTGAGGCGTTACTAAAGCACATGTTTACAATGCCTCGTTTTATGAGCTTAGTATGGGTGGAGTGGTACGGAAGCAAGGATTTGTTACTCCTCTGTTTGTACGTCCAACAAATGTGGTCTAGGTGAAAAATGAGAGCGATGTCTAAAAATCTGAGAGTGTTATTAACAGGCCACTCATGGGTTAAAACAAGGGGAGTAAACCGCTCCTTGATGAAGTTGAGGATATCTAGGGCACAAAAAGTGGGGTCACAGTCAAGAAGAATGAGGAAGTCGTCAACAAATCTAAAGATGCGCATGATTCGGTTGTCACTAAGGTCACCGGAAATGGTTCTGTCGAGCTTGGCTAAAAATAAATTACTTAAGATTGGAGGAATACATGATCGAATACAAATGCCCTCCTTTCGAAGGTGAGGCTTCCCGACAAGGAAGGAGGGTTTGCCGTTCGTTCTTACAAGCTTTTCAGTTCTAAAGCAAGTGAAGCTGTTTCATCTGTTTTCAAAAGTTACGACAATGTTGTTCTTTCTAAAGTCAAGTCTCAGGCAAAAAGGATGTGTGAAAAGCTCGACCTCACTAAACTTGTTAGTGACATAGCAAATAGCAAAAAAGATTGTCTTGAGGTATTCTTCAGTTCGAAAACACATAAGCCTGAAAAACCATTTCGTGTTATCGTTTCAGAAAATTGCACGTGGCAAAAAATTGTTGCGTTGTTTTTAGAAAATAAGCTTGGTCTATTAACAGTAGATGACCCGTTTCTCGTGAAAAATTCCCATCAAGTTCTTGATTTCGTCCGATCCCGTTCGAATCAGCACATGTGTGGTTTTTTCATTGATGTAAAAGATCTGTATTACTCGTTGCCTCACAAATCGATTCTTAGTTGTGTAGAAGAGTGCATTGACAAGCTTGGTAGCATAACATTTCAGAATAGTGCTGGTATATCGTCTAGTAGCTTTTTAGAACTTTTATCCTTTTATTTGCAATCTACTTTTATTCAATGGAACGGGAAGCCCCACCTTCAAAAGGAGGGCATTTGTATTGGATCATGTATTGCTCCAATCTTAAGTAATTTGTTTTTAGCCAAGCTCAACAGAACCGTTTCCGGTGACCTTAGTGACAACCGAATCATGCGCATCTTAAAATTTGTTGACGACTTCCTCATTCTTCTTGACTGTGACCTTACTTTTTGTGCTCTAGATATCCTCAACTTCATCAAGGAGCGGTTTAGTCCACTTGTTTTAACCCATGAGTTGCCTGTTAATAACACTCTCAGATTTTTAGATATCGCTCTCATTTTTCACCTAGGCCACATTTGTTGGATGTACAAGCCGAGGAGTAACAAACCCTTGCTTCCGTACCACTCCGCCCATACTAAGCTCGTAAAACGAGACATTGTAAATATGTGCTTTAGTAACGCCTTACAGAGGTCTTGTCCACATCTGATGGCAGCTAGTTTCAAGAAACAAGCAGAACGACTTCTGGACTTTGGCTACCCCTCTCACGTACAGGTTTCCGTCGCGGGTATTCTGGTCAAGAAGCTTCAGTCCTTGCAGCAAGCTCTCCCTCATGTTGAGCCAGCAAGACGTCAGAAGCTTGCCGTAGTGCCTTATCTGCATGGAATCTCCCACAACTTGAAAAAGGTTGGGGAGCGGGCCAATGTAAAAGTGGTGTTTTCTGCCCCGAAAAAGCTCTCGTACTTGTGTATGAAAGTTGTTTCACATGCAAAACCGGGATGCTCTAAAAAGCACTTAACATTGTTTGTCACATGCGCGCAATTTGTAATCTATCAGATACCTCTTTCATGCGGTAAACACTACATAGGACAAACTAGCAGGTGTATTAATGACCGGCTCCGCGAACACGCTTGCAACGTATAAAATGGTCGAGATGGTTTTTTGGCACTACATTGCAGCACGTGTGGGTGCAAACCACTTTTTCATGGTACGGTAATCATAGGAAAAAACAGAAATAAATAGACAAGGGAGATTATTGAAGCAAAAAAGATTAGTAGATTAGGGCTGAACTGCGTCAGCACTCCTTCTATCGGTCTTTGTGAAAAAGAATTGTCGTTTTTGGGATTATAAGTTTTTAGTGCATGGCAATAGGGGGTTTGTCATCTGTTTGTCTGTTGTATTCGAATTTTGTGAGCATATAAATGTACGCTCCTCGAAATAAAATTTTGTTGGAAGTAAGCGCTTCCTTCTGTCCCTTCCCTTGTCCTATGATTCTAACGCGCTACGTCGATTAATTATGTCTTACCAACATGCCCAACTTTATACTCTACTCAGTCTTTGACTTTGCCCATGACGAGACGTCTACCGTTACGCCACCGTCTTCACGTACGCAGCACCGCATCTATACAGACCAAGCACCACCAATACGCCAGAAGCCCTATCGCGTATCGCCTTCTGAAAGGAAAGTCATCGCTGAGCAAGTTGAAGACATGCTAAAGAAGGGCGTCATACAAGGATCGTTTAGTCCATGGGCAGCTCCTGTCATTCTAGTCAGGAAAAAAGATAATTCATGCAGATTCTGCGTAGACTATCGTCACCTAAATGCCATCACAAAAAAAGACGTCTACCCTTTGCAACGTATAGATGACGCCGTGGACTGCCTGCATTCTGCCACCTATTTTTCTTCTGTTGACTTGCGTTCTGGGTACTGGCAAATTCCTATGGATCCCTCAGATAAAGAGAAGACGGCCTTTGTAAAACCAGACGGTCTCTTTGAGTTTAAGGTTATTCTCTTTGGTTTGTACAATGCTCCAGCGACATTCGAGAGATTTATGAATACAGTACTCCGTGGACTAAAATAGGAAATTCGCATGTGCTATTTAGATGACGGGATTGTCTACGGCAAGTCTTTTCAAGAGCATAACCACCGCTTATCACTTGTGTTTGAATGCTTACGCGAAGCTGGTCCTGTTTTAAACTTAAAGAACTGCCGTTTTAGGGAACGCCAAGCACTCGTATTAGGCTTTCTCGTGGATGAAGAAGGCGTGCGTCCAGACCCACAGAAGACCGCAGTGGTTCGCAACTTTGAACCACCATGAACAGTGAAGGACCTGCGAAGTTTTCTGGGTCTGTGCTCATATTTCCGCCGATTTATTAAGAACTTCGCACAACTTGCCTCCCCACTGACGTCCCTTCTTCATAAAGACACACCGTACTTGTGGGATGATACATGTGAGGCTGCATTTCAAGAGCTGAAGTTTTTATTGACTTCAGGACCCATCCTAAAGCATTTTGATCCTGATGCTTTGACTGAACTTCATACTGGTGCTAGTGGGCTAGGTGTTGGTGCTGTGTTGGTCCAACTCTACAATAGCCGTCAGCACGTCGTAGCATATGCCAGTCGTACACTGAACCGAGCAGAGAAGAACTACACCGTCACCGAGCTCGAGTGCTTAGCAGTCGTCTTCGCGATTCAGAAGTTCCGACGGTATCTACATGGCCGCGAGTTCTCAATAGTGACCGATCACCACTCACTATGCTGGCTTGTGGGACTTCGTGACCCGTCTGGCCGGCTGGCTCGTTGGGCATTGCGCCTCCAAGAGTACAGCTTTTCTGTGACCTATAAGAGCGGACGATGTCACCCAGATGCCGACTGCTTATCCCGCCTTCCTTCAGTACACAGCAACGCTGACGATGATGACATTGATGACTATTTAGTTTCTGTCTCGTTCGACTACCCAGATACCAGCAGCTTCAAACGTGAGCAGCAGCGCGACCCTACTCTGAAACCCTTGCTCGAAGCTGCACATAACTCCGTCGACAAGCACTTTAAAATTTCAAATGGCTTGCTGTATAAAAGAAACTACTCAGCCGACGGCCTCCCGTTGCTTCTAGGGGTGCCAGAAAGCCTGCGCCAGGTCGTCCTTCGTTCTATGCACGATGACATAACATCCGGTCATCTAGGTTTCACACGTACGCTACATCGACTACGTGAGATGTTCTACTGGCCGAAAATGTGGAAGACCACAAAACAGTACGTCGCCAGCAGCGCTATATGTCAGCGTCACAAGCGATCCACCACTGCCCCGGCAGGTTATTTGCAGCCCATCCCCCCACCAACATCCCCTTTTGAAAAAAGTCGGCATCGACTTGCTCGGACCCCTTCCTAAGACCCCATTGGGCCACCGATATGTTATAGTGTGCGTGGATTATTTAACGCGTTATGCGGAAACGGACGCACTGACATCGGCCACAGCAGCCACTGTTTCTTCTTTTCTGTTACAACGGATCATACTTTTCTGTTACAACGGATCTGTTACAACGGTCATCAGTGACCGTGGACGACAATTTATCGCTGATGTGGTTGAAGAAATTTTGCGCCTCTGTGGCTCCTCTTATCGCCACTCCGCCCCTTAACATCCGCAAACTAACGGTCTCACTGAGAGAACAAATTGAACTCTCACAAATATGCTATCGATGTGCGTTGATGCTGACCACAGGAACTGGGACGCCGTCTTACCGTTTGTTACTTACGCGTATAACACCGCCAAGCATGAAGTTACTGGATATTTGCCCTTCTTTATGCTTTACGCAGGAAATCCACGGAGTTTTCTGGACACTTTATTACCTTTCTCGCACCAGGAAGATCTGTACATCGCTCAGACGTTGTGTCGCGCTGAAGAAGCACATCAACTAGCGCGCCTTCGAACGTTGTCTTCTCAAGAACACAGCAAGAGTCACTACGATGCCAAGCATATTCCCGTAGAGTTTTCTCCTGGTGACCACGTTTAGCTGTGGACTCCTGTTCGTAGAAAAGGATTGTACCGAAAGTTTCTAGCAAACTATTCCGGCGCATTAATGATATTCACTCGTCTCAGTGACGTGAATTACGTTGTCGCCCGAGTCCCAGCCAATAACCGGCGTTCGCGCACTACGCAAATTGTTCACGTAGCCCGCCTCAAACAGTACCATCATAGGCTTATTTAACTCGCTCGGCGAGATTCGTCTGCCGCCGGGGGAAATGAAACGAAGATGCGCGAGCCAACGGGGCGCGGAAGAAGAGTAGTGGAGCGGCGCTTGGACTGCGTGGTTGGGTGAAGCGTTCCAGGCCTGTCTCAGAAGTACGCTGCTCTTTCACAACGCCATTTCACCTCATCTTTAAATAAACACAGTCACTCGTAACAATATTGAATGCGAAGTATTTTTTAGGGAACTTCAGCGACTTTGAGCGTATCTATCTATCTATCTATCTATCTATCTATCTATCTATCTATCTATCTATCTATCTATCTATCTATCTATCTATCTATCTATCTATCTATCTATCTATCTATCTATCTATCTATCTATCTATCTATCTATCTATGTAGCGGCTTACGTTTGGGTGCTCTTGTCGTCACCCCCTTAACTTGGCGCGAACCAAAACTAGTATGGGAGGGTTAGATGGTTTGACCAATATGACGCGATGGTCAAGACATGAATAATGTAACGATCCCGTTGCGTGCGTGGTCAAACACTTCCCGACAGACAGTGACACATACCCGCGGACGGGTATGTGCCGCTGGTATGCGGGTATGTGCCACAGGTGATTGACACTTAGTATCTACCGAGGAACAACGAGAACACACATGGGGAATTTTAACGCGTGAGCATTAAGAAACCCTCAACATCGGTAGCGTCAACCAGACGAATACAAAGAATAAATGTCAGGGTCCCAGCTGGAATCGAACTTAAGCATTCTGCGTGGTAATGAAGCATTTTACCACAGAACTACGCCAGATCTCGGAACTACTTTTCAAACAGACGCTAATCTTCGTGAAACGTCAATAGTCGTTGCAGTGCTGTCTACCCAATTTTTTAAACATTACATATGTACTCCTTTGATACAGCCGTCACGTCGGGTTAACGTCAATTGCGTTTACTTGTCATGCGCTGAAGTTGATTTATGTCCAGGGCCAGCATCCTCACGAGCATCAGCGCTTCATATCATCTTCTGGTGTTACTAATACGCATGTTTCCGTTGGAAACGTTACGCAAGTGCAAACAACTGGTTATATAAACATCTGCAATTATTTAACATATGTCTGTGCGTTCAATATGTGTAAATATATTTAGCGTCATTTCATAAGTTTTCACTCACTAAAAAAATGCAACATGGTCACTTTCCCTCCGCATGCTTCGCATAAGGTTGATTCCCCAGGTACGTAGGATCTGCCGAGCTTTTATTGACTATTCGAATGTTTTTGACATGGTTTGCCATGCTAAATATTCAGCTTTTTCACAACTTTTGGTGATAACAAGCTGGTTGATTGGATAGCATATTACTTACTGTCGCACTCAAATTTTGTTACTTTTAACCGCGCGAAGTCTTCTGACGTGCATATGAAATCAGGAAGGAGTCCCAAGGCTGGGTGCTTGGTCCGCTTTTGTTTATTATTGATATAATTGATAGAGAAGAAATTATCGGTAGAATGTATGCAGACGGTCATAACTGCAGGATCACCTCTAATACTCAAGATCAGCATGTGCTGAATAGAGTTTTTTTTCGTCGTTTTGTAACGGGAGTAAAACATGGGAAATGTTTAAGACGACTAGTCACGACCCTTTCAAATAAAAAACATTTTCATTGATTGATATGTGAGGTTTAACGTCCCAAAACCAACATATGATTGTGAGAGACGCCGTAGTGGAGGGCTCCAGAAGTTTCGACCACCTGGGGTTCTTTAACGTGCACCCAAATCTGAGCACACGGGCCTACAACATTTCCGCCTCCATCGGAAATGCAGCCGCCGCAGCCGGGATACTAACCCGTGACCTGCGGGTCAGAAGCCGAGTACCTTAGCCACTAGACCACCGCGGCGGGGCTAAGAAACATTTTCTTCGCTTTACTTATACTAATGATAGTGTAAGTCGTGTAAGGTATTATGTAGTTTGAATTGATTTGTGGTACTTTCACAGTAAATTTAAGATGGCACACGCACGTCGAAACAATCTGCAACAAGCTCTCTGAGAACATTGGTGTCTCCGACGCACGTTAAGCAACTCGACATGAGAATGTGGACTGACAGCGCATAAGCGCATAAGACTTTGGTCAGGCTTGAATATGCGTTGTTTTTTGGTCACCTCACCGCAAACATGACAACTATGTTAGAACATCTTAAAAAATTGCCCGCAGCTTCCCTCGGGGGAACACTGAGGAGGATGCGGAGCATATAATTGGTTAACGGGGTGTTAAAGTGCGACTTACTTGGGTCGATGGCTAAATTGGTTAACGTGGTTGTGAAATGGGGTGTTAAATTGCGACTTACTTGGGTCGATGGCTAAATTGGTTAACGTGGTTGTAGGAGGGGGTGTTAAATGAGTGAACACGTACACACGTATGCGAAAGGGCGGCGCTGGTCGAAGGGACGTCGATCATTGTGTTTGTGGATTCGTTGGAATTCATTTCACCGCGACCTTGGACGTCAACGCGCCGTACAAACCAACCGACGAGCGGCAACTGAGCGAGCGAGCGCCGACCTTGAGTATATATACAGCGCGACGGCGCATGCACTGTCAGCTGTCGAATGTTCGAGAAGGGGGAGAAGCGCAACGGCGCATGCGCGCGCGTCAGCTGCCGATGTTCTCGAAGCGTGACGGCGCATGCGCGCTACATTATACAGCTAGCGAATGTTCGTGAAGAGGAGAAGCGCACGCGGTGTGTAGAGGAGGAAGGGTGCAAAGATGGTGGAAGAAGGAGGAGGAAGCTTGCGGACGGCGCCACACTACAAGCCTCGAGTATTAGATGCTCCGCATCTAAAAAATCACAGCATACCCACGGAGTGCTTGATGGTGAGTGGTGCGAAGCACCCGTCAGTCCGTCTGCGCTGCCGTCCGTTCGTTCGTCCGCACGTCTATCCGTGCGACCATCCATCCGTTCGTGCGTCCGTCTGTCTGTGTACACATCCGTCCGTCCTTGCGTCCATCCATCCACGCGTCCATTCGTCCGTGCATCTATCCGTCCACCCATCCGTCCATTAATTCGTCATGCGTCCATTCGAGTGTCTGTCCATCCATCCGTCAATCTAGTGAACGGTCCAAGTACCCCCATCTCGCATCTTTTCATCATATGCTCATCATATAGAAGTGCCGCCATCCAGCAGACATTTCAAGGACTAAAGAAGATCTGGCACGGGCGGCACGCGCGCACTTTCTTACGCTCTGCGCTTCGTGTCTAGTTCCCACCTTTCGCCACCTCTAGTTCATCGAACTGCGGCCCAACACTCGCTGAAGTTCGGTAAAACCAAGAAGGTTACGCCCAACGAGTTCAGCGTGGCAACCAGATAGTGCTCAAAGTGCGTCCTTCTGATACTAGTTTTTTTTTGTAAGCACCAAATTCAAGCCAAATTTTATTGCAGATTAAGTCACCGATACTCGTCTTTTTATAGAGTATTTATTCAGAAACAACTATCTTTTTATTTATAACAAATGTGCGTGGGTTTCCTCCTCAATTCCTATGAGTGCGCGCGTACCACTCCCACTGCTACTAATACTTACACCGTGGACGCACGACCGACGGCTTAAGGAGCTTCGCCCCTAAAAACAATACTGCTTATACTTCGTCGCTATCCCCAGCGCTTCTCGCCAACTTCACATGCGCATGTTTTATCGCCGCATCCACTCTCCTACATGGGCGCACTTGTGATCATGTCATCCTCCTGCATAAATGACATACTTCACACCGTTTCGAGTGTTCTAGCACCCATATCCTTGGTTGCATTTACATACCCTACCCGGTGATTTCATCCCCTAAATATTGTGCCTGTTAGATCAATTTAGAATCTATCTATCTATCTATCTATCTATCTATCTATCTATCTATCTATCTATCTATCTATCTATCTATCTATCTATCTATCTATCTATCTATCTATCTATCTATCTATCTATCTATCTATCTATCTATCTATCAGGAACCACCTACATCTGGGTGCTCTCGTGATCTTTTTAACTTGGTGTAACCCAAAATTGGTATGAGAGGGTAAAAGAGCTTGAATAAGGTGAGAAAAAAAATAACATTGTTAATCTGAACGAGAGACCATGCTTTCTGAAAGTCTTGCCACATACTGTGTTCTGGTGTTTGAAGAAACCATGTTTCCGAAAAACACAGTAAGATATATGCTTTCAAAATAATTTTTTTTCATTCCATTCCACATATGCTTTCATAAATTGCGTATATTTTGTTCGAATGTAGGTACAAGTGAAATGTGTTTATATATATGGAATGAGCAAAAACAAAAAATTGAATAAGTGCGTTAAGGTTCATTCGCTCAATTTCACAAAAAAATTGTATGACCCACGTCTGCCCTTCATCTCGGAGTCCGGGACAGACGACCGTAATGTGGACATGCCGTAACCACAATAAACACAACACGCGCGCCCCTAGCAACGGGGGCGTAGCGTGTTGTGGTTACGGAGGCACGCGTGATGGCTGGCCGCCCACTGCCGGCGCCGCGCTTTCAAAGCATAGCGGACAGTGGCGGTGCTGAAAGCGACCACAACAGCAGCGGTTTGCAAGCCCAACAAGCTGGAGCTCCTCTGGATGAGCCTACCGGAGAACGCGCAAGTGGAGCAGACCATCCGCCTGTCGGTGAGAACCTTTGCCGCGTTATATCTACCCTTGACTTGAGTGCATCCTAGCTGCATGCCAGTGATTAGGCCTTTGTCAATGCGATAAGAGGTCACTTATAAGCTTTGTTTGTACGGGATGTCAGCCCCCCCCCCCCCCCCCCGTTGTCGGCGCAGTGTGAAAGAAAACGCTGACTCTGTCGTGATTTGAAATCCGCCAAGCATTGGCTAAGGGGGGCTTGTGTTCGCCGTTCCCTGTGAAATGCCTTGCCCACACTTCCAAATCTGTTTATCGCAACGCCCTTGCTGCCCATTATTAACGACGATAGTCTTTCTCGGGATACTTCAACGCAAGACTTTTGGTCTGTAGGTCTGTTTGTCTGCTTGTCAACTGAAACGGCTCGTCTCGTTGCTTTTAAGGACGATGGTCTTTCTTGGGGTACTTCGACGCAAAACTTTTTGTATGCCATTCTGTCTTTCTTTCTGTACATTTGTGTGTTCGTCCGCCATAGCGATACCTCAAACAGCACCAAGCGATACTCCAAACGGCCACCCCATCCGCAGTGCCCAACAATAATGCTCAAGTTTCACCGTTCATGCCTATGTGATTGTCAATTAAAAAAAATTATTGCGCTTAAACAACAGGTCAATATTTTGTATGTCTGTCTTTATATTATAGAAGGCACACATAAGTAATTCTAAGGACCGTAGCGTTTATCACGTGGCGCTGACAGTGCAACGCGGTGCTCAAAAAATTGACAGACCCCACGTAAATTGAGAATCGTTGATATGCAAAGCATGAATTAGAAATGCTGATAAGTCACTTCGAAATCGACACAACGTTACGAGGTAATGGTAAATGAGGCCGTACATAATATCCGCGTCAAGATTATCATACTTGTATGTGTCGTTTACCTTCGTCATCAATTCACGTCACGTGATACCAAATTCAGTATATGTGGAGCTAGCGAAACGGCCGCGAGCACGCTATGAGCGTGGTATGTTGGCATGTTCTTACATAACACGCGTGTCAGGATTATCATGTTTGCAACAGTCATACATTTCGTCATCCATTGACGTCACGTTGAACCAAATTTGGTATATGTGGAGCTAGAAAACGACCGCGAGCGCATCATGAAGTGTCCAATATACTCCAATGTAGCGTTGACACACGTGCATGCTGGGCACAGCTACGCTACGTTAGCAAAACGCGAGCACTCTATAGTCTGACGCTAGGCGCGACCAGCGTCCGTCGGCGCAGCCACGGCAACCGGCGCAAAATGTGACATGCTGGCCGATGCGTTACCCAGACAACACTGCGTCTCCCTATTTTTGTGACGGAGGTACGCCGGACACGCTGAAACGCGCATTCGCCAAAGCAACGCAGCGCGGCGCGCGCCTGCGAGTATATGGCAGGACCGGCACCTGGCGTGGCAACGCTGGCGTGACGCGACGAAATTAACGCCAGCGAGAACGCACACCATGTCACGTCGAAATGTGTTAGCGCCTTGACTGTGGCATGTAGTAATGTTCTCACATGACACGCATCTCATGATTATTAGGTTCGCACCAGTCACATACCTTCGTCATCCGTTGGCGTAACGTAATACCAAATTTGGCGTATATGAAGCTAGCGAAACGGCCGCGAACGCATCATGAGTGTGACATGTAGTGACGCTGTTACATGCCACGCATGTCGTGATTATCATGTTTGGATGTGTCAATTTCTCATGTCGTCCATTCACGTCCGGTAACACCAAATTTGGTATAAGTGAACCTAGTGAAACGGCCACCAGCGCATCATGAGCGTGGCATGTAGTCATGTTGTTACATGACACGCATCTCATAATTAAAATGTTCGCACCAGTCTAATACCTTCGTCATCCATTCACGTACCGTAATACCAAATTTGGTATATGTGACGCGAGCGAAACGGCCGTGAGCATACCATGAACGTGACATGTAGTCATGTTGTTACATGGCACGCATGTCATGATTTTCATGTTAGGGTCTGTCGCTTGTGTTCACCATGCAATCATGTCATACTGTACCACTTTTTCAACATGCCATGAGAACGAAACCACCGCAATAGCTGCAGCACCATGAAATGTAAGTCATGACATTCATGACATACATATCATGATTTTCATGTTATGACTAGTCAAATATGTTCTGCATACAGTCATGTTATGCCATACCAAGTTTGGTATCGATACCATTATCGAAACGGTCAGGAGAGCTAAAAGTCGTAGGCGGCTAGATAGATAGATAGATTATAGATAGATAGATAGATAGATAGATAGATAGATAGATAGATAGATAGATAGATAGATAGATAGATAGATAGATAGATAGATACGCTCACAGTAGCCAGAGTTCGCTAAGAAATGCTTCGCATTTAAAAGGCAAGTGTTTCCAACGCTTTGCTAAGACGACACGGTGGTGACACCTGCCCGTCGCTTTGCGTTCTGCACCTTATCGCCTCCGAGACAGGCAGGCATCTCTCTCCGTGGGCGTGCACGCTCTCCTTCGTTTTCGAAGATAACTGCTAGATAGCGCTCATGTCCTACGTGCCTCGATGCACTCGTTCACCGTCGCTGCACGGACCAAGACTCTTTAACACAGCGCTTCCAGAATACAATTAACTGGTTTTCTCGCGCAGAACATCAAATAAACGGTTTGTTCACTCTCTAGACGCAAGACTATCGTCTTTCGACGACATCTGCAGTGAATCATACAGATAGGGGGCCAATTTTTTATTTGCTTCGCCTTTAGTTCCAAAATCCAACCACATCCGCAGCGCCCCTCCTGGCTTCTGCGTTCATACTTCTGCGTAATAGCCATTGAAAAGCAAATGTTGCGCATATTTGAGGCAGAACATCAATACGTCAATATACTGTCAATATACGCTTTTGCGTGCATAGCGTTGCATTGTAAGCTTAGCGTAATAAATGCTACGTTCCTCAGAATTGCCCATGTATGACTTATATAGTATAAATAAATACGCCACACCATATCTTTTTTTTTTGAAATTTATTCAGACAGTCATGGTCCGGGATGAAGGGGCTAAAGGCAGATGCAACTGCCTGACAAAGGCCCCCCTACCCATACATTGCTCAGGGGTAGAAAGCCGCGGTACATGCGCAAATACAGGTAACAAGAAAAGGAAAAAAAAACAAAAAAGAACAGGCGCACAGGCGATCAAAACACAATAGGTAGAATAGTTACCTTTGGTACACACTAATGATCCGTGACATGAAAATGTTTATACAAGCCCTGATTATGATCAATGTTACAAAACAGTATAAAACAAAATAGGAAAAAATCAAAAGACAGCAAATGCACAATATAAACAGAAGATTAGGAGCTAAACAAGAGGTAATCTTTAACTTTTTTCCGTAGGCTGTATGTCAAACAGTTGTCCTGGATCATATTGGCGATTTCTCGATTATTATTCAGAAAATGTGGCATTAAATAGGCTCGTGTCTGAGTACCATATTTAGTTCGGAACATAGGTGTTCTGAGTCTATTCTGCCTTAGGTGATATTGTGGATGTACAGATAACGATGATGAGGACAGGATTTGGGGGTCATGCAAAATTTGCCTATGTGTATGCATAGCAAGTCTTAGTTGGAATAGCTGATCGATTTTGAGTATATAAGCTTTGAAAAGGATGGCGCTGTGTGGTCATTTCGCTTAAGATTTTCAATGCAGCGGACAGCTCTTTGTTGTAAAATTAATAATGTATCAAAATTTGTTTGAGTAGTGGTACCCCAGATAAGGAGACAGTATTGCAAATGAGAGTGAACGAGGGCATAGTATAACCGCAGTTTCAACCATTTAGGCACCAAGGAGCTAACTTTATACAGTATTGAAATTGACCTGCTGTCACACATGTCCCGTTTATTAGGGAGGCGATCGCCGGGCTAATTCCAAGAGCCGAAGTATCGGCCCCCCGAACCGCACCACGAAAGCGTGGACAATTTAGAAGTGGTCCTTATTGGTGCGCCAGCGGACGCCGGCTGTGGCCCAAAGAACAAGACAGAGCCGAGAGTTGATAAACAAACAAATTATATTCTCAATAATGGCAGATCGAAAATAATACACAAAAATGCACACTCCACACTAGTTACATACAATATGTCACCAATCAAACCAATCAATCAACGTACTACACAATACAAACAGCCACACTCAAAACAACGGACACAGACAACAATACGCACTACAATGCAGTCGCATGCATTGAACAACCAAGACACTTAAGGACTAAAGAGATAGAAAACCTATTCAGTCCAAAGTCCTTGTAACAAAAGTCTGAATGATACTCTTCCGAGAATCACTCACTCAAAGTCCAGCGTTGTTGTCGTTCCGTAGCTCTCGAAGTTTCTCTTCCAGGAAACCTCGCGTCCTCAAATGGCCACTCTCCAAGCTTCAAACTTCTTCGCCGGAAATCCGTCGGCTTCACACACGCAGCTGTTGCCCGCGTCTTCGCTCGATAGCGGTAAACCCACGCTCTTGCCTGTAGCTCGAGCCGTCCCTACGGACCAAAAACTTCGCCGACTACACGGCGGAATCTCTACGCACTCTGGCGCTCACTTCCGTCTCCTCCTGTTCTGTCACTACGGGCAGAACCTTCGCCGACTACACGGCGGAATTCCTACGCGCTCCGGCGCTAACTTTCCGTCTTCTCCTGATTTCTCGTCTCGGCCGCTCGATTAAATACGTTCCGCGCCATCTTCCAGAACGTTCTCCTCATTTCGTCGGCGCGACGCGCAGCGAAGGCTGGGGAGAGGCACGAGACGGTTCGACTGCCCTCTCCGGAGAATGATTCACTCGGTCTTACCCCGCCTCCTTCGTTCTAGAAAAATCGCGGCCTTGCTGGGCCGCCGATGTGGGGTGAGGAGGATCGTCTGCGAAGCCGTGCTTCTGCGGGGAGAGCGCGCGCCCGGGAGCCCTGGATGTTTGCTTTCTCTTTTTTTTTCTTTTTTACCTCGCGGCGTTTCTGCCGCCCGTTGTCGCAAGGATTTGGCGGCGCGCTCTTTTTTAGCGCTCGTTCTGTGACACTGCCCCCCACTTTAAGAATATTATCTCATAATATTCAAAACCACACAAACGAGCGCGAACAGTCACCACACATTCTCACAGACTGTAACACAATCCGTCGCTCATGACACTTCACATTCACAATATATCACTCAATACAATCGTACATTGTAGTTCAATTCCACAACACATGAAATATAGCCACAGGTACATGCCTACAACACTTCATCACACATTCTGAACAATACAAACGTACAAAGTTCTGTCTATCCAACAATTATACAACACTATACATCACACCATCGCACAGAACACTGACTCGCTCGACATACACTTGAGACACAGGATAACGAGGACATTAACACAACATATGTCACTCAGCCCTGCCAAACACATTCTGATTCCACCTCAGCACCTATCTTGAGTACTTCGAACAGCGCTTGCGCCCCTTTTTGCGGTGCTCGCTCGATCTCTTCTTGTGCTTCCACGTTCTTTTTCGGCGAGCCCTTTCCAACGACGATATCTGAGGCGTCGTCTCAGCCATCGTTGTCTCTTCCGACACCGTTAACGCGTCATTACATTCGACGGGTCCTGTCTGTTTATTTACCCGCTTGATCATGCCTCTACATTTTTCCCGGCTGGCCAACTCCGTCTTCTTTACACTGTCGGTCGGTTGAGGTTGTGCCGACGTAAGTCCGGTTGCTCGGCCCGTGAACTTATTCGACACGATCGTCTTCTCCTTCGCTGTCTCTTGCGCCGCGGCTTCGCCTCGGGCTCTAGTGAGATCCGTCACGGGATGCTCCTCCACTGTATCTCGCGGCCGCTGTGTTGGCGAGGGCTCTATCTTCGGGTCTTCTCCCAAACATTCTGGATCACTTGGCCCTCGCGCCCCGTCGATGTTTCCGATGACAAGGTCATACAGGGGGGTCGTCATGCATAAAGCCGTAACGTTCCCGCTGAAGTACGGGGTTTCAACCTCAATTTCTGCTTCGGGAAGCATCCGAACCGTACGGTCAATTAGGCAAACCGGTTTCGTTCTGCCTGTCAACTCACTTTCCCGTACCAAATTTCTCCGCACGATAACAGTGGAACTGCCGGTATCTCTTAACACTGTAATCTTTTTGCCCGCAACTTTTCCAGGCAGCGTTGGCATTCCTTTTGTAACACCGGTTGGCTGTTTTGACATTACAGCACCTACAATAGGAATTTTCTCCCCATTCTTCAACTCTACGAATCCATCGGTGACGGCATTATTATCAGTTTTCGGTGCCGCTTGCACACAGGATACCTGGTGAGTTTGACTCACTCCGTTTCGACATGCGTCTGCTTTGTGCCCAGTCTGACCACACTTAAAACATTTCACTGCCGTAGGGCTCGTAAAGATCGTTCGACAGTTTTTCGCGCGATGACCCACTCGGTTGCACAGAAAACATCGCGGAATGCTCTCTGGTGCACGCTTCTTTTCTTCGGGAGCCAATTTCTTCGAATCATCGGGACAATCCTTCTTGACCTTGGCCAAATTAGTTCCACCTTGCGCTTCCAAGAATTGATCAGCCAATTCAAGCATTCCTTCAAGTGAGTCAGCCTTCCTCTCTTTTAAGTACAGTGACAGGCTTGGGTGGCAACTAGTAAGAAATTGTTCTCTAATTAGCAGCTCTCTAAGCTCATCGTACTCCTGCGCTGTCCCTGAAAGTTCAATCCATCTGTCGAAATAATGGCAAAGTCGGGCGGCATACTGCGCAGCCGTCTCACAGTCAGCTGGCTTTCCTGTCCGAAATCTGTCCCGGAATCCTTCTACAGTAAATCTAAATCGCTTCAGCAAAGCAGCTTTTACCTTTGCGTAGTTGGCTGCATCGGTCGGCGTCAGCCTACCGTACACACTGAGCGCTTCACCACTCAAGCAAGTACTCAAAGCAGTTGCCCATTGCTGTTCCGGCCAATTCTGGCTCCTCGCAATCGTCTCAAATCTGTGGAGGTACGCGTCTAGGTCGTCCTTCCTTTCATCAAACGCTACGAGCAGCTTGCTTGGGTTCAAGCGGAAGCCATGATCTTCCCGTTCGCTGCTTTCAACTCTAGGTTGGACGGGAGTTTCACTTCGCTGTTGCAAACGGAGTCGCTCGAGTTCTATCTCGTGCTGTCGCTGCCGTTCCCTTTCCTCTCTTTCTTCTTTCGCCCTCTCAGCTGCCAGTCTTTCTCTCTCCAGCTCCAACTTCAATTGCTGCTCTCTTTCTTCTCTCGCCCTTTCGGCTGCCAACTTTTCTCTCTCCAACTCCAACTTCAATTGCTGCTCTCTTTCTTCTTTCAGCTGTCGCTCCTTTGCCTCTCTTTCTTCTTTCAGCTGTCGCTCCTTTGCTTCTCTTTCTTCTCTCGCCATTTCAGCGGCCAGCCTTTCTCTCTCCAACTCAGCTGCCTTTTCTTCCTTGGCCCTCTCTGCCGCCAACCTCTCTCTTTCCAGCTCGGCTGCTTTTTCTTCTTTGGCTCTCTCTTTTTCTTCTTTTTCCTTCTGGGTGACCCACTTCCGTAGTTCGGCGCCAGAAAGACCCATCTTTTCACCAAGAGCAACTAACTTTTCGAGATCCATGGTGTCTCGCAACTCTCAAATAAAACCTTGCCGCGTGCAAAAAGTATCTGCCTAAATCAGTCTATCGGAACACTCCCCTACACTCGTTAACGAGAACACTGAACAACACACAAAATCGTTCCGATAGCACTATCAACAACTCGAGGCTCTTTCTCACTACTTTGGACACACTGTGCACCAAAAGGTCCTGTATCGCGGACGCCAGATTAATTGTCACACATGTCCCGTTTATTAGGGAGGCGATCGCCGGGCTAATTCCAAGAGCCGAAGTATCGGCCCCCCGAACCGCACCACGAAAGCGTGGACAATTTAGAAGTGGTCCTTATTGGTGCGCCAGCGGACGCCGGCTGTGGCCCAAAGAACAAGACAGAGCCGAGAGTTGATAAACAAACAAATTATATTCTCAATAATGGCAGATCAAAAATAATACACAAAAATGCACACTCCACACTAGTTACATACAATATGTCACCAATCAAACCAATCAATCAACGTACTACACAATACAATCAGCCACACTCAAAACAACGGACACAGACAACAATACGCACTACAATGCAGTCGCATGCATTGAACAACCAAGACACTTAAGGACTAAAGAGATAGAAAACCTATTCAGTCCAAAGTCCTTGTAACAAAAGTCTGAATGATACTCTTCCGAGAATCACTCACTCAAAGTCCAGCGTTGTTGTCGTTCCGTAGCTCTCGAAGTTTCTCTTCCAGGAAACCTCGCGTCCTCAAATGGCCACTCTCCAAGCTTCAAACTTCTTCGCCGGAAATCCGTCGGCTTCACACACGCAGCTGTTGCCCGCGTCTTCGCTCGATAGCGGTAAACCCACGCTCTTGCCTGTAGCTCGAGCCGTCCCTACGGACCAAAAACTTCGCCGACTACACGGCGGAATCTCTACGCACTCTGGCGCTCACTTCCGTCTCCTCCTGTTCTGTCACTACGGGCAGAACCTTCGCCGACTACACGGCGGAATTCCTACGCGCTCCGGCGCTAACTTTCCGTCTTCTCCTGATTTCTCGTCTCGGCCGCTCGATTAAATACGTTCCGCGCCATCTTCCAGAACGTTCTCCTCATTTCGTCGGCGCGACGCGCAGCGAAGGCTGGGGAGAGGCACGAGACGGTTCGACTGCCCTCTCCGGAGAATGATTCACTCGGTCTGACCCCGCCTCCTTCGTTCTAGAAAAATCGCGGCCTTGCTGGGCCGCCGATGTGGGGTGAGGAGGATCGTCTGCGAAGCTGTGCTTCTGCGGGGAGAGCGCGCGCCCGGGAGCCCTGAATGTTTGCTTTCTCTTTTTTTTTCTTTTTTACCTCGCGGCGTTTCTGCCGCCCGTTGTCGCAAGGATTTGGCGGCGCGCTCTTTTTTAGCGCTCGTTCTGTGACACCTGCACATATTTGCATGAATCTTGTTTACGTGAGGTGTCCAGCTCGTATTCTCTTCAAAAACAACACCTCGAAATTTATGACTAGGAATCTGTTCGATAGCGCAGTTTTGAAATATTATACAGGCATTATGATCATCAGGCTTATTACGGCTCTTGAAAATAGTATATTTAGTTTTTTTTACATTAAGTTGAAGTTGGTTTAGATGCAACCAGTGTGAAAGTTCCGTTAGCCATCTATTAGCTACATTTTGAAGTTCAAGTAGATGTTTACCTGAAAAAGAGTACTCGTGTCGTCTGCATAGAGAATTATGTCAGGAGTTCGCGGTATGTTCACAATATAATTTATGTAAAGGAGAAAGAATAAAGGTCCCAGAATGGAACCTTGCGGAACGCCATATTTTATTGGCTGAGATTGAGAAAAGAGTAGCCATTTAGACTAGTGAATTGTACCCTGTCAGATAAGTAACTGCGGATCAAATTTAATACAATACCTCTAATACCGTAGTAAGGGAGTTTGTGAAACAAAATGAAATGCTTTATGGAATCAAACGCCTTTTTGAAGTCTAAAAATATTGCAAGAGTATATTGCTTATGATCCATGTTAATAAGTAATTTTTCTTTAATATCCAAGAGTGCCATTTATGTTGATTTCTTTTCACGGAACCCGAACTGTTGCCTTGCAAGCATTTGATGGTCACCAAGAAACTTCATTAGTCGTGATTTTAATGTATATTCTAAAGCTTTGGAAAATAAAGGTAGCACGGAAATAGGCCGGTAGTTATTCAAGTCGTCGTGAGAGCCACCTTTGTGGATGACTACCACCTTAGCTATCTTCATGCCATCAGGAAAATTACCAGTGGCAAAAGCTTGATTGCAGATATGCTGCAGTGGGCCACACAGTAATTCAGCGACATGTTTAATTGGTTCTACCTTAATATCATCGTAACCAGCGGCAGTATTTTTATTTAAAGACTTCAGGTACGTAAGTATTTCTAATTGACTACAAGGAGTCAAGAAAATAGAGTTCGCAGAGAAAAAAGAAATGCATTTTTGGCACTCGTTCGCTGCGTCCCTTGTCTGAGCTGCTGCACCGGAGGTTAAGAAATGATTATTAAGTTTATCCGCCAGACGAGCTTCTCTAAACTCAACACCGTTAATTGTTAATGCTGAAGGAAGAGAACCTTTTGTTGTTCCTATGAGTGTACGTACCGAGTTCCATGCTTTCCTTGGATTGAAAGAGACCTCTTGGATTGAAAGAGACCTCTTGGATTGAAAGAGGCCTTTGACCAGGAAGATACCAAAGTTTCGTTATTAACTAAGGTAAGCGCATATGGAGGAGGAACCAGAGCCTCTGAGCTAGTTCTTTTTTTCTTTTTTTTGCTGCGAACTATCCGTAGCGCAGTGGCACGGGACCCATAACTCTAGGGGGCGAGACGACGAGTACAGAGGGAGAGTAGATGAAAGATAAAATAGGGGGGGGGGGATGTGTGTAGCCCCGTCAGGCGACATTCGAACCCGCAAACACACCATCCGAGGGCGAGCTCATTGACCACTCGGCTATTCACTCATGCTAGCCGAGTATAGCATATATACCGTTGTATAATATAGAATTACACTATAATATTACCATAGTATATCAAGCAGGTGAGAAGGGGAGTCAGTGAGCAGAGGACAAGTGTGAGGTTGAGGAGGAAGGAAGGAAGAGCAGAGAGTAAGAAACACCGTAGAAATAAAGAGGAAGAAAAAGAGATGTAAATATAGAAGAGGAAGCAAGAAACACATGGATAAAGATAAAAATAGAAAAGTTTAGAAATGGGGGGAGAGAGAGAGAGAAAGGAAGTTGCAAGTGGGGGTGAGTAGGATGCCACCGGCTCCACTTCTACCCTCTCAGTTTTTGAATCATTATAGTGCAGATCTACCCTGCTAACAAAGGTGAAACATTTCTTTGCCTTCTGCAAGCATTCGGGCATCTATCTGTCTATCTATCCATTTATCTCTAGCCGCCTGCATCAGGGTGTTCTCTTGATAACCCCCCCCCCCCTTCTTAATTTTCGGCGAACCGAAATCAGCAAGAGAGGGCAAGATGGTTGGACAAACTCGACACGCTGGTCGTGGCATAAATATATGTGATGATCTTGTCGAGTACATCGTCAAATTCTTTGCGCCAGTCACATGTGGCACATATCTGTATGCCAGGGGTGGGTAATGATTGATTTGTAGGGTTTAACGTCCCAAAATCACCACATGGTAATGAGAGACACCGTAGTGGAAGGCGCCGGAAATTTCGACCGCCTGAGGTTATTTAACGTGCACCCAAATTTGAGCACACAGGCCTACATCATTTTCGCTTCCATCGAAAATGCAGCCGCCGCCGTCGGGATTCGATCCCACAACCTGCGGGTCAAGAGCCGAGAACCTTAGCCACTACACCACCGCGGCGGGGCCACGGGTGGGTATGTGCCACAGTTAGGTCAAAGGTGAGAACAGACATTGGTAATTTTTTTGCGCGAGAGCGTTAAGAAAAAAAGCTGACATCAGCAGCGTTCACCCAACGAATGCAAAGAATAAATATCAGGGCCTAAGCTGGGACCAAATGCAAACAATCTGTGTGGCAATTAGGTATTCTGTGAGAGAGCCAAGCCAGGTCACGTTACTTCTCTGGAAATATATGCTATTCAGGCATAATGTTGGTGAAATGTTCAATGCAGTTGCAATGCTGGCTATTGGATTTAATAAAGATTACATATGTGTTTCTATGAAAATAGAAGTACACATGTAATATTGTCAATTGTTGTTACACGCCATCTACTCAAGTTGATTTATGTAGCAGTGTCCAGGGCTATCATCCTCGCGAGCACAAGCGTTACATCTAAGCTTAACGCTTCTGTAGTTGCTAATACTCATGTTAATTTTGACACAGTTACGCAATCGTAAACTGGTTATATAAAACTCATTCAACTGTTCAACATATGTCTGCGCATGCGTAGAGCATTTGCATATCACTTTATTTTTGCAACATTTCGCCCAAATAAAAAAATACACTACACTCACCTTCCATCTACATGCTTTGCACAACGTTGATTTCCAAGGTAAATGGGATATTCCCTTTTCCCCCATCATCTGTTAAATAAAACTAGGACCTAAAAGTAAAGTATTGTGCTACGAATGAGCCTTGTTATTTCCACAATAGTGAATTTAGGACACATTTGCTTCGGCGACACTGGAGCTTGAAAAGAGGCTAAAGAGAAAAATATGTTTTTGCGTATTAGTGAAGTACAAGTACGCAATACCGAAAGCACCACTCTTACCGGGAGATGATGCTTGGTAAGTGAGCAAACGAGTGAAATGAAAAAGTGAGCGAAGGTGCCACCTTGGTATTAAAGCACCAAACACCGCACGTAGAAGATTTTCACGGCGTCTGCTGGGCCTTACGTAGTTTATAATCAGCAAAAATGAGGTACATTATCATCTGTGGATGCCGTAGACCTAACCTAGGAATTTTCGAAAATTTTTGTTGACCCAATGTCGCCAAAGTACGAAAAGTACATTTTGAAATCAGTGGCATCACGTGCGGAAATGTCTGTGCAAAATTCAAAAATGCAACTTCAACCTTGGTTTTCTCCTCT
This sequence comes from Rhipicephalus microplus, assembly GCF_043290135.1. Taxonomy (NCBI): domain Eukaryota; kingdom Metazoa; phylum Arthropoda; class Arachnida; order Ixodida; family Ixodidae; genus Rhipicephalus; species Rhipicephalus microplus. Next base: position 63,193,158 of record NC_134700.1, on the reverse strand, counting down.
AATAATGAACTAACGGGGAAACTTGCAACATTAGTTGTCAGAGTATAGTTTATAAATCTAAAACAAGTCATTGTCTCACTAAGTACCCTTTAAAAAAAATACCTTCGTCGGGTGGTGAGCAATATGTAGTGGTGAAGGAGCAAGGCGATTACCAGTGGGACCATCTATTGGTGCGAAGCGCGAGTTATGTGCGTCAGTTGTGGACGCCGACCCCGTTTGGCTGTTTCTCGTTGTACAGTTTGTCTGCCTGCTACCAGACGTCGTTAATAAACCCCATTTCAAAGTGGTGGAGGTGCTGGGCAGTTGAATCTTTGAAGCCGGAAGCTGCCGACTGCGCTGACAATGCCTGATGAGACCACCGAATAAGGCACCGCCCAGCAAAGTACGGCCTAATCTTCCGCTGGTCGTCGTGCCTACCACCCTGCATCACTGAGATCCCTCCTTCTTCAGCGGCACGTACCGAGGACCAAAATGTGGAAGCACTCTGTTGTTTGAAAACCTGTGCGCCACCAACAAGTGGGACGACCTCTCGAAATTGGAATATGTCCCATTTTATTTGAAAGACGCCCCCAGCCTGTGGTTTTCCATCCACAATTCTGAATTTCCCACGTGGGCCATTTTCAAAACCGTCCTTATGTTTGATCGCCCTGCAGTATACGCAAGCTCCATTCCGAATGGCCCCTACACGGTCGTGCGCAAAGACAGGGCGCGAACTTCACTAGCAACATTGAAGATGTCGTCAAGCTATGAGATGATTAAACAAGAAAAGATCAGGCACATATTGAAAAGCATGAAATATGATGCCTTTCAAATGTTGCTGGCGAAAAACTCAAGTACTGTGTCCGAACTAGTGACCTTATAGCTTCGAACAACTTCGCAAGCAACGAGTCTCCGTTCAGAGGTCGACGAAAGCAGATCACTCCCTCACCGCCCTGTCTATCAGTGGTGGTCCTTGACCTTGCTGGCGCAGATGAAAATATATTTAGGTTGACAACTTCGTATTAATAATTATAAATAAAGCCCCAGGGTTTGACGGATGCTAGTCTGGTCGGGAGAATCCATATAGGAAATTAGTAAGCACTGACCAATTGTTGAAATAATAGCAAAAACGACGTTTCGGGCCCCCTAAAAAGACCTTGTTCATAAATAATAAAGTTTTTCTGGGGCGTGAGTTATATGGGCTTGATTGTGTGACGTAAGCATCGAGTGTATATCGGGGGCAGATTGCCCGAGTGGCTATTGAGCGCCTTATTGTTCGTCTGAATGTGGAGAGAGTCTAAATGAAACCGTGTTGTTGTTTTTTTACTTTTACTATTATCTTCGTGCCATACCCATTTATTTCATGAATCATGGACACTGCGTGCTCAGCTAGCGCGTTTGTTACCACGTACTTAGTTTACGTCATAGCTGTGCTGCTTAATTCATTTCATAGTCGCCAGTTTCACTGATGTGGACTTGCTTATATTCGGTGCAAGTAATCTTGTATACGACACCGGGGAATTCTCCTTTTCGAGTTTTTATTTCATTGTTCCCACTGCTGGTCTAAGCTTGCGCGTAGGCACGTGAGTAGATTTCAGCAGTGTCGACGGCAGCAATGTGTACCGAATACCCTAACTAACCACTTTATTTATTCATTAAATAATTTATTGAAATTAACTGAATGAACCTGTGGACATGATGGGTGTCAAACCAATCGAACTGGGTAATAATGCCACAGCCACATTCTCTTCTCAAGTTATGTTATCGCCCCATTTCACCGTCAGTGATTCTCAGCGCAAACCGCGCCTGCAGTGTTGGAGAAGCTTCGGGACAGCAGTAGTTGATTTTTTAAGATTACACCGACTTCGCAAGTATTACAGATTATTCTGGAACCTACGTAACCGCTATAGTGATAACGCTGGAATCTTCTATGGCACATGTATAAATGCCGATGCACTTCACCGCCTGTCAGTTGATCGACGGCTGACGCTCTGGACACCGCTATCGGTGTATTGTCTCTGTCCTTCGTTTTACGTGGCCACAAGTTCGGCCGAATAAACATTTTAAGCGGAACATCAAGTCGGCTTCCTTCGTCCACGTCACGACCCCATGACAATATTAACGAAGTACGACTCAACGAAATTCTCGACGTGAGCATCGTTGACGTGAACGGCAATGTCTGAGAAAAGATTGTTCGAGTCGGTGGCAGTCTTGACAAAAGAATATCAAGGGACCCTAACGTTTCGCCTTTAAGAGTTGAAAAGTTGAATGCGCTACCCTGTTCCTAGGGCGTACTTCAAACACTTACTGCATGAATCTTTTTTGGACTTGCTATGCACCCACTACATAGCCTCAAGGGTATAGGCGCAGTAGCATGTGTGCCTTTTGCAGAGAGTAAGCGGTTTTATTCCACGAGGCCATTATGATATATATATATATATATATATATATATATATATATATATATATATATATATATATATATATATATATATATATATATATATTCCTGCTCACGGCTGGTTATTTTTTTCACCCACTTTTCTTTCTTCTTATTTACATTCCATTGGTTCTAATAACTTCCCCTATACATTCCTTGGCATTACTGTCTGTTAGATCTCATTAATATTGTGTCAAAACACGGAAAAACGAGCCCTTAGGTATGCACTTCTTCCCCTTATTCATTAACGAGGGTCTCGTACTGGCAGACTTGGTGTCATTAGGTTGTATACGAGGGACTATTGATCAGCTGCCCGCTCGTAATAAGTTCACGTGCTTCATGACGCCACACATGCGCATAAAAGAGTGTTTCACACTCGTCGCTTGGATTAGAGATGGCGCTGACTGACACTCCTGCTTCTAAATTCACATATAAACCCAAAAAAGTGGCTGGAGGGAAGGCCGCTGTGATAGCTCAGAGCATCGAACGCGTTATTCGAAGGCCGTAGGTTCACCTGCTCACGGCTGGTTATTTTTTCACCCACATTTCTTTCTTCTTATTTACATTCCATTGGTTCTAATAACTTCCCCTATACGTTCCTTGGCATTACTGTCTGTTAGATCTAATTAATATATATATATATATATATATATATATATATATATATATATATATATATATATATATATATATATATCATCATCATCATCATCATCATCAGCCTGACTACGTCCACTGCAGGACAAAGGCCTCTCCCATGTTCCGCCAGTTAACCCGGTCCTGTGCTTGCTGCTGCCAATTTATACCCGCAAACTTCTTAATCTCATCTGCCCACCTAACCTTCTGTCTCCCCCTAACCCGCTTCCCTTCTCTGGGAATCCAGTCAGTTACCCTTAATGACCAGCGGTTATCCTGTCTACGCGCTACATGCCCTGCCCAGGTCCATTTCTTCATCTTGATTTCAGCTATGATATCCTTAACCCCCGTTTGTTCCCTAATCCACTCTGCTCTCTTCTTGTCTCTTAAGGTTACACCTACCATTTTTCTTTCCATTGCTCGCTGCGTCGTCCTCAATTTAAGCTGAACCCTCTTTGTAAGTCTCCAGGTTTCTGCTCCGTAGCTAAGTACCGGCAAGATACAGCTGTTATATACCTTCCTCTTGAGGGATAGTGGCAATCTACCTGTCATAATTTGAGAGTGCTTGCCGAATGTGCTCCACCCCATTCTTATTCTTCTAGTTACTTCAATCTCGTGGTTCGGCTCTGCGGTTATTACCTGCCCTAAGTAGACATAGTCTTTTACAACTTCAAGTGCACTATTACCTATCTCGAAGCGCTGCTCCTTGCCGAGGTTGTTGTACATTACTTTCGTTTTCTGCAGATTAATTTTAAGACCCACCTTTCTGCTCTCCTTGTCTAACTCCGTAATCATGAGTTGCAATTCGTCCCCCGAGTTACTCAGCAATGCAATGTCATCGGCGAAGCGCAGGTTACTAAGGTATTCTCCATTGACTCTTATCCCTAACTGCTCCCATTCTAGGCTTCTGAAAACCTCGTGTAAGCACGCGGTAAATAGCATTGGGGAAATTGTGTCCCCCTGCCTTACACCCTTCTTGATTGGTATTCTGTTGCTTTCTTTATGAAGCACTATGGTAGCAGTTGATACCCTGTAGATTTCTTCCAGAATGTTTATATATACTTCATCTACGCCCTGATTCCGCAGTGTTTGCATGACGGCTGATATTTCTACTGAATCAAACGCCTTCTCGTAATCTATGAAGGCTATGTATAGTGGTTGGTTATACTCTGAGCATTTCTCTATTACCTGATTGATAGTATGAATGTGGTCAATTGTTGAGTAGCCTGTTCGAAATCCTGCTTGTTCCTTTGGTTGATTGAATTCTAATGTTTTCTTTACTCTGTTAGCAATTACCTTTGTAAATAGCTTGTATACTACAGAGAGCAAGCTACAGAGCAAGCTACAGAGAGCAAGCTATATATATATATATATATATATATATATATATATATATATATATATATATATATATATATATATATGTATATACATATATATATATGAAAGTAGATGCGCTTTCACATACCAACTGTTTATTGTGCCGACGTTTCGACGGGGACCCCGTCTTTTTCAAGACATAATACTATTTACACATGTTCCGTGTTTTCTTATAGCTTGTCGAGACAGGAGGGAAGGGGTCAAAAGAAAAGTAAAAAAAGAAAAAAAAGAAAGGAGAGAGAGAAAAAAAAGAAGAAGAAACAGCGAAACGGGAGGAGAAACATTACATAAAATGTAGAGAATCTAGGAGAAGAAGCAAGACCGACACGGTGTAATTAGAAAGGGGCAGCATCTCAACAGAGTAGGGCAGAGGTAGATGAGCAATGTCATCATTGTCAACAATACCTCCCCCGCACCCACTCTTCCCCAAGTGGGCAGTGTGCCGCCGTTCTTGTATTTCACCATTCCGTGTAGTCCGCTGGCGGCTTGTTCCTCTTTGAAGTTTAGGACAAGTTGATGTTGAGAGCTTAAGCGCTTCGAGTGCGTGCTGGTGGCGTCGGGAGGAATGAAAAAGCCGGTGATTGAGGCGCCGCCATCGATATTCATTATATGCAATGGCTCCTTGTGAGTGAAGGAACAGAATGTGCGTTAAAAATTGAAGAAAAAAAAGAAAAAAGAACAGGGGGGGGGGGGGAGACTGTACGACATCCGGGACAGTCACCGTTGCGGCTCACTGGGAAGACATGCGCGCATGTATGAAAAAGTTAACGAAACCACCTAGCTGTCAGCTCCATGTCAGTGAAGGAACAGAATGTGCGTTAAAACCTAAAGAAGAAAAAAAGAAAAGAAAAAAGGGGAGGGGGGGACCGTACGACATCCGGGACCACTTATCTGTGCGTTCCGGCTGTGCTTGATGAGGCAAATCATTTCTATGTTGTCAGATGCATAGGCGAAAAGCTTTGTTAGCGGGTAATATTATTGTCGTAATGAAACCGGACTGATTAGAGAGAAGCGTTTGCATCTTTTAGCGGTCGTAACGCTGACAGAGTGCCTGGGTGTTCATTTATTCCGTATTTTATCGTGTTAAATTTGTAGATAAAATAAGATTCCCGTTGTTCCCGTTCTCTGATTGTTCGAAAGTTGTTTTCTAGTAGTGTAACCCTGATGTCATCAAAGCTGTGGTCTTTTAATGTGCAGTGTTGTGAAAGTGGAAGGCCTGGCAGAGATCGTACATGTGCCCGATGGTTGTTCAATCTAATTCTAAACGGAGTGTCTGTCTGGCCCACGTATTGCTTGTTACATACCCCACATTCCAGGAGGTATATGACGTTCCAGGAGGTATATGATGAGAAGTGAAAATTTTGGATTTAGGAATTTTGGAAGAATCTGGCGGTCCAGATTTTCAGCTTTTTTGATGACGCCATCAAAAAAGCTGAAAATCTGGACCGCCACATTCTTCTCAGCCACCAGAAAAACGCCAACCAACACCGCAACAAAAACTTGCTATTAACTTTCACGAGCAACCCACCAAACATAAACAAGGTCCTAAGAAAACACTTTAACATATTGGAACAGAGCGTGCGACTATCCAAATTTTCACTTCTCCTCCTTGTGTTGTATACAGACGGCCGAAAAATATAAAGGATCATTTAATAAATTCAAACATAGGCGTGAAACCTCGAATTGGGTGTCATTTTTGCGGAAAAAGCAGATGCAAGGAATGCAAACACATGCAGACAACGACAGTGGCGAAAAGCAGATTTTAAGCACAGGATAAGAGGTGCACTAGACTGTGACTCAGACAACGTCATGAAACCTCCTGGAATGTGGGGTATGTAACAAGCAATACGTGGACCAGACAGACACTCCGTTTAGAATTAGATTCAACAACCATCGGGCACATGTACGATCTCTGCCAGGCCTTCCACTTTCAAAACACTGCACATTAAAAGACCACGGCTTTGATGACATCAGGGTTACACTACTAGAAAACAACTTTTGAACAATCAGAGAACGGGAACAACGGGAATCTTATTTTATCTACAAATTTAACACGATAAAATACGGAATAAATTAACACCCAGGCACTCTGCCAGCGTTACAACCGCTAAAAGACGCAAACGCTTCTCTCTAATCAGTCCGGTTTCATTACGACAATAATATTACCCGCTAACAAAGCTTTTGGCCTATGCATCTGACAACATAGAAATGATTTGCCTCATCAAGCACAGTCGGAACGCACAGATAAGTGGTCCCGGATGTCGTACGCCCCCCCCCCCTTTTTCTTTTCTTTTTTTTCTTCTTTAGGTTTTAACGCACATTCTGCTCCTTCACTGACATGGAGCTGACAGCTAGGTGGTTTCGTTAACTTTTTCATACATGCGCGCATGTCTTCCCAGTGAGCCGCAACTGTGTGGTGACTGTCCCGGATGTCGTACAGTCTCCCCCCCTGTTCTTTTTTCTTTTTTTTCTTTAATTTTTAACGCAAATTCTGTTCCTTCACTGACAAGGAGCCATTGCATATAATGAATATCGATGGCGGTGCCTCAATCACCGGCTTTTTCATTCCTCCCGACGCCACCAGCACGCACTCGAAGCGCTTAAGCTCTCCCCATTAACTTGTCCTAAACTTCAAAGAGGAACGAGCCGCCAGCGGACTACACGGAGAGGTGAAATACAAAAATGGCGGCACACTGCCCACTTGGGAAAGAGTGGGTGCGGGGGAGGTATTGTTGACAATGATGACATTGCTCATCTACCTCTGCCCTACTCTGTTGAGATGCTGCCCCTTTCTAATTACGCCGTGTCGGTCTTGCTTCTTCTCCTACATTTTCTATATTTTATTTAATGTTTCTCCTCCCGTTTTGCTGTTTCTTCTTCTTTTTTCCCCCTCTCTCTCTCTCTTTTCTTTCTTTTTTTTTCTTTTCTTTTGACCCCTTCCCTCCTGTCTCGACAGGCTATAAGAAGACACGGAACATGTGTAAATGTCTTGCAAGAGACGGGGTTCCCGTCGAAACGTCGGCACAATAAACAGTTGTTATGTGAAAGCGCATCTATTTCAGATTTATAACCTTGCGGCAACCGAAGTTGTTCTTATATATATATATATATATATATATATATATATATATATATATATATATATATATATATATATATATATATTGATACTTGTATAGAACTGTCGCTTCAGCACAGCTGGAATGGCGCCCGAAAGGAAGGAGAAGACAACGTGGTTGTAGTGGGTTGGTATCTCGAGCTTCCCCCGTTGGCCTACATGACTGTGCGCTCTTTAAGCCGTTAGCAAGACCCTCTGTCGGTGAACAAACCTTCCCCGTAAAATCTTTTGGCGGAAGGTGCGGGGTCTTCGCACAACCCGGCTCTGGAACTCCGCAGTGCACGCCAGCTTTGTCCAGCCGCGATGCCTAAAACCGGCATTCAGGCCTCGCCATCCACGTCGGCTCCATCACCTGTGATTCCCCTCCATCTTCTTGACCCTGGCACGTTTTCCTGGACGGACAGCACGAACGTCGAAGAATGGCTCGAATTATTCGAGCGTGTCAGCAAGCACTACAGGAGGGACGAGACGCTTATGCTGGCAAATATTCTGTTCTACCTACGGGGTATGGCTCGTGCCTGGTACGAGACGCATGAAGAAGAATTAACCAGCTGGGACACATGCAAGCAAAAGCCCCGCGACTTATTCGGTCCGTTAGTTGCTCGTCAGATGGCAGCCAGGCAGAAACTCACGTCGCGTGTTCAATCATCGATGGAGTCGTACGTCACGTACATCCAAGACGTACTGGCACTGTGCTGGAAGACTGACAAAAACATGTCCGATGCGGACAAGATCAGCAACGTGTTGAAAGGCATTGCTGATGATACTTTCAACATACTAATGTGCAACAACTGTACCACTGTCGACTCCATCATACCTGACTGCCGACGATTTGAACAAGCTAAAAGCAGGCGAATAACCCAACACATCACGAGACTACCAAACATCGCTGCGACTTCGTCTTGCGAGGATTCTGCAGCGCCCCGTTCACTTAAGCCTCCTGCCAATATCACAAGGATTGTTCGCCAGGAGCTGAAAGCCATGGCACCCGCTTCCTATCAGCCCCTGTGCAAGACAACAAGCCAACAGTTTCGCTTATTGAAGCCTTCGTACATCAGGTGTTTGCTAACCTGGGCGTCCAGGTTCCCCAGCCCGCCAGGATCATGCCGCAGCCCATGAGCACTGCCGTTCACAACGCTGACCACCACGCTGCTCCACTTGTCGCTGCGACAGCTTCGACTCCTTGGTTTTAACCACGCTACTACCGAAATCCATATGAGTGGCGCACGCACGATGATCGACCCATCTGCTTTTCTTGCTCTCGAGTTGGGCACATCTCCCGCCATTGCCGCAACAGGTGGTATTTCCAGCCAAGCTTTCCTAATGTCGACCGCCGTCAGGACCGTGGACACTATTCGCAACCCGCTTTTCCGGATGACTATCTTCAGGACCCTTGACCTCGCCGTTCATCTCCACGCTCTGAACCGTTCTACGCTGACGTCGTCGCCGAAAGAAACTGGTCTATCCGCTCGCCGTCACCTCAGGGTCGGCCGTCACGCTCCCCTCAACGCCGCCGCTCTCAGTCACCAGCTTATTCTTTTCATCACCCGGGAAACTGACGGGTGCAGCTCCTGGAGGTGGCGCTGCGTTGACGACTCGGAACGAAAACCCTCAACCGGCTACAAATTCAAGACGCAATTTGCTTCGAGTGTTCGTTGATGGCCACGCCGTTACTCAGCTCTAATTGGCACTGGTGCCGAAGTATCTGTTATGAGTTCAACACTTCGATCTCGCCTGAAAAAAGTTCTCACACCTGCTATGTTCTCTACTGTTCGAGTGGCCAACGGAAGTCGAACATTGGTGCTTGACATGTGCACTGCCCGCGTTACTGTTGCCGGCCACCACACTTCCGTTCTCTTCACAGTCCTTGATGCTTGCCCACACGACGTCATCCTTGGAATTGATTTCTTAACCACCCACTCCGCCCTCATTGATTGTTCTACCGGTATCTTACGGCTCGAATTGCCTTCGTGCACCGATTTCACTCCTTCAAGTCGCACTCGGCTACGATCTGTGGAGTCTCTGCGGCTACCACCCCAGGCTACTATGTGCATTCCTGTGTCGCCCTTTCCGCCCGTTCCTGATGGAGACTATCTGGTGGCTCTCCTCATTGAATTGACCCTTACGAACCACATCGCACTACCGCATACAATAGTGGTTGTTGCTAACAACACGGCGCTACTTCCAGTTCTGAGCTTCTCTACGTCGACCCAAGTTCTTCCCCAAGGCATCACTTTAGCCGATATTTCCACCCTTGATGAATGTTCCATTTGTTCTTTTAGCCCTGACTCTATGACCGTGGCGAAACCTGTCATCACCTCGCAATATAAGGCATTCCTCGACAAAATGATATCCAGCGACCTCTTACCTTCCCAAGTTGCAGCGCTCCGGGGTGTTCTATTTTCTTACCTGGATATCTTTGACGTCGACGACCGTCCCCTGGGCCACACAAGTGCCGTAACCCACCGCATCGACACCGGCGACGCCAGTCCACTCCACAAACGCCCTTATCGCGTGTCACATGCTGAGCGCCAAGTTATACAAACGGAGGTCGAGAAAATGCTGAGCAAAGACGTCATTAAGCCTTCATTGAGTCCTTGGGCATCTCCTGTGGTCATAGTTAAAAAGAAGGACCACACCTGGCGCTTTTGCGCCGACTATCGCCACCTGAACCAGATCACCAAAAAGGATGTTTATCTTTACCCCGAATCGATGATGCGCTCGACTGCCTCCACGGCGCCAACTATTTCTCGTCCCTTGACCTTCGATCCGGATACTGGCAAATTTCGGTTGACGACCGCGACCGCGAGAAGACAGCATTCATCACACCCGACGGCCTTTACCAATTTAAGGTCATGCCTTTTGGGTTGTGCAATGCCCCGGCTATTTTTGAACGTATGATGGACTCTCGATCTTCTCCGTGGTTTCAAATGGTCGACCTGCCTTTGCTATCTGGACGATGTAATCGTTTTCTCGCCCTTTTTCGAAAGCCACCTGTGTCGTCTCTCGGCAATTCTTGACGTTTTTCGTTGCGCTGGTCTCCAACTGAATTCACCGAAATGCTCATTTGGACGCCGGCAGACTAAACTACTCGGCCACCTTGTTGACGCCACTGGTGTTCAACCCGACCCTGACAAAGTCCGTGCAGTCCGAGAATTCCCGGTTCCGCGTTCCACACAAGAAGTTTGCAGTTTTATTGGGCTCTGCGCATACTTCCGCCACTTTGTCTTCAACTTCGCGGATATTGCTAGGCTCCTCACGGATCTCCTCAAATATAATGTGGCCTTTTTGGGGGGAATGACCAAGAACAATCTGTCGCGTCGTTGATTACCGTCCTCACATCACCACCTGTGTTGGCTCATTTTGATCCAGCGGCTCGAACAGAGCTTCGCACCAATGCAAGTGGTTATGGCATTGATGCTATACTCGCTCAGATACAGAATGGCGCCAACCGTGTGATAGCCTACGCTAGTCGCCTTCTATCGCAAGCGGGAAAAATTATTCCATCACACTCAGCGAGAATGCTTAGCCCTCGTTTGTGTCATTGCGAAATTCCGTCCGTACTTATACGGACGTCCGTTCGCAGTCATCACGAACCATCATGCACTTTGCTGGCTGTCGACGCTTGAGGACCCTACAGGAAGACTCGGCCGATGGGCACTTCAATTACAGGAGTACACGCTCTCGGTTGTGTACAAATCTGGAAAGCTGCACAGCGATGCTGACTGCTTATCCCGGAATCCCGTTGATCCACCTAACTCCACTGATTTGGAATCTGATGCCTGCGTTTTAGCCATCACTGACTTTCTGAACGTGGCCGACGAACAGCGCCGAGATCCATCGCCTCTCACCATCATTGACCGCCTTCAATCGCGTCATACTGACCCTTTCTTTAGCAGATTCCTGCTTCAGGACAACGTTTTGTATCGCCGCAACTTACACCCCGACGGCGCGGAACTTCTACTCGTCATACCACATCACCTGCGAAAGGATTTTCGGCGACAATTTCACGACGCTCCAACATCTGGACATCTAGTAGTCTCCAGAACTTACAACCGCGTTCGACGACGAGTATTCTGGAAGGGCCTCTACCGTTCCTTTCACCGTTACGTCGCATCTTGCGACCTCTGCCAGCGCCGGAAGAAGCCTACGACTCCCGCTGCCGGTCTTCTTCAACCTATTGAAGTTTCAGCCGAGCCGTTTTATCGAGTGGGGTTGCACTTGCTAGGTCCCTTTCCTACTTCTACAACTGAAAATAAATGGATTGCAGTGGCCACAGATTATGCCACTCGGTATGCGATCACTCGAGCGCTACCAACCAGCTGCGCAACAGACGTTGCCGACTTCCTGCTCTACGATATTATTCTGCAGCATGGCGCTTCGTCTCACCTGCTCACAGACCGCGGTCGCTACTTTCTATCTCGTGTGGTTGATGATCTACTCCGGTCTTGTGCTACCCGTCACAACTTCACCACATCTTACCACACTCAGACTAACGGCCTTACAGAGCGCCTAAACCGCTCATCTCATTGACAGTCATGCTTTCTATGTACGTATCTACCGACCACACTGATTGGACATAGCTCTGCCATTCGTCGCCTTCACCTATAACTCTTCGCGTCATGAAGCAGCATGCTACTCCCCACTTTATCTACTCTACAGACATCATCCCTTACTGCTCTTCGACACACTGTTTTTATCAGACCAACCATCCTCCACATCGTACGCTCAGGATGCAATCACCCGTGCTCTCATGGCACGCGCGGTAGCCCGCGCTCGGTTATCGTCGTCGCAGACCACACAATAGTCCTTTTACGACCGTCGACTTAAGGATGCCGGTTTTTCTGTGAGAACTCTAGTTCTTCTCTGGCCCCCATCTCGACGGGTCGGCCTCTGCGAGAAACTACTATCGCGATACGCTGGGCCCTAACGATTCCTTCGTTAGGTCACACCTGTGACCTATGAGATACAATAAAACGTGCGATACAGCAGTAACCAGGTTATATTTTTAATCCAGATGCACGAGCCAAAGAGACCCAGCCCGCGTGAAGTACGATGATGATCACTACAATGGTTTTTGTCATACAGATGAAGATGAAGTACATAGCGCTCACACCCCCCCCTTTCGCGAAAGAGGGCAGCAAGTTAGAAAGGGTTGGAACGCTGAATATAAGGTTTGAGTCGAGAGACGTGGTTGATCTCGGTGTTGCGGCGACGACGATCAGGAGCCGCGTTGGCAGGAGCAACGCGATAGTTGACTTCGGATGTTCGTTCCAGAATGGTGTATGGACCGAGATATCGGTAAAGAAATTTTTCGCAGAGCCCAGGTCCACGAGCAGGTGTCCACAAAAGGACTTCGTCGCCTGGGCGGTACAGAACAACTCGACGCTTTGCATCAATGTCAATTTTTCTCTTCTCCTGAATGGTAGCAGTGTTGGCATGGGTAATTTCACGGCAGCGGGTGACGCGAGCGGCGAACTCTTCTGGGAGAGATGAAGATGGAACGGAAGATGTGGACAAAACTGTGATGTCCAGAACAAAAGTCGCTACACGACCCTAAACGAGAAAAAAGGGGCTCTAATTCGTCCTACGCTGTATGGCAGTATTATATGCGAACGTGACGAAAGGAAGTATAGTGTCCCTGTTTTTGTGATCCGGTTGAACGTACATGGAGATAATGTCGGACAAAGTTCGGTGAAAACGCTCAGTCAGACAATTAGTTTCTGGGTGATACGCTGATTTGGTCTTGTGGATGGCGTTAGAGGCGTGGAGGACTTCAGCAAGGACATGTGAAAGAAATGTCTTGCCACGGTCACTAAGAAGCACACGCGGTGCGCCATGTCATAAAATAATGGTGCGAAGAAAAAAATCGGCGACTTCAGCGGTAGCACCAGACGGAAGAGCTGCGGTCTCCGCGTAGCGAGTAAGGTGGTCCACGGCAGTAACAATTTAACGGTGACCGGCTGGCGTAAACGGACAAGGTTCGTATAAATCTATGCCCACAAATTCGAAGGAGTGGACGGGCATGGCAGTGGTTGCAATGGTCCCGCGGGAAGAGACGTGGTACGTTTTCGGTGCTGGCATGACGCGCAGGAAGCGACGTACTTGGCAACAGAAGTGGAGAGTCGAGGCCAAAAGCAGCGAGTCTTGAGGTGGTCGTAAGTCTTGTGGAACCCTAAGTGGCCAGCTGTCGCGTCATCATGAAACGCCTGTAAGACTTCCAGACGAAGTGAGTGAGGAATGACTGGAACCCATTGGTTACCGAGAGGATGGTAAATTTGCCGATATTAATGTTCCATCTTGAAGCTTGAAACGGGCAAGTTGTCGTCTTATAGGCGGATGTTTGGAGCACGCGATAAGCCAGTGAGCCGATTGATGATTGTGAGGCAGTAGGTATCGGTATGTTGGAGCGAGGCGAGATATGTGGACGAAAGAAGGTCCGCCGAGGCAATGAACCCTTTTGAACTAGCAGCTGTCTGCTTGGTCACTTTGGTGGGCGGTGACGAACAGATGTAAGGTGACTGTTCGGCGCTTTGCGAGAGCGGGCAACGTGAAGAAGCGTCGGCATCTTTCTGCTGTCGACCAGACGTATATGTAACGCTGTAGTCATACTCTTGCAATGGTAGTACCCAACGGCCAAGGCGTCCCGACAAATTTTTGAGAGACGATAAACAACACAGTGCATGATGGTCAGTCACTATTGTGAAATGCCGGCTTTATAGATAAGGGCGAAACTTTTGTACGGACCAAACGACGGTGACACATTCTTGCTCAGTGATGCTGTAATTTCGCTCAGCAGGTGAAAGAGTACGGCTCACGTAGGCCACGACTTGTTCTTCAAAAGCGTGATTGCGCTGAAGAAGGACAGCACCGATGCCAAGTCCACTTGCGTCAGTGTGTAGGAGAGTAGGTGCTGCAGGGTCAAAATGGCGAAGCACTGGCCGTGATATGAGACATCGCTTGAGGGTGTGAAAAGCGGCTTTGCAGTCATCCGACCAGACAAAGGGTGCGCTCGTGGTCAGAAGTTTGTTCAGAGAAGCCGCAATAGTAGCGAAATCACGCACAAAGCGGCAGAAATACGACGCCAAGCTAAGAAAGCTGCGGAGGTCTTTGGCTGTGGTTGGTGTAGGAAAGTGCAGTACCGTGGCAACCTTGTCGGGATTGGGCTCAACGCCATGTTTACTGAAGGCGTGACCTAACACCTTCATGCTGTGACTGGCAAACCGACACTTCTTAGTGTTGAGCTTGAGACCGGCCTTAGCTAAACACGTGAGGACTTCGTCTAGCCGTTGCAGGTGCTGTGAGAAGCTGGACGAAAAGATGACAATGTCATCCATGTAGCAAAGGCATGTCTTCCATTTTAGTCCCCGCAGTACCTTGTCTATCATTCTTTCAAATGTGGTTGGGGCGTTGCATAGGGCAAAAGGCATCACATTGAATTCAAAGAGCCCATCTGATGTAGCAAGCGCAGTCTTCTCTTTATCAGACTCGTGCATCGGAATCTGCCAATAACCAGAGCGCAAGTCGAGACTTGAAAAGTACTCGGCACCTTGTAAAGTATCAAGAGCGTCGTCAATGCGAGGCAAAGTGTAGAAGTCCTTACGAGTAATTTTGTTGAGTGATCTGTAATCAATGCAAAACCGTACCGAGCCATATTTTTTTCACTAGTACGACAGGAGAAGACCATGCGATTGTCGAAGGCCTGATGACGTTGCGCGCGAGCATGTCGTTGACGTGTTCTTCTATAAGCTTGCGTTCAGAAGCCGACACACGGTAAGGGCGGCGGCGAATGACACGGGATCCGTCGGTGTCAATACGATGAGCGGCCACTGTTGTTTGACCCAGACCTTCGGAGCAAACGTCAAAGCAAGTTTTGTGCTTCAATAATAACGCTAGTAAGGCAGTAGTTTGCGTTGGGTTGAAATGTTCACACAAAGTGGCCTTGAGAGCAGGAGATTAATTTTCAGCTGGCATACACTTTGAGAATGACGAAGCAGATGAACCAGTGACGACATAAACCAGGACTTCTTCGGTAATGCTGGCAACAGTGGTCCCCCCTGGCAGAAGTAGTGGTTCTGGCGTCGTGTTAGAGGTGGTGATGCTTGCATGACCACGTGAGAACCACACTAAATAAGATGCGATGGTGATCCCTTGATAAATACAGCACTGGCAAGGAACAACCATGGCGTCACCATCTAGAATGTCTCATGACTTGATCGTAAGGACACGTTCTTGTCCGGGAGGCAGGAGGAAATCCGCAGCTGTGACAAGGTTGGGCCACAAAAGGTCGGCAGCAGAAGAAAGCTCAGTGTCCGTAATACGAATGAAGGGCCGACCACACGAAATTACAACAGACGCAGCTGACAAGAAGTTCCAGCCTAAGATTATCTGATGAGCGCACGAAGACAGCACAGCCAATTGTACGTGATGACGGATTCCATCGATGAGAACACGAGCAGTACTCAATCCGGACGGGCAAATTGGACTGTCATTAGCACCGCATAACATGGGATTGAAGTAAAGAGTTTGCACTTTACGCAGGCGAAAACACAATTCACAATCAATTACCAAAATGGTGACACCAGTGTCTATAAGGGCATCAACAAAAACACCTTCCACACAAACAGGCAGTAAATTAGCTGGGCGAGACGGAGGAGTTGTAACGTTTTGACAACAAGCAGTTTCCCCTCTAAAAACTGCACCTTCTAGTTTTCTGAGTCCAGAGAGATCGGCGTGGGTCGCAGGAGTGATGACGTACGCCGAAACGGTGATGGAGAACGGCGGCGAGATGAACGAGAAGGATGAGGTCCAGCTTGAGACCATGGAGGGGAGGGCGACCGACGGGATGTGGACGGATACCGTGCAAGATCGTATTCATCGGGTCTCGGGGCAAAGTCTCTATCGTAAGCTGGATATCTATGACGTTCATCCTGCTGACGGCGGCCGCAGAAACGAGATATATGACCCCTTATGCCTCAGTAGAAGCAGACGGGGCACGGAAGACGCCATGTACAATAGTGGGGTGGCCTTGGCACTTGCATTGCCATCGCAGCCAAATGGTCACATCTGACGTCCGCAGGCACGGTTGGAACTGATGCAGGCGCCCGTGATGCAACGTCTGCGTACGAAGGCGCCGGAAAGCGCACAGGAGACGGGGCATGTGCAGCGCTTGTCATTGATGCCTGTTCGTCCTTGATTATCTCATGCAGGTTGGGAGGAGGTGTGCGGACGGACGCAATGGTTGGGTTACCGAGAATAAGGCCGTGGAGTTCCTCTCTGACAATAGTGCGGATAAAGGCTCGCAATTCATGCTGTCCGGTAAAGCGAGCATACAGGAGGCGTGCGGAAGGCTAATGGATTAAAGCTTGTCCAGGCGTTGGCATGTGGTGGTGACGTCCCGCATGGTACTTGTGTTCTGGATAACGAGAGCATTGAAGGCCACAGAGTTGATACCTTTCAGTAGGTGTAGGATGCGATCCGTCTCCATCATGTCATTTTGTGCTCGGCGATCTCCACCACTTATGAGACTACGTCCGGTACGGCAGTAACCAGGGTATATTTTTAGTCCAGATGCACGAGCCAAAGACTGGGGCTCGCGTGACGTACGATGATGATCACTACAATATATATATATATATATATATATATATGTATATATATATATATATATATATATATATATATATATATATATATATATATATATATATATATATATATATATGCAGGTAGGTAGTATGAGGTGGTAGGCATGATGACCAGTTGAGATTGGGCCGTGCTTTACTGGGTGGCGCCTTGCTCGGTCGTCTGATCAGGCATAGCTGATGCAGTTGGCAGCTTCCGGCTTTGAAGTTCCAGATTCGCGTACCCAGTGCACTTCCACCACTTTGCAAGGGAGTTTATTAAAGACGCCAAGTAGTAGGCAGACAGCATGTACGGACACAAATACTCGAGCAGTCCAGCGTCTACAGCTCGTGCACACGCTCGCGCTTCGCACTCACAGACGGTCCCACTGGTCATTGCCTTGCGAATTCCTCACTGCACTATATATATATATATATATATATATATATATATATATATATATATATATATATATATATATATATATATGTATATATATATATATATATATATATATATATATATATATATATATATATATATCGTAACGTAAGACGATGCTGTTCACAAAAAATTGGGCGACATCTGTTGCGGTTGCTTTTGGAAGCACCTTCGTTTCACAGTAGCGTGTTAAGTAGTCGGTAGCGACCACGATCCACCGGTTTCCAGACGAAGACGTGGGGAATGACCCCAGCAAGTCCATGCCAATCTGATGAAAGGGCGCCTTTGGTGGGCCTATTAGTTGCAGTAGTCCCGCTGGTCGTAAAGGTGGAACCTTACGTCGCTGACAGTCGCGACATGTGCGAACGTAATGCTTCACAGTCTTTGCGAGACGTGGCCAGTAGTAGGAGCGTTGAATCCGTTGCAGCGTGCGCGTATAGCCGAGGTGTCCGGACGATGGCTCATCATGACACGCACGTAAAATATCACCACGAAGCGTAGTGGGCACAACAAGCAGATACATAGCTTGTGTAGGATGAAAGTTCTTTTTGTAAAGCACTCCATCGCGGAAACAAAAGGAGGATAGCGAGCGTGCAAAGCTTCGAGGAGGGTGGGAATTGCGTCCTTCCAGGTAGTCAATGAGCGGAATGAGCTCCGAGTCGTGACGCTGTTGCTCAGCTAAGTGGGTTGCTGATACGACAGAAAGAAAAGTGTCGTCGTCTTCAAGGTCAGTGTTGGCATTTTCGACCGGTGCACGTGAGAGACAGTCGGCGTCGGTGTGTTTCCGCCCAGATTTGTGGACGATGGTGACATCGAAATCTTGTAGCCGAAGGCTCCATCGTGCTAGACGACCTGAGGGATCTTTGAGATTTGCGAGCCAACAAAGGGAATGGTGGTCGCTAACTACGCTGAATGGGCGGCCATACAAGTATGGGCGGAACTTTGTTATGGCCCAGACAACAGCGAGGCATTCCTTCTCGGTTGTAGAATAGTTTTTCTCCGCTGGGGATAACGTTCTGCTCGCATAAGCGATCACGCGCTCTACGCCATTATGCCACTGAACTAATACCGCTCCTAGTCCAACGTTGCTGGCGTCAGTGTGTAATTCCGTGTCAGCGCTTTCATCAAAATGACTCAGTACAGGCGGAGCCTGGAGGAGGTTTCGGAGCGTGTCGAACGCATGACACTGATCGGGACCCCATACAAACGAGACACCGTGTTTTTTAAGCTTGTTGAGGGGTTCAGCAATCTTCGAAAAGTTTTTGACAAAGCGCCTGTAATACGCACAGAGCCCCAGAAATCGGCGTAGGTCGCGCTTATTTGTGGGCACGGCAAAGGCGGCAACCGCACGGGTTTTCTCCGGATCTGGGCGGATGCCGGCATGGCTCACAACGTGACCAAGGAACTTCAGTTCTTCATATCCAAAATGACACTTCTCGGGTTTGAGAGAAAGCCCCGCTGTTCTGATTGCCTGAAGTACTGCCTGAAGGCGTTGGACGTGTTGTTCAAACGTGTCTGCAAAGACCACGACGTCATCAAGGTAAACAAGACATGATTGCCATTTGAGCCCTGTGAGAACCGTATCCATCATTCTTTGAAAAGTAGCTGGCGCTGAGCATAGACGGAAAGGCAACACTTAAAACTCGTACAGGCCGTCGGGAGTAATAAACGCCGTCTTTTTGCGGTCGCGCTCATCCACTGCGATTTGCCAATAGCCGCTACGTAAATCCATGGAAGAAAAATATTTAGCGTTGCGTATACGGTCCAACGAGTCATCTATCCGGGGTAGAGGATAAACGTCCTTTTTGGTGACCTTGTTCAGTTTACGGTAATCAACGCAAAAACGCAACGTACCGTCCTTCTTCTTTACTAGCACAACTGGCGAAGCCCAGGGACTGGTTGATGGCTGGATGACGTCGTCCTGAAGCATCTGCTGGACTTGGTCACGTATAGCGTCTTGCTCTTTTTTGCGACACCCTATAGGCGTGTTGTCGGATGGGTCTCTCGGTGGGTTCCGTGATGATACGGTGCTGAGCAAGTGGTGTCTGTTTAACCCTTGGCGTAGTGGCAAAGCAGTCTTGAAATGAGCCGAGTAAACGCAAAAGGCTTTCTCGTTGAAACGAAGGTAGTCTCTCGTTTACGTCGAGAGTGCTCGTGAACGCCTCGTCAGGGTGGCCATTCGATGAAAATAAAGCTAACGTGGGCGAACCATCGGCATCGGCAAGTTCTTCACAATATGCAATGGCAGTGTGTCTCGTTAGGTGGCGATATTCGTCGCTGAAGTTCGTGACCAGCAGGTGAACATGCCTACTGCTAGGCTGAATGATTAATCGGGCAACACAGATTTGTCGTGAAATAAGGAGAGACAAATTGGCCTCTGCAATTACCACGTCAGACATGTCCTGTCCCAATTCTACTTCGACAAAGAGGCTGCTTCGAGGTGGGGGAGTCAGAGAATCATCGGTAACACGAAGTGCTCTTTTCCGGAATTGTGTACTGTCAGTTGCAGCGCAAAAAGGATCCTCGAACGACACAAGTAATTCATGGAGGTCGGAGGTCAATGACGGCGCCGTATTCACGAAGGAAGTCCATTCCTAGAATGACTGGCCGAGAGCACACGCGCAATACGAGGAAAGAGCCTGCAAATGTCGACGTACGTATACGAATGCGTGCCGTGCACATACCGGTAGGCATCACCAGATGGCCCCCTGCCGTGCGCAACTGCGGTCCTTGCCATGGTGTGGTAACCTTCCTCAGTTCAGATGCCAGTGCGGTGCTCATTACGGAATAGTCGGCCCCGGTGTCGACGAGGGCGTTGACAGCATGATTGTCGACAAAGACGGCGATTTCGGCAGAAACGATCTTTCTGCTGTCAGAGAACACTGCAGAACAGGAATGGTCCTTGTCTGGTCGTTGCGTCGAATGAGGGTCTTTTACAGTTCGCCGGGCCGCGACTTCACCCTCAGAAGTCGCCGTTCCTAGTTTCCCCTGCGGGGACTTGGTGACCGGCTCCTGAAAGGAGCGGAAGACGATGTGGGCAAACTGGGTGACGTAGACCGGCGAGGCGACGGTGATCTCGACTGGTGGTGCTGAACAGTCGAAGGTGTTCGCTGGCCCGTGAGATAGGCTTCGATTTCGCGGGGGCGCTCACCGTAGCGCGGGCATCGAGCTTCAGGATGGAAGCCGCGGAGACCTAGTTGCCGGTATTGACAGTTCCTGTATACGTGACCCGCTTCGCCGCAGTGATAGCAGAGCGGACGGTTATCCGAGGTGCGCCACGTGCTTGCCTTGCTACCACTTTGTCTTGAGGTAGACTGCAGATAGGTGGGTGTGCTCGGGAACCTTGAGCCGTGAGGCGGGCTCGAAGCAGTGGTGTGGAATGACTGCATAGCCTGGTACCTGGGCCGCATAGCAGGATCTGTAGCAGGTGGCGCAGGGGATCGCAATGCCGCTGCGTATGTCAGGACTGGCACCTCGGGAATCGTTGGTGTGATTGGAGTCAGGGGTGTGACGGCCTGCCGGACTTCTTGTCTGATTACATCCGCGAGGGCAGACACAGGTTGATGGGATCCCACCGCCTGAAGCTGTCACAGTTCGTCCCGAACAATACTTCGAATGAAGTCTGCGAGGGCCTGTCTCTCGCTGTCAGAGCCGATAGAGCATGCGGTGGCCGGGATCTGGCGTTTGTATTGTGATGACCACTGCTGCAGCGTGCGTTCCATTGTGTTCGCCTCACTGATGAACTGGGCGACTGTCGTTGGTGGATTGCGCACGAGCCCTGCGAAAAGCTGTTCTTTTACTGCACGCATCAAATGCCTCACCTTCTTTTCCTCGGGCATGGCAGGGTCCGCGCGCTTGAAGAGCCGAAGCATGTCCTCGACAAACATGGATACTCGTTCGTTCGGCCGCTGGTTTCTGCAGGATATGGCTTGTTCGGCCCTCTCCTTCCTCTCGGTGTTCCGAAAGGCGTCATGGAGCTGACGGCTAAACTCTTGCCAGGTTGCAAAGGAGCCCTCGTGGTTCTCGTACCATGTCTTCGCAGAATCCTCCAAGTAAAAGTAAACTCTGCGCAGCTTGCGAACATCGTCCCATTCGTTGATACAGGCAACCCGATCAAAGTGGTCGAGCCAGTCATCAACATCCTCGAAGATATCTCCATGGAACGGCTTTGGTGTCTGTGGCGCATGAAAAACATGGGCGAGAAGAGAACCATGGGCATAGCTGGTTTGGACCGCCTGGCTTGTCATCGGAGTTGCCATCTTTCTGGGTGTCGATGTCAAGGGACCAAATTCAGGGGGTAACCCACGCAGGCGGTGGCTGCTTCTTGCTCTGGGAGATGTAGCTGTCTCCACGATGGCCGACACAGCCGAAGTACACGTACCCAGCACCTCCACCAGTAATGTCGCGAGCAAAAACAAGATCTGCAGCCAGGAGTTCACCCGAACCGGAGCAACCAAAACGTTCTCTTCTTCTTCGTAGTCCAAAACGGGTACGAGCCACAGCGGCTGGATCATCAATGGTGGCATTATATATATATATATATATATATATATATATATATATATATATATATATATATATATATATATATATTGTAAAGAAGAGGAAGTACTCCGCCGCAGAGGTCATCAAACTCAGCGTGCAGCAGCGGCTCGAGCTCGGAAATCGCTGCTGGTGCATCGCCTTCCAAGCGTTCCAAGCATCAAGCTTTCTGCTCAATAAATCTCCTTTATAATTGGTGGAGCCGTGCTGGGTACCATCCCCTATACCTTCCCGCTACCATCCTGGAACTCCGTTCTCGACGGCCACCTTCTGCTATGCCGGACGCCGATCAGCAGACGCTTCCATCTCTTCCGGCCACCTGTCTAGGCAGTGTTCCTCAGCGGGAGCATCCAATATTCAGTGGAACAGATGACAACGACCTTGAAGATTGGCTCTCGACTTTCGAACGGTTGAGTGCTTTAAACAGATGGACGGACGCGGACAAGTTGACACGCGTGTCGTTCTACTTCGCGGGTGTAGCCAGTCTTTGGCTTAGAAACCACGAGACGGACGTCCGAACGTGGCCGCAACTTGAAACGTCGATTGTACCAGTCTTCGATCGACATGCCGTCCGAAAACTTTATGCCGAGCAACGTTTACGCACACGCGCACAAGCGCACAAGAAACGGGTGAAAACTTCACTAGTTACATAGAAGACGTCTTTGATTTGTGCAGACGCGTGAACGCCGCAATGACGGAAGCTGAAAAATGTAAGCACATTCTCAAAGGGATTGACGACGACGCTTTTGAAATGCTCTTGGCGAAAAGCCCAACTACTGTTAACGACGTAATTAGCCTCTGCCAAAGCTACGATGAATTGCGGAAGCAGCGAGCTCTGACAAGACGTCCTTTAGCGCACGATTTGGCATCAATGTCTAGTGAGATCAATGGTCATGACCAAGCGTCACTAATAGCCGAAATAAAAGCATTTGTCCACGAAGAAGTCGCAGGACAGCTTTCCTTGGTGCCTTTCACACCAGAACCTACCACAACGTTATCGTCGTCTCTTCGTGGCGTCATTCAAGGAGAGGTCACCCAGGCCTTACCAGCTGCTCGCGAGCCTAATCTTGTGGCTGCTCCTCTCACCCACGCCGCTTCTGCAGCTGTGCCAACTCGCAAGGCGCCTGCGCCTCCGTTCTAGCCTCGCGCGAGCTATCCCAAAGCTCCAGTTCACAGGACCAGTACCAACACCGCCAACCCGTGGCGCACCCTCGACAATCGCCCGATATGATACGCTTGTCGATACCCTGGACACGTCGCAAGGTGTTGCCGCCGCCGGACGCATATCACCAATGAAAACTGCCGTGAGCATTTTTTCCCGCTTGACTTCAACGCGCAATACGGTTCCTCCACTCCAATGCCAGCCCGCTACCAGGACGACCACCGCCCTCGGTCGGGACGTCTTTGCTCGCCCTCTCCACGCCGCCACTCGCCTTCTCCTATGCGTCGACGGCCCGCGCCTAACGAGTAGGAAAACTAGACGACGCAGTTCCTGAGGCAAGAACTGCGCAAGTTTCGGTTTGCTCAAGTCCTCATTTGTCACCTACCAATGTTATTGATGTGTTCGTCGAAAATATCCCTACTGTCGCTCTTGTAGATACCGGTGCAGCTGTTTCTGTTATAGATGCTGCATTTTGCCGCTCAATTCGTAAGGTTACGACACCTTTCTCCGGATTATCGCTTCGCACAGCCAGTGCTCAACCTGTTCAACCGACCGCAGTATGTACAGCCCACGTGACAATTCAGGGCGTTCTGTATACGATAGAGTTCATGGTTCTTTCACCGTGCTCCCATACTATTATCTTGGGATGGGACTTTTTGTCGCGTCAAAACGCCGTAATCGACTGTGCTAGGGCTGAGGTTGAATTTTGCTCACTGGATGGCCAAGCGTCCGTCGATACCCAGTCTGCCGCTAAACTTGTCGTTAACGATGACACCTACATCCCTTCATGCTCTTTTGCGTTCATGCCAGTTTCATGCAGCGCCGTAACCGACGGCACGGTCTTCTTCACACCATCTCCAATATTCGTCGCCCGAAGAGCCCTCCCCCTGCCTTTTGCTGCTCTCGACCTTGTAGAAGGCTCAACCACAATGGCAATTTATAATCATGAGTCGTCGTCTTTATCCCTTCTTTGTCACGAGTGCCTTAGTCACGTCGAGACAATCAGTTCTACCAGAATTATATCCGTCCCCGATGAGGTGCCTTCTACCTCCGTCTGTGAACTGGCTGTCGTCTCAGCGGCTGACTCAACGTCGGCGAACATATTTCAACCATTCATCGCCGCAGATTTGACATCTTCGCAGCGTTCACAACTCCTCACCATTCTTGAGTGCTACCGCCATTCTTTCGACGTTGCACTAACATCTCTCGGTGGTGCCTTAGCAGTAGAACACCACATCGACACCGGGTCCCACTAACCGCTGCGACAACGACCATATTGCGTGTCCGCTACAGAACACCGCGTCATTGCTGACCAAGTAGACGAGATGCTTCGCAGAGGCGTCATTCGACCTTCACAGAGCCCATGGGCGTCTCCGGTGGTCCTCGTCAAAAAGAAAGACGGTTCTATTCGTTTCTGTGTCGATTTCTGGCGATTGAACAAGATCACGCTGAAGGATGTCTATCCACTACCGCGCATAGACGATGCTTTGGACAGTTTACAGGGTGCCGAGTTCTTTTCCTCGTTAGACTTGCGGTCAGGCTACTGGCAGGTGCCTATGGCGGAAGCCGATCGCCCCAAAACCGCTTTTGTGACGCCAGACGGCTTATATGAATTCACTGTCATGCCCTTCGGACTTTGCAATGCACCTGCAACGTTCGAACGAATGATGGACAACATTCTGCGTGGACTAAAATGAAAGATATGCTTGTGTTACCTCGATGATATCGTGGTCTTCGCCCCTAACTTTGACACCCACTTACGTCGCCTTCAGCACGTCCTTACTTGCTTGACTAACGCAGGTTTGCAATTAAACCTAAAAAATGTCAATATGCCATGCGTCAACTGAACATTTTGGGCCACGATGTTTCCAAGGAAGGCATCCTCCCGGATCCCGAGAAATTGCGAGCTCTTAGGGCGTTTCCTAAACCTGCCACCATCAAAGAACTTCGAAGTTTCATCGGCTTGTGTTCGTATTTCCGGCGATTCGTCCGAAACTTCGTGTCTGTTATATCACCTCTCACGCAACTTCTCAACAACTGTAAAGACCTCTTATCGTGTTCCCCTGCCTGCGACGAAGCTTTCACAACCTTGCGACAGCTTCTCACGACGCCACCCATTCTACGCCATTTCGATCCTGAAGCTCCAACTGAAATCCACACCGACGCCAGTGGTGTAGGCCTGGGTGCTGTGCTCGCACAGCGTAAACCGGAGCATCAGGAATACGTCGTGGCATACGCTAGTCGCACACTTACCAAGGCTGAGAGCAACTACAGCGTCACAGAAAAGGAGTGCTTGGCCATTGTGTGGGCCCTTGGAAAGTTTCGCCCATATCTATATGGTCGTTCTTTTGACGTCGTGACCGACCATCACGCGCTGTGCTGGCTTTCGACGTTAAAAGACCCATCTGGCCGCCTCGCTCGATGGGCGTTGAAAATTCAAGATTATGACATACGCGTGGTTTATCGGTCAGGACGGAAGAATGCTGACGCCGACGCCCTTTCCCGTTCTCCCTGTCCCAGAATGCCACAGCTGACTCCGCTTGCGATTCCACATTGTCATCTCTTGACTTTGACACCATTGCTATCGAACAACGCAATGACCCGTGGACTGCGTCTCTTCTCAATAATCTCTCCGACACTTCGGAACTCCCAAAGACGCGAACGCTCCGGCGCCAAGTTCCACACTTCTCGATATGTGACACGCTTCTTTATCGACGCAACTACGCACCAGAGGGACGCAAGTGGCTGCTCGTCGTTCCATGAACCCTAAGCTCGCAGATTTGTTCCTCTTTCCACGCTGACCCACAATGTGGCCACGCAGGAGTCTTCAAGACCTACGAAAGGCTTCGACATCGTTACTACTGGCGTGGTATGTATACCTTCGTCCGCAACTTCGTCCGCTCTTGTGCCGAATGTCAGCGCCGAAAATCTCCACCACACACCTCCGCCGTGAACTGAAGCCTTTACCATACCCTTCCCGACCCTTCTGAGAGTCGGAATAGGCATTTATGGGCCACTTCCATTGACTCTGACTGGCAAAAGGTGGATAATAGTTGCTATCGACCACCTAACGCGCTATGCTGAGACCGCTGCTCTTCAAACGGCTACAGCACAGGAGGTTGCCACTTTCCTACTGCGTCATTTTGTGTTGCGTCATGGAGGCCCTCAAGAACTCCTCAGTGACCGTGGCCGTGCCTTCTTGTCCGAGGTCATTGAAAAATTGCTCGCTGAGTGTGCTATTGTACATCGCACATGTACCGCTTACCATCCTCAAACCAATGGGGCTACCGAGCGCTTTAATCGTACTCTCGGTGACATTCTATCTATGTATGTGACGCCTGATCATCCTAACTGGGACTTAGTTCTCCCATTCATTACATACGCCTATAATACGGCAACGCAAGCGACAAGAGGCTTCTCCCCTTTTTACCTCCTCTACGGCCGTCACCCCTCCCGCACCATTAACATCATTCTGCCCTATCGACCGGGCGCGTCCGAGTGCCTACCGATCTTGGACGCCGCCAGACACGCAGAAGAATGTCGCCAGTTAGCTAGTTAGCTCATCGCTTTACCTGCGATGACCAAAACAGGCAAAAAGCAATGCATGATGCCCAGACTTCAACTCCCGTTTTTCTTCCGGGTGCTCTTGTGTGGCTGTCAGTGCCGCATCGCACACCTGGGCTCTCTTCCAAACTTCTGCCAAAGTACGATGGGCCATATCGTATTCTCGAACAAACTTCGCCAGTAAATTACCTCATTGAGCCTCTTACACCACCAGCAGACTTGCGACGTCGCAACCGCGAGGTTGTACACGTCCAGAGGCTCAAGCAGTACCACGGTTCAACGCCGCCTGCACAGGACTAAGTCGCAAGGATGGCTCCTTTTTTTCGCGGCGGGGCCATTGTAAATAAGAGGAAGTACTCCGGCGCAGAGGCAGCAGCATCGAGCGTGCAGCAGCGGCTCGAGCTCGGAAATTGCGGCTGGTGGGTGGATCGCCTTCCAAGCCTTCCAAGCATCAACCTTTCTGCCAATAAATCTCCTTTACAATATATATATATATATATATATATATATATATATATATATATATATATATATATATATATATATATATATATATATATATATATATATATATATATATATATATATATATATATATATATACGACCGAGCAGGGCGCCACCCAGTAAAGCACGGCCCAATCTCAACTGGTCATCATGCCTACCACCTCATACTACCTACCTGCATATATATATATATATATATATATATATATATATATATATATATATATATATATATATATATATATATATATATATATATATATATATATATATATATATATATATATATATATATATATATATATATATATATATATATATATATATATATATATATATATATATATATATATATATATATATATATATATATATACGATGTTCTGACGCCCATTGGCAATGGCCGCTTGTGCCACGTGCTCATACTGCAAGATGATTTGATGCTGCACCTCGCATGTATACAAGAAGCGTGTGTTTGTAAAGTATGGAAGCTACTTTCACTGCATTTCAAAGCAGATGAAGTTCTTTTTTATTGTATTCACAAGCAGACATGTGGCAGAACATCCGCTTACCATGCAAATGACCCGGGTTTCATCCCCATTCGGACCCAGACAAACGGTGTTCTATCCCTATCGGACCCGAACGACCCTGGTTAAGTACCCACTCTCACCCAGAATTTGAGGCCAAAGCCCCCAAAATTCGTGGGTAGGTCGTCTCAGATGTACGTAGTAAGGCGCACGGCGTGGGTCAGTCACCCCCGTTGTATGTAATATCACGGCCGAACTAGACTGCACTTGCGCGCGCTTCTTTCCTTGCGGCCTTCTCATCCGTCGCGAATACAATGGGAGAGTTCCTGAGTATGTTTCGCCACCCGTTGGCGGTAGGGGCGCAGCGACCCTGACCTTGCATCTTCTGCGACGCGCACACGGCACAAGGAAGTTTGTCGCTGTGAAACCGCTGAATAAGGGTTCTTGACGAAGAGGGGAGGGGTGTTATAAAGAAATCGAGGATAGAGGGAGGATCGTCTATTAAAAGAAAACTAATTTACCAGACGGCTTACCGCTTAATGTAGGTATGCATGGGCTCGTGTATAGTACAAGCTGAATCTCAGTGAAAATACAGAAAAATAGACAAATCAGAGGCATAATTCAGAAGGAATAAAGCACTGGCAACAATCAGAGAGATAGAAGAACAATGCTGTATCTGTTATGCAATCAGAGAGCACTAAACACTTTTGGGCCTTTGTCTCGTCGGACAACGAAGTCGCAATAAGAGAGGTCGCTCATGGAATGACGAGCGCGCCTTTCCTTTTCTAGCTATTTTCTATTTTTCTTTATTTTCCCGAATACATTTGGAGTGTTTGAAGGGCTAATAGCTGCTGTCTGCAGCCTGACAACTTTTTTAAACGCGCACGTATGTTGCATATCTAATGGCTATAAGGACTGCGTATAAGGAGAACGAAAGTAGAAAAGAAATATAGCACCCTTCCTGCTGAATAACCCCTTCGGACGGCACGCACGGAGAGTGCTGGTGCGCATTGTCAACGTGCTAACACCACCTGGAAGTATTAATTTCGGACACCCTAAGCCCTTTTGCATACCTTTCTACTGTAAGCCACGTCCATGAAGAATGCGAACGAAGTACGCAGCCTCTTAGGCTTCCAAGCCACTTTCCCCGGAACTAAAGCGCTAGTGCAAATCAGTTCTGCGCTATCCTTCGAGTTTGTAGAACAACGTGTTTAGAAATAAAAACTGCGAAAATTACAACTTTTCGGCAAGTAAGCGGCTTTTTTTCCTATAAAATCTATATCAATTCTTTTGTGGTTTAGTGCTACATGCAGGTTGTTGTCAATTTACTTTTATCTCTAGTGTGGCTTGCTTTATTATGGGATTTACCCACCACGGCTAAATTACATACGGTGTTTTGTCAGGGTTCAGTCTACAGTGATTTATCGAGTCGAGAAGGCAGTCGCACAACTTTCAGTACGCGCATTACGCCCATTAATATATATTAGCTGTGTGAAAGTGTACTGCTGTGTTCAATCACGGCCACTTGGTCGCTGAGGTTCCGTGTTGCAGGTCCTATTCGGGGGAAACACCCGGTCTTTTTTCTCACCAATTACCAAACAATACTGGGCTGTGCGCCAAGTGACAGAAGAATATTGCGAGAGACAACCTCATCATCAACGACAAGTCTGTATCGACAGTCGTATGCAGCAAACACTTGCGCGATGAAGACTATGTGCCTGCGTTCCACATAAGAAAAGTTATTTCCGACTTCCACAACTCTTTTCGAGGACTATCTTTCCTACTTGATTTCAAGTAGCCTAGCAAAGATCCTGCTTCACTAGCTTCGCCACTACGTCTAACATCAACGAAACGAAAAGCGAAGACCAACGAAACAGATCTGGATGCTGCAACTTCACAAGACGCTTTCACTGACCAAGAAGCAGCAAGTGTTTGCACACCAACAATAAACAGCGACGCTCTTCTCGCAGGTCGGTACCAGACTATGATTGGACGATTGCGCTCCAAATTGTCACACCATCGTTCAAAATGCGTGAAGGTGCAGCGATTGCTGAAAGAAGAGAAAAAGGTGTGCCAATATTACCGCGAGAGCGAGCACCACGCATCATGTGCCAAGAAAATCGCAACAGATGCACAGAAAGGAGTGAAAAAGGCTGCATCAAAGAGAATGTGACGGCATAAGGCAAACTTGGGGGTGTGATATAATACTTTCTGTCACAAAGAGGCTACGATCATGCGCGCACTTTGGGGCTTGTGACCCTGCCAGCAAAGTACACTCTTCAGAGGTATACAGATTCAAGCTCAGCATCATTGGGTATGAACGATGTCATAAACCATTTGTGCGTCTTCCACGATTGAGCAACTTTTTTTTCAACGCGCGGTGAGCAGAGGAGCGTGCCTGAACTCATGTGCCGGCGTTGCGCGCGCTGCATGGAGCTGCGCAGGAAGGTCAGGGTCGCAGTAGCTCCCTCAAAGCAGCGGCGAGGGGCATTTACTACACCTGATGCGAAGTTCGTAATAAGGGAGCACGCAGGTGCAGTCCGGCTTTATGCGTAGCCACTTCTTTTCAAGATTCGCCGC
Source organism: Rhipicephalus microplus (assembly GCF_043290135.1). Lineage (NCBI taxonomy): Eukaryota > Metazoa > Arthropoda > Arachnida > Ixodida > Ixodidae > Rhipicephalus > Rhipicephalus microplus. The sequence goes on along the minus strand of NC_134700.1, from coordinate 63,162,659 downwards.
TAGGTGATAGTTGTTGGTGGAATAAACCAGGGCAGATGTTATAAGACAGATGGCGTCCGTGTAGTTTTATGAAGAACAAGCAAAAGAAAATGTTATATTTACGCTAGGGGCGCATTTATTTTAGGGGCGAAGCTACTTATGCCATACTTCATGCGTCCTTAATGTATGTAGTAGTAGTAGTAGTAGTAGTAGTAGTAGTAGTAGTAGTAGCAGTAGTAGTAGTAGTAGTAGCAGTAAGTAGCCACCTCTAATTTAGTTCTTAAAATGTTTGCTGTATGGCGGTTCTTCTATATGATGAATATATGATGAAAAGATGCGAAATGGTGGTACTTGATTGATTGATTGATTGATTAATTTGTGGGGTTTAACGTCCCAAAACCACCATATGATTATGAGAGACGCCGTAGTGGAGGGCTCCGGAAATTTGGACCACCTGGGGTTCTTTAACGTGCACCCAAATCTGAGCACACGGGCCTCGACATTTCCGCCTCCATCGGAAATGCAGCCGCCGCAGCCGGGATTTGAACCCGCGACCTGCGGGTCAGCAGCCGAGTACCTTAGCCACTAGACCACCGCGGCGGGGCAAAATGGTGGTACTTGTACTGCTGACTAGAGGGACGGACGGATGTATGGACGGGCGCACAGACGCGAGAACAAACGGACGGACAGAAGCGCGGATGGACTGATGAACGCTTCGACCCACCCCCACTCATCATCATTCACTCCGTGGATATGATGCGATTTTTATTATTCATTTTTATTTGCATCGTTCTCAATTTTCACTCACGCATCAGATGATTTTTTTCGCTCACAACCATAGACGCCGACACTTGCGCCTGAATTCCTATGAAATGATTTTTTTTAACGCAGTGGCGTCAAAATGATTGCGCAGGCGTTGCGGTGCGGGAGGGTATATGTCTTTGTCATTACTGATCCCAGCAAACCATCAATATTTAGAGGATGTCCACAAATGGTCTGAATATCCAATGTTATTTGTGGATATTCAGTGGATATTTAGGGGACACTTCTATTTAAATATTAAAGTAAACATTCATAAAATATTCTAGAACATTGTTTTACTAACATATATGCCTAAGGAAGTTCAATCTGAAGGTCGCGGAAGCAAATCCCGGCCGCGGCGGCATCATTTTCGATCGAGGCAGCAATGCATTAGGCTCGTGGACTTGAATTTAGGTGCATTTTAAAGGACCTCCGGTGGTCGAAATTTCCGGAGCCATTCACTACGGAATCGTTTTGGGATGTTAAACGCCAACAATTATTAGCACCAAGAAGTCACAGATACTTTATGTATAAAGATAATAGTAATGTGTACCTTTTCTGTTTATGTGCATTCAGAAATGTGATACTTTCTTTTTAAATAGACATTTTTGTGAAAATAACCTGATCTGTACACAGACTAGTTAGCATGTGCATGCATGCTTTTGTATTCACCCCAACGTCAGCCACTGCAACATTGTAGGATTGCATGCAAGTTGTGCAATCAAATTTCAGATTAGCAGCTGTAATGAACATTGTGATTGTATGTATGCATCCCTAAAAATAATTTCAAAAAGAGACTTATTTCAACAACAATTTTTACGTGTTACACCACAACCACAATACGTTGAGAAACGTGATCTTTATGGGAAGTCACTCGTAAAACTCAGCCTACACCAGGTCGCAGATATCTCGAGTAGAAAATCAGAAAAACGATTCTGCTGCACTTAGCTGAACGCGCTTGGGCCACTCACAGGATGTGATGGCTCGTTCGGGGCTCGATAAATACCCCACAGCCAATATTACGCCCTGTTTCAAACTACAGGGGATTACTTCACATTACCGCGCTCAGAACTCTATGGCCATGCCAGTCCCACCCACACGTCAGCCATTTTGTGTATTGCATCGTCTAGGCTTCTAGCTGGCTCTAGCCGCATCCGCCGAACACGCTTTCTTGCGTAATAGCAAAATCATACAATTTGCTACTCAGTGAATTTTATAATAACTAACTTACAAAAACGTAACTGTTTTTATAACACAGAATACGCTGTGAGAGCATTGTTAAAAGTGCGAAGGTCTTCATGTAAACCACGTGTAAATATATATATTGTTATGGCGTTTATTAGCAGGCACACAACGAGTATACACAATGGCGACAGTAACGGCCAAGCACGGTCTCTCAGCGCGAGCGGCGTCCTTTTTGGGTAGACCCACTAGAGAACACTTGAGAGTTTGACCCACTTCAGTGTTTGGCGGCTTCTCTACAATTACCCCGGGGTCGAAGAGGGAGCCCCCTGGCGGCCTAACAGGTTGTCTTTACGAGCGGGTCATAGTAAGCCTTCAGGTGCTCCACGTTGACTATGTCGCGCCCGCGACGGCGCATGTCCGAAGATTGTTCAATTGGCTCGACAAGATAGTTGACTGAAGATGTGCGCTTAATCACACGGTAGGGACCTTCATATTTCGGGAGTAGTTTGGAAGAAAGGCCAGCTACAGAGGTCGGGATTGAGAGCCATACAAGGGAACCAGGAAGGAACGTGGGTTCAGAAGTGGCGGAGCCATGACGAATATTCTTCTGCTGCTCTTGCTCGTGCGTCGTAAATGTCTTGGCCAGCTCGCGACACTCTTCAGCAAGCCTGGCTGTCTCGGAAATAGGTGCACACTCAGATGGATCCGGCGTGTACGGGAGTATCGTGTCGATGGTGTGTGATGGGTGCTCTCCGTACAGCAAGAAGAAAGGTGAAAAACCGGTCGTGCTCTGAGGGGCGGTGTTGTAGGCGTAGGTGACGAAGGGCAGTATAGTATCCCAATTCGTGTGGTTGGCGGCGACGTACATCGAAAGCATGTCGCTGAGGGTGCGGTTAAAGCGTTCGGTCAGACCATTCGTCTGCGGGTGGTAAACAGTTGTTTTGCGGTGGACAGAATGGCACTCCGTGAGAATGGCTTCGACGACTTCTGACAAGAAGACACGGCCTCGATCGCTGAGAAGCTCCTGAGGTGGACCGTGGCACAGTATGAATCGATGCAGTAGGAAGGACGCAACATCACGCGCAGTAGCCGCAGGGATAGCGGCGGTTTCGGCGTATCGCGTTAAATGATCAACGGCGACGATGGCCTAGCGGTTACCAGCCGACGTCAGAGGAAGTGGTCCACACAAATCGATACCTATGCGCCCAAACGGACGCTCAGGGCAAGGTAACGGTTGCAGACTGGCTGGCGACATGTGTGCTGATGATTTGCGGCGTTGGCAAGCGAGGAAGGAGCGAACGAACTGCTGCACGTAGCGGTACATCCCGCGCCTGAAGTAGCATTGTCGAATGCGATGGTAGGTTTTGAATACCCCAGAGTGCGCGCATTGCGGATCAGAATGGAAGGATTCACATATCTCTGACCGCAGACTGCGGGGTATCACGAGTAACCACTGCCGGCCATCGGCGTCGTGATTGCGTCGGTGTAGAAGACCGTCACGGATGGCGAAATGGCGAGCTTGACGACGCAAGGCACGCGTGGATGGCGTTGTCGATGGATCAGAGAGCAAGTCGATGAGCAGGCCGATCCAATTATCCTTTCGCTGTTCGGTAGCAATGATGTCAACATCAATGGCAGAAACAGCAGCCGAGGATACTGAGAAGAGCACATCACCTTCAGGCAGAGGGAAGCGCGAGAGGGCGTCGGCGTCAGCATGCTGGCGTCCGTTGCGGTACAGCACGCGAATGTCGTAGTCTTGTAAGCGAAGAGCCCAACGGGCGAGATGGCCTGAGGGATCCTTCAATGATGAAAGCCAGCATAGTGCATGATGGTCGGTGACGACATCGAATGGGCGACCATACAAATAAGGTCGAAACTTTGTAAGGGCCCAGACGATCGCCAGGCACTCTTTCTCCGTGACGGTGTAGTTTGTCTCGGCTCTCGTGAGCGTACGGCTTGCTAATGCTACGACATACTCAGGGAATCCGGGTTTGCGCTGCGCCAGGACAGCGCCGAGGCCTACACCGCTGGCGTCTGTGTGCACCTCCGTCGGGGCCGTAGGGTCGTAGTGGCGTAGAATGGGAGGAAACGTCAGCAAATGGTGGAGTTTCGTGAACGCGTCGTCGCCCTCAGACGACCACAAATTGAGGGGACCGTTACTTCCAAGGAGTTTCGTCAGCGGTGATAAAATCGTAGCAAAGTTTCGTATCAAGCGTCGGAAGTATGAGCACAGGCCCATGAAACTACCCAGTTCTTTGACGGACGCGGGTTTGGGCAATTCAGCCACGGCCCGAAGCTTGGCTGGGTCAGGAAGAATGCCATCCTTAGACACGACGTACCCTAGGATGGTGAGTTGCCGTGCTGCAAAGCGGCACTTCTTCAGATTTAGTTGCAAGCCGGCATTGTTCACACGTGCGAAAAGTTCTTTCAGACGTTGGAGATGGGTAGAGAAATCTGGGGCGAACACAACAACGTCATCGAGGTAACACAAGCACGTGTGCCATTTCAAGTTGCGCAGAACGGTGTCCATCATGCGCTCAAAGGTCGCAGGTGCATTACATTGACAAAACGGCATGACGTTGAATTCGTAAAAGCCGTCGGGTGTGATGAACGCAGTCTTCGGTCGAGCGTCATCACCCATAGGTACTTGCCAGTACCCCGAGCACAGATTGAGAGAAGAAAAAATTTCGGCTCCGTGAAGGCTGTCAATTGCGTCATCGATGCGAGGGCGCGGCAGTGGGTAAACATCCTTGCGAGTGATCTTATTGAGCCGTCTGTTGTCCACACAGAACCGCACAGAACCATCTTTTTTCGCAACAAGAACAACAGGAGACGCCCATGGACTGTCCGAGGGCCGAATAACGTCGCGTCTGAGCATGTCATCAACCTGCTCGTTAATTTCCCGACGTTCAGCAGGCGACACGCGGTAGGGAAGTTGCCGTAATGGTGGATGGGCACCAGTGTCGATACGATGTGTAACAGCGGACGCGCGACCGAGAGAAATTCGCCCGACATCGAAAGAAGAATGATATTCTCGCAGCAGGTCCAGAAGCTGGGAACGCTGTACCGACGTAAGATTGTCATCAATGTAGGGGCCAAATACACCAGGAGATGATGAATCATAAGTGGAAACAGCACGGACGGTACGCAAATTGGGACAACGCGAGTCATCAGGTACGTCCAGGACTTGTGCGTTATCCACTGGTTCCACTCTGCCGAGACATTCCCCTCGAACCAAGGTAACAGTGTACGGGGATGGGTTGGTCAGAAAAATAGCGGCGTTGCTCTAGGTGATTTGCACGGTCGCGAAAGGTACTAGCAACCTTTTCCTTCGGCAAGCACGGTCGCATGGCGAAACGAGTGCAATTGTGTCGGAGAGTCCAGCGCCGTATACAGATACACCCATCGCCGAGCTTGAAGGCACTGTGGTATCGTCTTTCACGAGAATCTTGCTCAGTTTCGAGGGACTGTCTTCCGGCGTCAAATGCGAGAAGGGTGAGAGTTCAATTTCGGTAGTGGCACAATGGATGACGGCGTCGTTTCGGGAGAGAAAATCCCACCCCAGGATAACGTCATGAGAGCATGCAGGTATGATGATGAATTGGCCGACATACAGAACGTCCTGAACGACAACGTGAGCTGTGCACTCTGCCTGAGAATGGATACAATGTGAACCGGCAGTACGAAGGGACAACCCAGAAATCGGCGTCGTCACTTTTCGAAGCAAGCAGCAAAAGTTTTCGTCCATAACGGATACTGCAGCTCCAGTGTCAATAAGAGCAAATGCATGAACACCGTCCACAAGCACGTCTATGACTTTAGATGGGTGGCTCTGAGGGTTTTCACATTGCAATAGCATCGCAGTCCTTGCCTCGGGGACTGAGACGACTAGTTTTCCCGCTCATGATTAGCCGAACTTGGCCTCATGGGGGACAGGGAACGACGTCGTGGAGACGGCGGCCTTCGAGAAGATGGACCTGGGCGAGACGGCGGTGGCATAGACGGTGGTTCGTCGTGATAGAGACGGCTGAGGGGGCCAGCAACAGGCGAAGAAATTGGAGCCGGCTGTACACGATGGCAATAACGGGCTACGTGACCGGCGTAACCGCAGGCAAAGCAGATGGCCGGTTGTCGGGTGTGCGCCATCGGTTCGCTGGGGTAGGTCTTGTACATGACGCAAGAGCCGATGGATGGAGTGGTGGCTGGAAAGGCTGCAGGGGGTGCTGGAGCTGAGTCTGAGAGGTCACGTCAACATACGTAGCCGGCATACCCGCTGCAAAGGATGGAGGTCGTGCGGCAGCTTCGGCGTAAGTCAGTGGGGCGGGCGGTTGAACGACTGGAGGCGGCCTGGCGACCACTTGGGCGTAACTTGTGGGCGCAGGGGCCGGAATCTGTTGTGGTTGGTACGCAGGCATGACCTCCGCTATTTCTTCTCAATTGCTCGGCGGATGGGTGGAAGAATGGTAGTGGCTGATTGTTGAGCAGCCGGTGGGTGGGCAAAGGGCAGGAGAGAGAACTGCCGCGCGATTTCCTCACGTATGAAGGACTTCAGGTCATCCAGCAGTGCCACCTGACCACAGCTCGCCTCCAAGCCTGCAAGCCCTGCATCTCGGGGTGTGGAGCGACTGGTCATCGAACGCTGCCGGCGGAGCTCCTCATAGCTCTGGCACAGCGTGATGGCTTCAGCTACTGTGCCTGGGTTTTCGGCAAGCAGCGTCGTGAAGGCATCATCGTCAATGCCCTTCATGACGTTCCGGATCTTGTCTGATTCGGACATGCTGTCGTTGGATTTCTTGTACAGGTCCAGGACATCTTCTATGTAACTGGTGAATGATTCACCGGCCTGCTGAGCGCGTTCGCGTAAGCGCTGCTCGGATTGCAGCTTACGAACGGCAGGGCGGCCAAAAACGTTGGTGATAGCGGTCTTGAAATCGGACCAGGTTGCGAAATCGCACGCATGGTTGTTGTACCACAAGCTTGCAACGACCGCAAGGTAGAACATCAAGTTTGTCAACTTGGCGTCCTCGTCCCATTTGTAGGGGACGCTCACGCGCTCGTAAATGGCGAGCCAGTTCTCCACGTCAGTGCCATCAGCGCCCGTGAAGATGGGTGGATCTCGGATCCTGGGGACACCGGGACAAGGGGATGGCATGGGAGGAGGCGTTTGCTGAGAGGCGTCGTGGGACATGGTAGATTGCAGGGTACGTAAGCGCAGTTCCAAGGGCATCGAAGGGGATCATAGCACTCTCCACCAATTTTTTATGGCGTTTATTAGCAGGCACACAGCGAGTATACACAATGGCGACAGTAACGGCCAAGCATGGACTCTCAGCGCGAGCGGCGTCCTTTTTGGGTAGACCCATTCGAGAACACTTGAGAGTTTGACCCACTTCAGTGTTTGGCGGCTTCTCTACAATATATATTCTTGAGCTTCCATGGGGACTCGTCATTGCCTCGCTGCAAGCTGAACGCAGCCGAGACAAGCTCTAGTCAACACTATCCGCTGGTGGGCTGCGCCACGTGCAGGTGCATTGTGCGCGGCGTGCGTAAATATCGTCGTTACATTTATCCTGCTGCTGAAGCTGTAAAATGTTGGTACTCTTTCCTTTTCGCCTTTGAAATTTTCACCCGAAAAAAAGCGAATCTAGCATAAGGCACGCAATCTCGCGTTGTGGCTGTAATGTGTTCGTGATTCATCCGAGCGCATGTCTATAAAGGGCCCTCCCGCTTTTATTTTTCCTTTATTTTATCACGATGAGCTCATAGCCTCGCCCTGTGATCCGGGTGATCATGGGTGAAAAAACACCCATGTGTCAAACAATCAGAAAACCAATTTGGTTGTCGTATCGCAGGCCGGTTTTCCTTGTACACTTTCCCCTTGCGAGGATTAGGCGTGACCTTCTCCAAGAATATATAGAAGGATGTAGTTTTTTTCAGAGAATAATTACTATATGCAGCCATAGGCTAATCAGTAAAGCATTGCATCAGTCACTCGTAAAATTATTTGACCACCATGTTTATTTGTGGATGTCATTTGTTGTCGTCGACTTGAAGCTGAAGTTGTACCGGCGTCGTGGTTGGACGACGGTACATGCTGATGGCCTTGCGCCAAACCTGATAGAAATGTCCAGCTGGCGAAAACTTTGACCAAGCCTTCTGTAGCGTGGGCGATATGTCCGGCCAAAGTTAAAGGAAGAGGCGGGAGCGGGCTAGTTGGTATTCTTGTCTAAAACAGCTGAAGCGTTAACGTAACAACGATCTAAGGAAACAACGAGGACAAGCGCTAACTTCCAACTAAAATTTCATTGCAAAGCAGCAAGAATACTTACCTGTCACATGATACCAGAATGAAATCAATCAATGCACAAAGATAAAAAATACTAAGCAGCAGTGAATTTAAAAAGAAAAATCTTGTGCCAGTGAGTTCAAGTAATCTAGTTCTTTTTTTATTGGTGCGACGGATGGCTTGCTGATGCCTAATACATGCATGATCTAATACATGCATAGAATTTCACACAACTTAAACAAAATTGGTCAGAGGGTGGTTGTCTCGGTGGTATTTTCTGTGCAGAATAAGTTGTTGCAGTTATGTGCAAGGACTAATCCTATAAGAAGGCCACCTTACCGAGTGTAAAAATAAGCACCGGAATAAGTTTGTTCAATGTGTGAAGAAGGCAGTACATGAACTACCCGGCACCTGCCATCTAAGTTACATCGGACATTCAGGCAGATGCCTCAATGTGCGATTACCTGAACGTAAAACCAGAAAGTAAAATGGGATCTGATGGTTTCCTGGCGACTCATTGCACAGAATGGAAGTGCCAGCCGGTGTTTGATAAAACAACTGTGCTGGCTAATCACTCTAACGATAGCGTAATTAAGGCTCATCATTGAGGCGGCAACGATAGCAAATCGAAGCTGCATCAGCAAGCCATCCGTCGCACCAACAGAAAAAAATAACTAGATTACTTGAACTCACCGGCACACTATTTGTTTTGTAAATTCACTGCTGCTTAGTATTTTGTTTATCTTTGTGCATTGACCCTTTTGATTTTAATGTCATCTGACAGGTATATATCCTTGCTGCTTTGCAATAAATCTTTAGTTGGAAGTTAACGCTTCTCCTCGATGTTTTCTTAGACCGTTGTTACCTTTTACCACTTCAGCTGTTTAAGACAAGTGAAAGGCCTTTTCTGTAAGTCGAATTTGGACTATGTTGACGGTGCGTAAACACATGTGTGTTTGTCAGACATGTGTGTTTGTGGCCACTTTTGAGAAGTGATGTGTCATTTTTTTAATTTAATCTAATATGTTTACGAATGTACACTGTTTGTAGTACACATGTCTAAACGGCAGAGCGTCGCGCTCAGGGCTGCAGCTGAGCATATAAGCCACATCTAGTCATGCGCGTAGTCTCAATGACGCGCATTTCTAGGTGTTTTTTTTTGTTTGTCACTGCAGCTGCATCAAGTGTTTTGGACGTCAAAAGCGGTCAGAAGTGCTTTTGGTAATACGTAGAACAGAAAAGAGAATATTCTGTAAGATATGTCTGTGACAGGCTGCGGGAATGATAACACTGCTGAAAGAAAAATTTTGCCACATAGCTTAAATTACTAGAAAACTAATGAGGCCGATTCGCCACTGTTTGTTTTTCTGTGCTAGTTCAGACAGCGCTTCTCACAGCCAAAAGAGTTGCATCTGCATCTCAAAAAAGGCTCTTCATTGGGGGTTGCCCAAGCTTGCATGTGGCCTATATCGATCTTCGTTTTGTGTGTAAATGTGAACCATGCAGTGCAGAGCCTGACACTCTGGCGTTCTAGACCAACATGTTGCCCTCTGTACGAGCTGCAAGCGGCGCTGCAGATGTATCTGAAAGCTAAAGTACAATTTCAGCAGCTGCTGTTCTCGGCCAGTTTTGCACTGCTCTTGCATATAGAAAGGCGAGCAGTTGCAGCAACTGAAAATGTAGAAGGGTAGCTTGGGCTTGGTTATTTGTAATTAATCCTGAAAAAGCATGATGGACACGGACAAGAGAGGGACATAACTGTGTTTGTGGACTCTCTTGTCTTTGTCCTGCGCGCAGTGTATGGATGAACTACGAAAGTTTACTCTATAACTTATTGTTAAGCACCGAAGTGGCCTTAATGTTCAAATTGCACATTACTAGGAAGAAAGGAACGACAGGGAGCTTAGCCAGTTCTCAGACCGGCTGGCTACTCTGTATTAATAGATTAAACATTATGGTAAAAAAGACTACTAATTCGTGCATAATCTTGCATTGTGAACGCATAATGTAACCAAACAGGGCTGTATTCATGCACGCCTAAATGTGTACACATCAAACAATCTGAGTGCTTTTCACCCTTTAGAATATGCATTTATAAGGTATGTCTGGTAACCATTAAAACTATAGAACCTAATTTCTTCATCATTATGCTCTGCTGGTGCGATTCATTGGTTTCTAAACAGCATGTTTAAAATGTTTAGACTAAACACCCCTTATGGTGGTGATACTCATTATTAGAATTGCTGTCATTGCACTTGTAATGCTGTTGAGATAATTTTTCAGTCCAGATTATACAATGCAAACATGCTTCATACACTGCTCTTTGAGCATCAATTTTACGTTAGCTGTGTCAACAGTGGTGTTTATTCTCATGCATATATTTGCAGGCTACCAGTGCCCTGACTGACTGACCAGTGCCATCAGTATAACAGATCCCCCAAAACCTTTGCTGAATTTAATGCAATAAATTTGACTAAAAGCAATCGTATTGAGTTAACAGTCTCTATATATTGTAGCATATGGTGCAATTGCATGCGCGTCCACACTCCCAGTAGAACAGTAGTTAGGGTGCTCAACTGCTGACCCAAAGGTCCCGGATTCAATGCCGGCCGCGGCAGTCGCATTTCGATGGAGATGTATGGTAGAGGTACGTGTACTCTGCAATGTCGGTGCACGTTAAAGAACACCACATGGTCAAACTTTCAGGAGCCCTCCACTATGGTGTTTTTCATTCGTATTGTGGTTTTGGAACATAAACACCCAGATGGTATGCATATGTGCGTCGCTGCACCTAAAAATAAGTGTCATTTGATATATATCAATGTTATCTGTAGAATTGCTGTGGAAAATTTATGGATGTTGACTCTCGTCAAAATGGACATCTTCTAAATATTGTACTAATATTGCCAATATTATATCAATATTGTGTGTCGAACTGGTATGGACATTATGTGAAGGTCCACTCTGCTCAAAATGGACATCCTCTAGATATTGTATACTATTGCCAATATTATATTAATATTGTTTGTGGAACTGGTGCGGACACTATATGAAGGTCCACTCTGTTAAAAATGGACATTCTCTAGATATTGAATAAATATTAAATTGACTTTTGAGGACATCGATTGAAGCTAAAAATAATGTTACGGGTAACTTATTTAATAAATTAAATACGATGCACTGCGCTCGGCGAACAAGATGGCGACAGTTCATAAACAACCAGCCACCAACGTCGTCCTTCTCTTTCTTCCAGACAGGCTGTGCCGGATGTTGCGTATCATAACCCCCTGGTGGTAGAAGCACCGTCTCGGTGCTTGAGCGAATCGGATGCGGTAGAAGGAGGGTGATAGAGCTTGAGTCGAGCTATGTGCACGATGTCACTCGAAGGTGACGATGATGACGTTGAATCGGCTGGAACGATCTCGTATGTAACGTCAGTCACCTGGCGAACGACGCGGTATGGTCCAGTGTAGCGTGACAGCAGTTTTTCAGAAAGCCCTACACGCCGAGTGGGGGACCAGAGGAGGACAAGGGAACCCGGTGAAAAGTGCACGTTTCGATGATGGGAATCGTAGAGCTGTCTTTGGCGCTCCTGTGAAGCCTGCAGGCGGCTGCGGGTGAGTTGGCGTGCGTGGTCAGCTCGCGCGATGGCTTGGCCGACATACTCAGTGACCGAGGGCAGCAAGGTGTCAAATGGTAGGGCGGGTTCTCGGCCGTATAGAAGATGGAATGGTGAATAGCCGGCAGTGTAGTGACGTGACGAATTATATGCGAACGTCACAAATGGCAAATGAACGTCCTAGGCCCGGTGGTCGGCCGCTGCGTATTTAGAAAGCATGTCGGTTATGGTGCAGTTGAGGCGCTCCGTAAGACCGTTCGTTTGCGGATGGTACGAAGTGGCAAACTTGTGCTTGGCAGAGCAAGAGCGCAGGATTTCATCAACGACAGCTGATAGGAAAGTGCGGCCCCGGTCAGTGAGAAGTTGGCGTGGAGCTCCGTGTACTAAAATAATATCATATACCAGAAAGTCCGCCACATCGGTTGCGCAACTCGTCGGAAGTGCTCGTGTGATAGCGTACCGTGTCGCATAGTCAGTGGCGACAGCGATCCATTTGTTGCCTGAGCTGGAGATCGGGAATGGGCCAAACAGGTCGAGGCCAACTCGAAAAAAAGGTTCGATGGGAATGTCGATCGGCTAAAGGAATCCAGCTGGTAGGGAAGATGGCTTTTTGCGGCGCTGGCAGTGTTCACAAGCGGCGACGTAGCGTCGAACAGAGCGGGCAAGACCAGGCCAAAAGAAACGACGAGGTACACGGTCGTATGTGCGAGAGACGCCCAAGTGGCCCGCCAAAGGAGCGTCATAAAGTTGGTTGAGAACAGTCGCAGGAAGATGTGCTGGTATGACGGGGAGCAAGTCATGGCCATATGGATCGAGGTTACGGCGATACAGGATGCCGTCTTTTACCAGGAACATTTGTAGAGATGCGTCGCGAGGCCTTGACTCAAGTTTGCCAATGATGGTTCGCAGGGAAGCATCCAGGCGTTGTTCGTGCCCAAGGTTGAGTAGCTGCGTCACAGACAGAAGGTCTGGAAAGGTGTCAGTATGGGCAGCCTCTTCCACGGGGTAGCGGATAAGCAATCAGAATCTTGGTGTGACCGCCTTGTTTTGTACGTTACGGTGAACGTGTATTCTTGTAATCGTAGGGACCAACGAGCGAGGCGTCCTGTGGGATCCTTGAGTGAGGCCAGCCAGCAGAGCGCGTGATGGTCGGTGACTACCCGGAATGGACGCCCGTATAAGTATGGGCGAAACTTGGCGACTGCCCACACGAGAGCGAGACACTCACGTTCCGTGATTGAATAGTTGCGCGCGGCTGTAGATAGCAGGCGGCTTGCATATGCTATAACACCGTCATGTCCGCGTTGATGTGTCATTAGCATTGCCCCGATACCATGCCCACTAGCGTCAGTGCGAACCTCGGTTGGAGCTGATGGATCGAAATGAGCTAAAATCGGCGGTGTTGTAAGGAGCGTCGTGAGCTGGGAAAAAGATGAGGCTTGATCAGCGCCCCAGAAAAACGGTGTGTCCTTCTTCAGGAGGTTTGTGAGTGGGCGTGCAATGATGGCGAAGTCCTTAACAAACCGTCTAAAGTAGGAGCACAAGCCCACAAAACTGCGAACGTCCTTTGTTGACTTCGGAACAGGAAAGTCCGTGACGGCGCGAATTTTTTCGGGATCCGGGCGGACTCCTGCGGCATCGACAATGTGGCCAAGTACGGTTATTTGACGACGAGCAAAGTGGCATTACGACAAGTTCAGTTGAATTCCGGCTCGACGAAAAACTTCAAGAATCACCGATAAACGCTTGAGATGGGAGTCGAATGTGGGCGAGAAAACGATAATGTCGTCTAAATAACATAAGCAGGTTGACCATTTAAACCCTTGGAGCAACGAGTCCATCATTCTTTCGAATGTGGCCGGCGCATTACAGAGACCAAAGGGCATAATTTTGAAGTGATAAAGCCTGTCAGGAGTGACGAATGCGGTCTTCTCACGGTCCATCTCATCCACAGCAATCTGCCAATAGCCAGATGGAAGGTCGATAGTGGAAAAATACGTAGCACCGTAAAGGCAGTCTAAGGCATCGTCGATTCTAGGCAACGGATAAACATCTTTCTTCGTAATTTTGTTGAGATGCCTATAATCTACACAAAAGCGCCATGTTCCATCCTTCTTTCTGATCAGGACGACAGGAGAAGCCCAGGGGCTACAAGAGGGTTCGATTATGTCTTTTGCAAGCATTTTTTCGACTTCCTGTTGTATGACTGTGCGCTCGGACGCGGAAACACGGTATGGACGTCGGTGAATGGGACTCGCGTCACCAGTATTGATGCGATGAGTAACAACACTCGTTCGGCTTAAAGCCGTGCTGGCGAAGTCGAAAATGTCACTATAGGACTCCAGGACGTGACGAAGGGCTTCCGCCTGATAAGGAGCGAGGTCTGATGGTACCATGTGGTCAACGTCGACGCCCGATGAACGTGTTAGAGTTGCTTCATTGTCTGAGGTGCAGCAATCATCCACTCTGAAGGGTTCAACCGTATGGTCTTGTAGAGCAGTAATTTCGGCCAGGGAGATACCTTGTGGAAGAATTTGGGCAGTGAGGGCAAAATTGACAATAGGAAGGCATGTGCGGTTTCCAACGATTGTCGAAATGGTGTGCGGAACAGCGACGCCATGCGTAAGCATCACGGCATGAATTGGTGCCACCATGTAATCGCCGTCAGGTACAGGTGGTGTAGAGAAGAGGTCGATATGTGTGACACAGTTAGGCGGAAGGCGTGCGAAATCAATGCAGCAAAGGCGACTTTGGGGTGGGTTGGTCAGATCAGAAAGTAGAGGCATTTTAAGGTCAAGACAGCCGGCTGAACAATCTATAAGGGCCGAGTGAGCAATTAGAAAATCCATGCCTAGAATTACTTCATGAGGACAATTTTCTATAACGTTGAAAAGAACAGCAGTGCTTGTATCGGCGATAGTCACACGGGCAGAGCACATGCCACTAATCGCGGCAGTTCTCCCGTCGGCGACTCGAACGGCTCGGTTCAAGGCGGGTGTGACAACTTTCTTTAGGCGGCGACGAAGAGCAGCACTCATTATGGACACATGCGTGCCGGTATCGATCAATGCGCGCACAGGTACATTGTCTAAAGTAACGTTCAACAGATTCCGGGTGGTCGGTAATGTTACACGAGGATTTCTTGCAGAGGTCGTCGTCAATGCAGCTTCACCTCCAGAAGCTGCACTGCCTAGTTTTCCGGTCGGGGGCGCTGCGAATAGGTCGGAGAGGCAGGATGGCGTTGTGGGGGCGAACGAGATTGACGGCGAGCAGGGGATGGTGAGCGGTTGTAGCGAGGTCTCGTCAGAGGTGCGGCAGAATCAGAGGATGTGGTCGGCATAGGGGAACCAAAATCAAATGTTGAGGACGACTGGTGGTCAGAAGTGGCTTGGGTAGGAGGCCCATAGCATGCTGGCGGAGCCCAGTGATTGCGGCAGTGGCGAGCAATATGACCGACACGTCGGCAGTTGAAGCATATGGGCTTGTCGTCCAGTGTACGCCATTCGGACAAATTGCGCTGTCGAGAGTAGTTGGACCCCAATCGAGGAGCGGGTGGACGACGATAAAAAGGCTCGGCAGAGTAGACTGGTTGAATGGGATGTAGGCCGACGTTCGATAATTCTTGACGAACGACGGCTTGTATCAGTGAGGTAGTGGTCGGTGAAAGATCAGGCGTTGGAAATGGAGTAGCTACTGGTTGGGCTGTCTCGACCTCACGACGAATGATGCGGGTGAGGTTGTCACATCGGGGAACCGGGCGGACGGAGTCATCACAAGAGGAAGTAGCAGCTGTGTTCGGCAGGCGCGTGATGCCGTGGGTGACGTGGTGGGCTTTAGCCTGTTCTAGACGGCGGCACTCTGTCAGGATCGTGTCGATTCTCCTGACATTATTAAAACCAGCAGGTTGAAGGCATCGTCAGCAATCCCTTTGAGGACATGGTTAACTTTTTCTTCTTCTGACATGCGCTGGTCGACCTTGCTACAAAGTGCCAAGACGTCAAGAATGTATGAGACGTACGATTCAGTAGACGTCTGGGCGCGAGTGGCGAGAGTCTTCTTGGCAGCGAGCTGACGACCAGATGAATCGCCGAAAAGATCACGGATCTTCGATTTGAAAAGATCCCAGCTTGTGATTTCGGCTTCGTTGGTTTCGAACCATGCCCGCGGCGTGCCGTCGAGGTAGAACACAACATTGGCGAGCATGAGCGTGGGATCCCAGCGGTGGGTAGCACTGACTCGCTCGTACCGGTGCAGCCAGGAGTCAACGTCGATGGTGCCGTCAGCGGCACCATCGTTCCAGGATCCCGCAGGGGTGGCAGGATCCCGCAGGGGTGGCAGGGTGACGTAGGGGTTCGACTCGGATCGAGAGACCGGTGGGGATGAGGCACTGGCAGTTGAAGTAGCCGAAGAGTCCCCGGTGTTGCGACCGCTGCGCGTCTCCATCGAAGTACGGGAGTCGTCCACCTCCACCAATAATGTTACGGGTAACTTATTTAATAAATTAAATACGATGCACTGTGCTCGGCGAACAAGATGGCGACCGTTCATAAACAACCAGCCACCAACGTCGTCTTTCTCTTTCTTCCAGACAGGCTGTGCCGGCTGTTGCGTATTAATATCATATGGTTGATATTTATTTGATGTGTACTCGACATTACATGGTTGTCTAGGATGAGTTGGGAGATGCGATGAGCTGGATTGATGGAAGAAGAGTTAGGCAAAACATGAACAATGTTATGAAAGAGAGAAAATCCTCGCAAATTTATGGCGCATCTCAAGACTCGGCTGATCTTCCTTTTTCTATACGTTAGTAATTACACTAGTAGTGGAAGAATAATCAAGGCAAATAAAGCTAACGCAAAATTTTGAATTGACTTTATTATAATGTGTTTAGGGGTATTCCAAAAGGAAGAGGCACACTCGATTTTAGGTTTGATTAGTGTTTGTAACCAAGTAATTTCACCCGAGCAGATGCATGTGTTAGATTTTGATTGAAGGGACACTGAAGTCGAAAAACAATTTACCTCAGAGTGAAAGCTCAATGTACGACAACGTCTCCAACGACAATATTATCAAGATCGGTGCCCTACTTACCGAGAAATATAAGTTAAATGCACGAAAACAGAATCGCTACGCGTAGGACATTCGCAAATCATCCGGATGATGTGAGAGGCACCGCCTACAGCTAATCAGTAGTAATCGAACAAGCAGCACCTCAATAAAGAACCTTCTGTGCATCAAGAGACGTAATAAAATGCTGCTTGTTAGTTTTTGTTTCTTTCGTGAAAAAAGTTACTATGGGGAATGGCGTGAGGGGTTCAAAAGTTCCACTTTTGCCTAGTTGTTGCTATATAGACAGGTCGTGCTATCTAGCGGGGCCCAGTGTAACCAAGCTCGTCTGCCATCTTGAAGGCCATGGCAGGAAAGTGTTCAATGACTGTTGTTGCTGCTGTGACTTTCGCTACTTTCGTTCTGCTGCTACTAGTGTCGGCAGCCACGCAGTAGAGCCGGGCAACATTGTGCTTGTCAACAGTGATGTGACGCGCTCCGCTTGAGGCGGGTAAATTGAAGTGCACTAACCCAATGCGGACCACTAAAACATAATCATAAGTATATTTCAAAATAAGCACTTCCTTCGAACAGAAGTAGCAGCACAAGGTGACTAGATCACTATTTAAACAATTAGCGTCGACTTAATAGTTGCCTTTAGTGTCCCTTTACGATAGCCTAAACTATGGTCTGCAGGATTAGCAATATTCTTTATCTGAGTGGCCCAAGTGTCATGAACCAGCGCTAAAAAAAATGCGCGCCGCCGATTTATGGCGACCAAGTGTCAGAGAGGCGCCTGAAGGCCAACGATAAAGAAGAAAACAAGTATCCAAAGATTCCTCGGGCGCGCCGTCTTTCCCCCCCTCGGAAGCGTAGTTTCGCCGACCAACCTCCTCACATCGGCGGCCGAGCAAGCCCTGGTGGAAGGTTCTAGAAGGAAAGGGGCGTGGTGATGCAGAGTTGCGTCGCGTGATGCGGACGGCCCTCGAAATGTCTCGCTCTTTCCCCAGTCTTGGCTGTTCATCGCGCCGCCGAAACGACTAGAATTTTCTAGAATGTAGCGCGAAAGGCATTTAAGCGAGCAGCGGAGAAAGGAGGTAAGGAGAAGAAGAAAGTTTGCGCCAGGGTGCGTAGGCAGATGAAAGTTTTGCGAAAGTGTGCGTAGGGTCTTTCCGCCGTATCGTATCGGCAAAAAAAAAAACTTCAAAAGGAAACAAAATTTTGTTATATGTATTTCCTAGTTCTAATTACATGGAGGTTTCGGCCCGTTAAACCCCACATATATATCAATTTCCTGGTTCCAGTTTTAATTGTGAGTGTTAATACTAAATGCCAAGGAAATTAAATAACATCGAAACCATGGTTGGAAAAGTTAATTATAAAATAAGGTGTTCATGAATCAACTCCCTCAGAATGATTGGGCTATGAGTCTGAGAGCGACCAGCGGAGTGATATTTTGGTGAGTTTGGGTTCAAGTGCGTCTGGTTGAGGAAAACATTAGGGTGTGTGAGTTCGAGAACATTCGGTTGAAGAAAACGCATTGTCCGAAGCCCTAGCACAAAAATCGGCCCCGTATCTGCATATTAATCTGCAAATGTCGTCGAAAGACGATAGTCTTGCGTCTGGAGAGAATAAACAAAACGTTTATTTGATGTTCTGTGCAAGAAAATTAGTGAATGGTATTCTGGAGGCGCTGCGTTATAGTGCGTTGAGCGTACAGCGGAGGCGAACGAGCGCACCAAGTCACGTCACACGTGAGGCATGAGCGCTATTTGGCAGTTATTTTGGAGAACGAGAGACGTGGCTCTGAGACGGGTGCGCACGCCCGTCTCAGAGGTGATAAGGTGTAGAACGGAAGGCGACGGGTAGGTGCCACCACCGTGTCGTCTTAGCAAAGCGTTGGAAACACTTTCCTTTTCGTGCAAGCGTTGCATGGTCAACGCCGCGTGATAAACGCTACGGTCCTTAGAATAACCTATGTATGCCTTTTTTAGTAAAAGATGCACATACAGAACCTATACGTGTTATTATGGTGCCTCAGATATGCGCGATAATTGCTTTTTAATTGACAATCGCACAAGTATGAACGCTGAATCTTGAGCAACATTGGTGGGCTCTGCGGATGGGGTCAACTGTTTGCGATATCCGCTGGTGCCGTTTAATGTGCCCGGTACCGTTAAGAGTGGACAAACGAACAAATGGACAGACAGACTAAAATTTTTGTGTCGAAGGTCCCCAAGAAAGACTATCGTCTTTAAAATATATGTCTTGAGTGCACCAGAACACATTCGACCAGAGGACATTCAACCAGAACAAATCCCACCAGAAAACACCACACTGGTGTGGTCTTCCCACCAGAATGCATTCTGCTAAAACATGTCCCGCCAGAACACACCCAAATTGGTCAGCCTTCCCACCAAGACACACCAAACTGCGCCAATTTCTTACCAGAACACATCCAAACAAAACGCATCTCACCAGGGCACACCGGTGTGAGTCAATTTTTCTACCAAAACCCAGCACAGCAGGCTGACGTGTACACCAGAACACACCAGCAAGTTGTGATGTATCCACCAGGTCACACTAGACATATTCTGGTAGGTTTTTCAACTGGGACCGATCCTGTAGCCGTGGCTAGTTGCAAGTTGGTAGTCGAGGATTCCTCACAGAAAGGGCCGCCAGATCATGAAGTCCCGACTGGCATGCATCGTAGTTTCTCCTAAAACAGGGTTATGCAGGCGATATGGCGCGGGTACACTATGAAGTACCACCGGTTGACCCTGTACCGGAGCAGGACGGGCGAACAGTAGACCAGGGTAAGCAGCTGCACGAGATCAGATGTTCTGGTTCTGGCAGCTGACGTGCGCAGACGGTGGGGCAGGGAAGTGGCATAGAGTTATCTGTGGTGGGACACCAATGCTGTAGCAGTGGCTGTTCGCTGGGTGGTAGTCGTGGATTGCTCACAGAAGGGGTAACCAGGTTTTGAAGTCCCGACTGGCATGCACTTGATGCCGTTGTTTCCCCAAAAAACAGGGTTATGCAGGCGATATGGCACGAGGACACTACGGAGTGCCACCGGTTGACTCTTTGCCGTAACAGGACGGGCGAACAGTGAACCAGTGTAAGCAGCTGTACGAGAAGAAACGGGTTGCATTAGTGAATGCTCGTTGCTTGCGTGCTACCAAGCCCACTGGGGAGTCATCGCTAAGAACCTCAAAAATGTGCTCCTGCAAAGAATACAAAAAGGGAATGAAAGATTTGAGCGCTGATTACATGCACACTATTTTACTATATAAAAAACTACTCAGTAAATAAATTTCATTGTCATATGCAGTGCTTTTGAAGCCATGTTTGCGTGTTGATTGCATTTTTGTTAATGTACTTAGCCCCAAAACAATGTATTTTCTCTTGTCCATGAGTTCATTTGTGTATTTCAGTATGAACAACAAAATTCAACGGGCCAAGACGTCAATTCGTCTGCATTGGCGACACCTGGTTGCTATTTTACTCTTTTACCGCGCTATATTACATGCACCTGTTTACTTGATTACCTGCCTAGAATTGTACCTGCATCAGGTATTTTTGAATGTGAAGCATTTCTTAGCGAACTTCAGAAACTTTGAACGGATCAATCAATCAATCAATAAATAAATAAATAAATAAATAAATAAATAAATAAATAAATAAATAAATCTATCTATCTATCTATCTATCTATCTATCTATCTATCTATCTATCTATCTATCTATCTAGCCGCTTACGACCCTTAGGTCTCCTGGTAATTTCAATAACGGGATCTATACCAAAATTGGTATGTCATAGCATGACTATATGACGAGCATACGTGAGAGGTCAGTAACGTATTCTGTCGAGCTAGTTGGTGTATAGCTGTGTAAAATATCGTTGGCCCCAGCTTGAAAAAAGACGAAAGAAGAGACACGGAGAGGGCCCTAACATGTAAATCATGGTATGCATGTCATGTAAGTTATGACTACACGCCACGATCATAGTGCGCTCGCAGTTGTTTTGCTAGCTTCACAAATACCAAATTTGGTATTACGAGACGTGAATGACTGACGAAGGCGCGAACATGGTAATCATGCCATGCGTGTGATGTAAGAACATGACTGCACGCCACGCGCATGATGAACTCACGGCCTTTTCGCTAGAACTTGACATATACCAAACTTGTCATTACGCGACGTGAATGGACGACGAAGGTAAATGACACGTCCAAACATAATAATCATGAAATGCGTGTCATGTAGAACATGGTTACATATTATGCTGATAGCGCGCTCGCGGCTGTTTCGCTACCTTGACATATATCAAATTTATTATTACGTGACGTGAATTGACGACGAACAACAATGCCTGGCGCAAACATGATAATCACGACATGAAAGTTATGTACGGCATAATTTACATGCCTATCCCTGCTGGTGCTGACATTGCAAATGTTAGTGGTGCTGTCGTTACGCGACTATAAGCAACATAATTGCATCCTATATAGATACGTGAGTGCGCAGAACATTTCTAATAGTGTTTACTATACCGGCGTGGCTCTTCGGCAGGCTGGCTACCATGCATTCGGCTATCACGCACAAGGCCCGAGTTCCAGTTCCGCGCAATCCTGGGTATCTTAGCTATATGCTACACTCCCAGTGACGCTGACCTCTAGTTGCTCCGAGACAGCGCTCTTGCCACCGGGGACGAAGCTGCATGCACAGTGCTCATTCTCGGACAATGCGTGCCAGTGCCACGACATATAGGGTGAATCAGCTGTCTTCACTCGGGCTCAGAGGTGAAAAGCGCTTCAACCAGGTGTATTTTTAACAGCAGCTGCAGCATTTTTGACCTCCTAGCCTGAGTTAAGACAGCTTTTCGTCCTCCATGCACAACAACAGTGTATTTTCAACCTGGTATAAAGTCTATGCTTAATCACGTAGCTGTATAAAAGAGTGTCACGAATTTCCACAGTGCGTGAAACACTTTAGTTGAAATCAAACTTTTGCTCAAGTACAACACTGTGCAACTGTTTTTAGCACACTTGTTCTTCGCTGCCTTGAAAGAAGCGTAATTGCTAAATTAAAAAAAAAGCACTTACACACGTACCTTTTGAGAGGTGCAGTTTTGGTGTATTGTAAACAATAAGCACGAGAAAGGTGCACCTGTAACGTACACATCAGTATCACTGTTCAGTTTCACTTTTCAGTTTCATTGTTTTACTGTCACACACTGCCGGAGCTAGGTCATGCACCCTCGACCGCAAGTGAAGTCAAGTCGTGTTCGCGCAGGTTTCGGCCATGTTGGCACGGTGGACGAAGGTAGCAGCCAGATGCACGGCCAGTTGCAGACGCAGCCACCGAGTTCTGCATCTGTAGTCACGGAGGCCGCCGATGAAGTACTCATCAAACCCGGAGAGCTTAGCTGCAAGACCAAAGGCACAGCACGGCTTTATGTGGAGGCAGCCCCAGGTATGCTCAATGCTATTGTAGCGGGAAGTATACCCGTGACCTTATTTAGGTGCCAGCATCGCGAATTATAAAAATCATGCGAGATAGGAACTATAAATCTGTTCAAAATGATGAATTCTGCTTTTAAAGAACAGTGCCCTATGAAAAAACGTCCACTATAGGAATGGTAGATTCCACCATCCACCAGTTTTGTGTATTATGGTGCTGAAAACGTTGGTGGCACAAGGTGTTTGGTGGCGTATGGTGAAGCGGATGGTGGATGGCACTGGAGCCGGCAATGCTGGAGCTCGAAGCAGGGCAGAACCACCGTGACGAGCTGCCACTAAAGGAATAATAAAAAATAATTCTATAAAGAGATATAGAAAGCACGCGTAAAAAAAAAATTCGGCAGATCCCACGTACCCGGGAGCCCCGCCGCGGTGGTCTAGTGGCTAAGGTACTCGGCTGCTGACCCGCAGGGCGCGGGTTCGAATCCCGGCTGCGGCGGCTGCATTTCCGATGGAGGCGGAAATGTTGTAGGCCCGTGTGCTCAGATTTGGGTGCACGTTAAAGAACCCCAGGTGGTCTAAATTTCCGGAGCCCTCCACTACGGCGTCTCTCATAATCATATAGTGGTTTTGGGACGTTAAACCCCACATATCAATCAATCAATCAATCAATCACGTACCCGGGAATCAACGTTATGCGAAGCATGTGGAGGAAAGGTGAGACTGTGTTGTAATTTTTTGACTGAGCGACATGTCACGAAATAATGCTAAATAATGCTAAATATACTCCCCTCTTTCGCAACGCAGCATTCTTTCGCGACTGAAATTTCTTTACCGATTACATCATGGTCGATTCCGCATGTCACGATCTCATTACCTGCTAGACCCGCCCAAACACTCATCGTGACTGAATTATTCCTAAACTATCCACCAACCTTTCAGTCGTGTTAACGCTCACGAACATTCTCTTTTTCTGTCAGCTATCCACCATGGAATAGACTAGACAACAATATTGTGTGCTGTAACACCATTCAATCATTTATGAACATAGTACAGTGTGTTCATTTTAAATTATAAGTGGTTTGACATTGTATCTTCTTTCTTGTTATTTCGTTATGTAATTTCTTTCGATGCTTAGTCTGTAATTTCTTGTCTCCACTCCTGCATAGGCCGTGAAAAGCCTGCAGTATGTTAGAAAAAACCGGAACATGCGTGTTAACAACAGAAGCTGATAAGAACCGCTGGCCCTGGAAACTGAGATGCTGAGATAAGATGCTGGCCCTGGAAACTGCTGCATAAATCAACTTCAGTGCATGGAAACTAACCGCGATTGACGTTAGCCTGACGTGACGGCTGTATCAAAGGAGTACGTATGGAATGTTTATAAAATTGGGTAGGCAGCACTGCAACCACTATTCACGTTTCATGAATCTTAGCGTCTATTTGAAAAGTAGTTCCGAGATGTGGCGTTGCTCTGTGGTAGAATGCTTGACTGCCACTCCGAATGCTTGGGTTTGAATCCTGCTGGGACCTTGAAATTTGTTATTTGCATTCGTCGGTGGGTCAACGCTGCCTATGCCAGGTGTTTCTTAACATTGACAATTATTCTACGTTGGGTCGACGCTACCGATGTCAGGTATCGCTTAACGGCCACGCGTTAAAATCGCCTATATGTGTGTTCTCGTCATTCCTGAGTATACGTACTAAGTATCAATCATCTGTGGCTCATACCCACATACCAGTGGCACATACCCACCCATAGGTATGTGCCCCTGTCTGGCGGGAAGTGTTTGACGACGCACGTGACACGATCGTAACAATATTCATGCCTCGTCTCTGTGTCGTCGTTTTGTTCTCGTGCTATAACTATCGTCATGTCATACCAACTATCCCAAGCTGCCACACTTGACCAACGGGTCATTTCGCCAAACCATCTTGCTCTCCCATGATAATTTTGGTTCACGCCAAGTTAAGGCGGTTACCACGAGAGCACCCAAACGTAAGAAGATAGATAGATAGATAGATAGATAGATAGATAGATAGATAGATAGATAGATAGATAGATAGATAGATAGATAGATAGATAGATAGATAGATAGATAGATAGATAGATAGATAGATAGATAGATCTACGCTCAAAATCACCCGAGTTTGCCAAGAAATGCTTCGCATTTAAAAACCTAGCACCAAAGACACAGTGGGGCTTGAATCCGGATCAGCTGCCTGCCTGCCCAGTATTCTACCCCTGAGCCACGCCGGTGCTTGGGACTTGTACGCAAACTTTCCTTAGGCATGCTTGATGTTGGGGAAATTAATCGCGTTAATATCAGTAATAAATCGTTTTAGAACAGCAAAGAGCAACAAGGCGTTACACAAAGCGAATAGCGTAACGAGTGGGTCGTCCAAAGCTCCAACCCATTACAACAGCTTGTTTTTGATCAGCTGTTAACCTTGCCGAAATATTTTGTGGTTCGAAGCAACTCCGCCACCACATCACGGCGCAGCTCACATAGAAGCATTGCAGTGACGCTTACCCATTGGTTGGCCACATAGCGCCACGATCGGCGACGCGCTATCTCAAAAAACTATTTTTTACAAAGCCAGAGTGACCACCAACCTAGTGAACACGAGAAATGCAAGACGCCGCCCCACAGATCTGTACACAACTAAACAAAAAAGTACTTCGTATGATTTTCGTCATGAGGCACTGCATGAAGGGGCTCCCTCCCCCATGACAGCAAAGCACACGCGAAGGCTGGGTGATGGGCGAGAGCAGAAATCGGCTACAGGAAAGGGTGGCGAACCGCTGCATCACGCGCATCTGGCTGGCATTGATAAAATAGAGGAGGCGTTGCTGAGGGACTGTGGTAATGCCAGAACGCGCGCGCGCCCAGAGCGCTTGAAGCGACATAGAGGCGCGAGGTCACGTGATGCGAGTAAGCCAATCACATCGGCGGCCGCAAAAACAGATGCGATACCCTGAAAGCTTTCCATATAGTCTACGGGAAACTGTAGGGTGCCTCGATGCGAGTGCCCTATCCGTTCCTCGCCTCCGTAACGCGCGTTCACAGACGTGTTCCGGCAGAATGCGTATTATGCACTTAACCCCAGCTACTGGATGCATATATCAGAATTTGTAGCTTAACATTTCCTTCAGTGCCAGTAATCAAAATCTTAGTTTAAAAGATGCGTGTGTAACAGTTTACGACCTCTGCCTGAAGCCATCAGTAAATGAGAAAGTAAAGAAACTTAAGAAAGTCTTTCATTTCATTTATTGTACCCTCAGGAAAAGCGTCATAGAAGTGAGTGGTAACAAAGAGTATTACAATTAAGGTAAACATAATGAAGAGCAACAACAAAAGTTACGTCAACCAAAACTATTTACTATTAGTTAAAATTGTCCGAAAACATTGATCTGCGGTGAGAGCGGGAAGGAGGTTCCAATCCTTTCACGTCATAGGAAAAAATGAAATATGAAAAGCGGAAGCCTTGCAAAACGGAACTGTAATTTTATGTCGGTGATAAATGTGTGACAATGCAGACTGAGGAGGTTAGTTGAAGTCAGTGCGTAATAAACAATGATAAAATATGCGATGAAAGGGACAAATGGACCTTATACTGAGGCCAAATGAATGACTCAGCAAACGCAGTTCCGGTTATGCGAAGTACGGATGCTGCAATAATACCACAAAATTAATGTAAAATCACATGTACGCACTCATGTGCGCACTGCTTTTCTTGTTCGATACAGATCATTTTTGCACCTTTTGTTGCCGACGGCCTTCACGTATTCTGGGTACTTATGCATGCACTAAACGTATTGTGAGAAAATTGTCAGCAATCTGTGTGGCTTTTGTGACTATTGTTCACATATTCCGGGCAGCTGCACAGCTACATGAGCCATTCTTGACCACCATCTCCCACTAAAGGGAAACATGCGTAGATGCGAAGCAGCGCACGCTAACACTTAAACTGGGAAGGCGCAAAGCGTGCAGTGATGAATGAGTGTTTCCCATTGGAGCACGTCAATCGCTGCCAATAGGCAATGAGAAACGTAAACCCCGAATAGACACAGAGACCCGCAGCCCGCTTTCACTTAACGCGCACGCTATAAATTTTCATTGTTAAACAACGCGCATGAGGAATCTCCCACCGTCACTGCCTTTGAGGTCACGATCTAGTGCCTTTATATGGGTGGCCAGTGAACAGTTGTGTAGTGCGAACAGTCGGTTTTTTTTTTCAATACATAAACTCGCCAGCAAGAAAATTATTTTTTTATAGAGAGACGCTGCCTGCGTTGGCGTTGGGAGCGAGAGAGGTGCGGAGGAGATGCGCATGCGCAGAAACCCATGCGTCACGGCCAATCGCACCATTGAGTTTCACGAAGTGAAAAGTTTGCGTCAAATAGAAAACGTTTCAATCAAGCTCGGCAATGACAGACGAGTCTGAGGGATCGTTTCACAAAAATTCCGGCGCTTTCCACTCGCAATCGAAGACACCGACGACACAGACACCGGTATTTCTGCCAAACGAGGTCTTGAACGCGGTCGCTTTAATGCATGCTGTGAACTGATAGCGGCGATCACAATCATCGGTCGTCGGTAACCTGATAGCAGGCGGAACAGGTCGTTTACATCAGTCATCGAGCATTTCAGCGTTTGCAGTGGTGCTCACGTAAGCTGCCGAATAAACATTATTCGCGCCCTGCGCCTAACCTTAACAGAACATTCTGAACCTATCACGAAGTTACGCAAAAATTGCGGAGTGGTCTGCGCCGATCGTTGCTCAGAGTTTCCGTACGTAAAAACAGAATAAATCGCAATAAGAAACGTGCGTGTGAGTAGCTTGGACAACCATGTTTCACATGTCAAACACTGGTGGCGTTTTTACCCCTCCTCCTAGAAACGCATGATCCGAAGGTAAAAAGTTGAACAAGCAATGCAAGTTAAAAAGGTAAGAAATAGAAATTGAAGAAACCATGCGTCAGTACCAGGTTCCTACATGTACGTATAGCCAATGCTTTGGGGGGGGGGTGCTCGTGCTTCCTTCCCCCCAGAATTGGGATGGACGAGGGTGTTTTACCGAAAATGAACAATAAAAGTCGGTGATCTTATGAAATAATCAAAACCTTGAGACCCTTTTTGCTTCTCCCGAAGCAATTTCTGGCTACGGACCTGGTCAGAACAGTGACGTCACAAGCATCACGAGGTTCCATCCGAACAATGTGCACAGTCTCTAGCAGTGGTTTACGGCGGGAGCGCCGGGAAGCGTCTGCGTGACTTTGTAGTTGATATGGATGAAGCGTTGCACATGTGTGACCATAGCAGCGGCGTGGCAGCTTTACGAAGCGAACTCGTTGACGTACGGTACCCAGACGTAAGCATCAGGTCTTTAGACGGCTTGTCTGTGCCAAAGGTTGTACGATTGTTGTAGGCCTGTAAATTCAATGTAGAGAAAGCTGACGAGGCTTTACTGCCCATTCAGCGAAATATTCCGCTTTTTCGACAGCGGTAAGTGTACGGCCTTATCTGAGGTCGTCGACACTTCTCGTCCGCAAAGAAAGTGGTAAAAGGTGAATGCTGAGATATCCTGAATCGCAGTACCGGAGGCGAACGTTACCTAGGGGCGAGGCATCATACCAATACATGAGATCATTTGAAGCTTGCGCGGAAAATATGTGGGAAATCGCTTTGTTCAGACTATATGCATTCGGTCTGCAGATGACACGCAGTAAGAGGGACGACTGACTTGCATGGCATTGCGCAAAAGCTGCGCAGAAAAGGCCATACCACCATCTGTGATCACTACGTCTGGCACAACAAGGTGGAATAGTGTTGATAACATCGAGAGTTTTCTGTCCCAAAACTACGATTAATATGAAAGACACCGTCGTGGAGGGCTGCGGAAAATTGAGGAGTTCACTAACATGCACTGATATCACGCAGCACACGGGCCTCTAGAATTTCGAATCAATCACAATGTGATCGCCTTGGCCGGGATTGAGCCCGCGACCTACGGGTCAGCAGCTGATCCCCATATAGACGCTAAACCATAGCGGTGGACAGGCTGAACGATTTTAAAGAAATACTAAAGAGAAACGGCATTTTGTCGTTATGATAGGGTGCTCTTTTACAAACGAAAAGCACCACTCTTGTCGTGATAGGATTCCTGGTAAGTGAGAAAACGCGAAAAAAGAAAATTTTGGTGCCTGGTGATGACGCCAGCTTGAAGATTCCCACCAACTAGTCGTGGCATATAGACTTTGATGGCGTATACTATGACCACGGCTTTAGTCAGTAAATACGACGTACTATCAGCGTCAGATAGGGAACCCAAACAGTGGCAAGCATTTGCGATGGTACAGTGCACGCCGTCCAGCTATCACCATGGACAGGCACGCACATCCTATTCGGCAGCTCTGCTTATATATGCGTACCTGTGTACATGGTGATAAGTGGATGGCGCGCACTATACCATCGCGAAGGCTTGCCGCTGTTCTGGTTCTATTTGACGCAGATAATACGTTGTTTTTCAGGCCTGTCACCATATGGGTGCAAGCAAATATTTTGATGGGCTTTATCAATGAAGAGTTTTAAGGATCATGCGATTTCGCCAATTCGTGTAAATGCATGTATCACTAGTTTCATTAAACACTACAAGTGTCAAAACGAATAAACAGTAACACAGGGTTTATCCTGTAACATTTCACGATTTTTATCCTATTAATTACACTATATACATGAATGCTTAAATAGCGTCTAAAAGGGCGCTATTGGGGCCGCATGATGGTATACCCGCACAAACTACGAGCGCAGAGTTGGGGAATCCTAATTATATCGTATATACTAGACTTCAGATTGTAAATTCGGCACGGGAGATCGAGCACACACAGCGCAGGAATTTTTCTATGTCCACGTCTCATGCCGAAATTGAGCCATAGAGATAAGTAATATGGTTCAACTACCTGGAAAGCAATACGCTTAAGAGCGTGTTTTCATGCAAGGTTAAATTTGAACTTCGCAAAGGCTTTCTCTGTCTAGGCCGTAGTAAACCTGGGAAGTATAGTCTAATGTAGAATATTGCTAGATCACCAGCATTAAACCTTTCCTTTTGGACCATTTCATGAGCATTGTTAACGTAAACACGCAGTTTCCTAACACAGATCTTCCTCTCCGACAGGGCACTTTAAGGTGACGGATCGCGCAGGCCTTGAAAACGGCACCGGTCAACCAAACAGCGAACGAGTGCTGCTTCGCAGCCGGGGAAACATGACCTCGTTGCAACACGGCTGGGCGCGCTTAGGTCACTGGGCTCAAGGACTGCTGGCTGGGCTGGAACTTTGGCAGGCAGTGGTCACCTTGCAAGAGGGTGCCGAGCTGGACCCGCTGGTACTCAGCACTCTCACCTACCTGCTGGGTACCGTGGCTCTTGTGTCAACGCTCGACAGGTGCGACTTTGCAGGCACTGTTGTAGAAGAGTACCGTCGTCGGGCTTTGTAGAATGAATGGAGGTTGCCAAGGGGAAAATCGGTGGCAGTTTTTTCGTTCAGCTACACAAAGCTATCTTCTAAAATATAGGTTAAACTACCACAGGTGTGCAAGAAACTGAAATGAAATGTATTCGCTACAGCAGTGACGTCAGATGTTCAATTTCACCACTTCACTTGAATTGCGTCATGTATGTTATGAACACCTAGCAGTTCATAACATTAAAATCAATATCTCATGACAGGCAGTTCCAGTCGTGTCGATGCGCACTACTGCAACCAAGTCGTAGAGACACAGCTATCGGCGATGAAAAATGCACGCAATCCACCTTTTTCACGTCGCCCGGCGCACGTGCCCTTCAAAGTCGAGAAGCGTTTCTTCATCTTGGACGCTTTGCTTCTGGCAGTGTCGTTTGCACTGTCTCCTCCCGGAATGGCAGAGGGCAGCAGAGGAGAATGAAAGAGCCGCAACTTGAAAGCTGTAGGAAGTGTGGAGCATCGCCTACTGTCCTACAGCGACGCTCGAGTTCACGAGCAAGCGCACGCTGTCGTTTCAACCGTGCTAGGCATCCACGGCTGGAGAGGCGACCTTAATTAGCTAATCAGTAGTGCCCTCTTTTTTTTCTTAGTGGACGTGGTTCTCCGCCAACATGGGTGCCTCCGTCTCGGGTATCACCAACCCCAACGAAATGGCTCACGCTCAGTCGCGATGATTCATTTTCCGCTCCGGGCTAACGAGCCTCCCTCATACTGAAGGGGAGGGGAGTGGTGACGGCGCCGACGGGGACCCATTGACCACCTTTCATAAGTTGTGTTCGCACTACTGATTAAGTAGGAAATTCTTTCCAGATCCGCACAGAGAGCTAACAAGGAGACAGCAGATAGCCCTCCGACTCCTCCAAACTAACTCTTTTCCGTCACCGGCCACTATGGCGCTGTATACGAACATTTCTCCTAACTGCTCGGCATGCGATCAGCTCGCCACCTTCCCTCATTTGATGTGGCGGTGCCGCCGCTTGCGCGTTTCGACAAGGAGGCATCACGTAAGCGAGCCAGCCTTTTTAGAATATATCGCAAGTCCACAACTTACGAAACAACTCCGGGTGGTCCAGGAAGCCTGTGAAGCGATCGGGAACCTTTGGTCCCCGAACCCGTCGCTGGTGCAGCCCTCAGTGGGTTCTTAGGAACCTTCTTCCCAGGACGCAAATAAAGTTCATCTGTCTGTCTGTCCTCCTTTCCTTCGTTCTAAATCCTCTTTACCACATCTGTACTGTACACATTATTAGAGCAGATGAGCAAGTCCTGCTTGTTCGCCTACTTACTTTCAATTTTCTTTCCTATGTTTTCGTTTCGTTGTCTAAGCTTTCCTTGCCTCTTGTTTTCTTGGGCGTGCGTTGCGTCATCACCCTTTCCAAAGTATAAACAAATTGGCCCTACAGGCCTTATATTCTTTACTTTGCATCCTCCATCCCTTTCTTTGATATATTACAATCACGAAAAGAAAGCTGACATGGACAAACCCGAAACTTCAACTGAGACAAGACGCATACATGTAGTGAAACATTGCACAGCACAAAACATGTGACTACCACTGAGCATAATCGCTAACAAGTGATGAAGGGAAAAAAAGTCCAGACAGCTTTACCTTGGCAGAGGATGTGACTACCGATTCGCGCAAACACTCACGTTAATCGGTCTCACCACCATCACGACTCTTCTCCTCACCCTTCAAGTTCCCCTTGCTATACATGGCTATGCTATGCTTCATCCTCCTCTTCTCCTTTTCCTACTCCTTACTGGCACTTCCCAATCACTCCTCGAGTACCACACATGGCTGCGCTATTCTCTACCTGCTCCTATGATACAGTCTCTATTACCTCTTGCTTTGTATGAACTAGCTATCCCAAGATGCTTTATTAAGCTTTAATTTCTTATTTCTTCTCAGCTTCACTTCCTTTTCCCACCATCTGCTATACAATGGCGCACAAAGCTATGCTTAACTATGCTGGCTTTGCCGTGCTTTACTTCCTCCACCCTTTCCCATTGTTCTTCTCCACTCTTTACCTTTCCTTTGCTATACTATACTCGCTGTGCTATATATGGTTTCACCTGCGTGACATCATACATGACTATGCTATGCTTTACCATCTTCCTGCTTGTTCTCTTCCTTCCCTTTCCCGCCCCCTGGCTATGCTGTACGATACATGACTATGTCATACCTGGCCACCCTATACGTGGTTTCGGCTGCACGACACAACGCGGCATATGAGACGACGGCGTACGAAACCCCAGACCCATGAGGCACTCTGCCCTAAAAGAAAGAGAGAAAAGCTTTATTTGTGCGTAACGCGGAGCATTTCAAATGGTCGGGCGCCCATTCCAGGGCTCCGCTGGCCCTAGCCATCATCTCTACCCGTTGAACCAGCCAACACTAATCAGCAATGGACGAGCTGGACAGCAGTGCCTCCCATTATTCCTCTGTGTTGTTCATGTTGTGGTGTTCTTCATCGTGATATGTACAGTCCCATACGATGTGATGTGAAACAGAGTTGGTGTGGCCCCACACCTCTGTATGCTGTGGTGTAGAATACATGTAGTCCGTGTAAGTTTGTGCATGTGTTTGTTTAGATTCTGCGTAATGTCGCCGATTTTATTACTGTGAGGGTCTTATGCGGCACTGGATACCGTTTTCTGTTGTCCGTGTAATACTGAAGAATCGTACCAAAGTTAGGGTTTAGGGACGTTGGATCCTCTATTGCAGTGTGCAAGGAAGCTCGCTGATTTGTGAAGCCTAGAGCCGCCTCATCCGCAAGCTGGTTCCCGGTGACGCCTTCGTGTCCTGGCGCCTGTTTGGGTGTATGCAAGTGGAACGTCTTTATGAGCTTTGGTTAGAATTTAGAACGCCTTCATACATATTCTACCCTTTTCGTTGTTCCTACATGCATCCTTCGAATTCATGATTATTTTCAGTGGGGATTTTCGCTCCCTGCCCTCCTTGATAGTCAGTGCGATCGCTATCTCCTCCGCTTCTGTGATGGACGCTTAGGCTACGGAGGCACAACTTGTAACGTTTCCTTTGCGGTCTGTGACCACGGCCACCATGTTATTTGCATTTGTATTATATGGTGCAGTGTCTGTAAATGTCGCCGTATTTAAATTATTTGTCTTTTTATTAATGTAAGCGGCTCTTGCTTTACATCTTTCAGCATGTAGAACTTGGTCCATGTTTTTGGTAGGGGACATATCTTGTACCAGGCTCTGACTGAGCACGACAATTCCTTAGCTCGTCCATGTGCCTGTACTTGTTCCCCGAGGCCGATCCTCTGAAGAATCACACTGCCGGTTGGCGTCTGTAGCAGGAGCTTAATCTGGGTGGTTTCCTGCGCTTCAGCCAACTCATAAAATGTATTGTGAAGTCAGAGCGCTGATAGCTTCACAGTTGAAGTGCTTTGTGGTAGTCACAGAACCACTTTACACGCCATCCTTATTATTTTTCTGCTTTTTCTTTCTTCTCTCTATTCATGTTGTGGTATGGTAGCGAGTATGTTAGTCTGCTGGTGAGCAAGCTCTTTACCAAACGAAGTGCGTCTTGCTCTTTAGTCAAGCACGATTGTTCGTTATTCGAGCTGTCATACGAACAATTTGTTGAGCTGTTCGTGTGTGTGGAGACATTGTTGATTTAACTGTAGCCACACCTTTAGGATTCAAACGTACATCTTCACTGGAATAGTACTGCCGTCTAGCGTCGCCTCAAGGCGGAGGCTCGGGTTTGTCCTTTCTTTTTTTTTGACTTTTGGAGAACCGAATGAGTTCCGATTTGTCTGCTGAACACTGAAGTCACCTTTCTTTAGTGTACTCTTTTATTGTTTTTAATGCTAGTTGGAGCCGCTCTTCTTTTTCTGCCAAGCTACCATTAGTTGTCCATATAGTGATGTAATCCGCATAGCTGGAGTGTTCGATGTCTGGAATATATTCGAGTTTTTTGGCTCGACCAATCATCGCTATGTCGATAAGTGTAGGTGAGATGACAGCGCCTTGTGGTGTGTCTGCTCGGTGGGTGGAATACTTTATATTCGTCTTCTCCTACTTTGAAAGACTACGGCTCTTTTAGTAAGGAAGTTGCGTACATACTGGTACGTCCTTCGACCACAGTTTGTCGCTGCTAGCCCATCTAGTATGGCTTTATGGCTTGCGTTGTCGAAAGTGCCTTTTATGTAGATGGTAATGACATTGCTTTCTCTTGCTTTTAGAACATTTATTAGTACTTCCTCCTTTAAAAGCCGAAGAATTTCCTGTGTCGAGAGGTTTGAGTGGAAACCAAACATTGTGTTTGCAACAAGTTATTTTGTTCAAGATGCCGTTGAAGTCTAGTGCTTATTAATCTCTCAAACACCTTGTTAAAGCACGAGGTAAGAGATGTCGGCCTGAGGTTTTCTAATGCCAATCTCTTTCCTGGTCTCAGTATCATAATTGTCACAGCATGCTTCCATTGCGGAAATATAGTGCAATTTACCCAGCGTTTGTTAATGAAGTTTAGAAGCGCTGTTATGGCTTCATCATTTATGTTGCGAATCATGGCATTGGTGATTTCTTCCGCCCCAGGCGCTGTGTTGCGTTTCATGCTGACGATTGCCACTCTGACCTCGGCATGCGTGAAAGGTGCATCCAGCTCTGAGCTTGGGAGTCCAGTGTATTGAGCCTAGTAAGGGGCTGTGATGGCCCGGGCGCCCAAAAACTTGATATATATGTCTTGAAGGAAGTCGTCTTGTGTGCCTGGATATTTGTGCAATAATCTTTCTAAACATTTTCGTCCTACGCGTTTAGTTTTCAGAGGGTCAATTATGGCTCTAAGGATATTCCATGTTTTTGCTGTTCCTAGAGTTCCATTTAGCGAACCGCATAATTGTTCCCAGTTGGCTGTCGCGAGTTGATTATCGTACTCTTCCGCTTGCTGCGTTATTTCTTTAATTTTCGCTTTGAGTTTATTAATTCGCTTTTGCCTTTGCCATCATTTAGTGGGGTTCCTTCATGCTTCGCACAGGTGGAAAAGGTGGGCGTCTACTTCAGGGGTGTCGTCTTTTCTAGCGACAGTTTTAGTGTGTAGTTGCTTTTCATTTCGGATTACTTTGCACCACTCGTTCAAGTCGTCTATGGCAGTACCGTGCACTTTTAGCGATATACTATATGCGGATTGCGGTGCTTAGTATATAATGATCGTCGCCCATGATTTCAAGGGTGTTGTACCAGTCCGCGCAGTGGCAGTTCTGTACTATAGTCAAGTCCGAAATTGTGTTTATGGATATGCTGTTGCCTTTTCTCGTTGGGACGGCAGGGTCCGTTAACACCGTCATTCCCCCTTTCTCTATTTGTCTTGCGATATTCTTGCCTTTGGTGTCTTGGATCTTATATCGCCAGCTTGCATGCCTGTCATTAAAGTCCCCAACTATGATTAGTTTTCACCAGTTTTGCTGTTTCTTGAAAGAGCTTGTCAAACATTGCTTTCTTTTGTGTCGGGAGGCTATAGATATTAGAGAGTTTGGGAATTGAGGCCCCAAGGAGCTTGGGGACCCAAGAAGCTTGCGACGCGCCAAAGTGCAAACGCAGAAACCAAGCCAATATTTGGCTCTTGCGTTCGTGCTGACCCAAGGCCCAAGACTTTTTTGGTTCAGCACTATCAAAGCTATGGGGTGTAAGGAAGCCGCAGAGTTGCGCAGAAAAACATAGTCGCAGGTTTAATAAGTGCCTTGAAATTGACCGGGTTGACAAAAATTGGCGTTTGTGTAGTATGTGTTACACGGCATCATTATGTGATACGTTTATTGTTAGCATTCAGTTCGCACGCATGAAATTATTTTTGTCTCTTACTTTCGGTAACTGCGTTTGCAAGTCAACATGGCAGCACCCATGAAGAAGCGACCGCCAACTTCAATCCAAACTTGCTTCTGCTACACGCCCACTGCAATAACAGCAACAAACGAATGGTGAAATCAACCATCGATTTGTTTCATCTTACTCCTAGAATAGAACATCAGGTACGTGTTGTCGTTATTAAGGAGATATACTGCTTGCTTAGCCGCACATGCTAAGACTAATGCGCCGAGGCAGGGCTTGGGCTGCGTCGCCAGACCAAGAACGCTGCATCTTCAAACATCAGACATGCAACATGGCACAGCGTTTCATGCGCGTCAGATCCTCTTTTGATGGAAACAAAAAGAAGAGAGAAAAGAAGCATTGCATTGAGAGACATGAAGGAACGCGTCGACGGAGAAGCAGTTATACGAGAACCACGATAAGCGTCGGAGAGAAACGGACACAAAGTGAAGTTATCCGCCGGCATGAGTGCCTACCGATCTTCAGAGTGCAGAGCTACGAATCCATGGTACGCTTCAAGTTTTTGGCGTGACTGTTTGTTTCACAGTGTTGCTGTATTATTAAGTTAATAAACCAGCCTTATCTGCAATGAGTGTGTATGGACAATTCGGGGAGCAGATTCCGTGAAGACGGTGAGCAGATGACATGGCGCGAATTATTACATGTGAAGAAGCTAATCGCCCTTTCTATTGGCTTAGGGGCCCTGTAGCCTCCACAGTGCTGAAGGGTGGGGCACGAAGGCGTCTTGGATCGCCAGCGAGACGAAGCAGACGCAGCGCGATCCATGGTGCCGTATTTCCCGCATAATTTGGCCACGGGTGGCACCCCATGTGTTTGACCCAATGCAGCCTGCGTTTTACCCAGTTCTCAAACTGTTATGATCCTGCGAACACAAGAGCAACCTATGCAACGAAGCTTGGGGACCCAGTGTCTTGGGCTTCCAATTCTCAAACTCTCTGTCAAGTACGAAGGATGCATGGCTCTCTTTGTAGGTAATTTCTGATATGAGATACGGGATAACCATCTGTTATATGGGCTGATGACATATTGCTGTAATTGAGTTATCGACTAATGTATCAACTTTCCATTTTATAAGTACAATAAGTCTCGTAGCCCCGTGATTTTGGTTTTGTTTCGGCTTCCTGCATTGCTATGACAGCAGGTGGCCTTTGTTGCGACGCCACCAGCTACAAAAGTTGCCCTCTTTCTCGTTGGAAACCACAGCAGTTCCACTGCCATATTTAGCAGTTTTCTGATTGATGCGTTTGATATTTAGCCATTCTACGTCTCCTGGTTCATGACCGAGAATCCGGGTCTGTTGTATATTTTCTCATATTTTTCTGTAATGTTGGCGCCTGTGGCATGCTTTCACAAGGCTTTCGTGAATTGGATGTGTTGTGCCTGGGTTTTCTTGTCCAGAATCTTGAGCTTTTTATCTACCTTTATCATCACTCGCTCCATGACTGTCGGTATAACTTGCTTTAGTGTTTCTTTCAGCATCGACAACGTAATTATTGAGTCGCCTTCTGCATTCGGTTGCGTCTGCATTTTCTGGCCACTCTGGGCTGGTAAATAGTCTTGTTGTGGGTGCCGTGTTTGTTGCTTTTTTAATTCCCTGTTTTCGCGTTCTAGGTCACCTATTTTTTTCCGCATTATATCTAATTCGCGTTCTAAGCTCATGAATTGTGGTGTTTGGTGTGAGTGTAGGAAGGATTTTGCTGCCCAGCTCACCTGGATCTTTGCTTTCTTGTTCTGTGCCTTCTTGCCCTTGTGCTATTGTTACGTTGCTTGGGCCCACTTGTGGTCGCTATTCCTGGAGTTAGCGACACCTCGAGAGCCTGACCTGCATCGGGATGTAGACCGAGACCTGGATCGGGAACTAGAACGGGCCCCGCCTGGCGGTGCAGAGTCCTCACGGCCCATGCTGAACCAGCGTCTCTTGAGTATGCCAGTGGTTTGGGGTGTGCTGTGTTTGTGCGACAGCAGTGACCAGCCCCTTTGAGGGAGGCGTTTGAGTTTTTTGGTGCACTCCGATGCCACCATGGGGTGGCCTCTGCCAAACAGGGCACATTCCGGTTTGCAAGTTTGGTCCTCAGGTGGGTCTCTTAGCTGGCAGTTGCTTCATGCCTTTGTCATTGGTGTGCAGCAAACATCCGTCATATGTCCCTGTTTTTTGCAGAGTTTACAGCACTGCCGTGTGGTTTGACAAGGCACGCACGGCATTTCGCCAGCGTAATAATACACAAAGCGCTGCGGTATTGGTCCATCGAACATGATCACAGCAGTTTGTGACTGTGCGAGCATGCGGGCTTGAACAATTGTCACTCCTTGAGTGCACACTTGGAGATGGCTCAGGAGTTCAGCTTTAGGCGTTTACGTTCTAATCCGTGTACCACTCATTTTAAATATCCTGCAGGAGCAGATATGTAGGTGTTTAGGCGGTAGATAGTGCCACTGAGCTCTAGTGTCTTTATATTCAAGATTTTTTCCCGCTACGTCTTCGTAGGGAGTGCTTGCAATGATTATGTTTTATCCATTGCGAAGGCGAAGCAGGAATTTCTGGCTGTTACAGGCCTCCGGGTCACCGTTTGCACGTTCTATCACTCGCGCAACCTCGTAGGCTTTCAGTGCCTTCATAACTAACCCTGGTCTGAGCCACATGATAAACTTCATATCGTGTTTCGGCAGCGGCGCCGCGCGAGTTCGTCGTCGACCCCTTTCAGATGCTCTTCCGCGTCGCTCTTTTGCAAGCGTTCTTGCGCCACAGCTGTTGCTCTCAGTTACGCCTCGAGCAATGCTGTCATCGCGGGCTGGAAGTTATTGTTTCCTGGTGCGTTTTCGCTGTCGCAATAACATTGCAACCTGCCACTGACCATTCTTGGCTTCGTCGTCGCGTTCCTCAACAGAGTCTCTTTCCTCGCTCCCGGCGTCCCTGGTCGACTCCTTTTGTAGCATCTCGTCAGGTGAAAGGATATCGTTGATCGACGTAGCACGTTTAGAAACATAGGACAAGGGAAGGGACAGGAGGGAGTGCTTACTTCCAACAAAATCTCTATTTCGAGGAGCGTACATATATATGCTCACGAACTTCGAAGACAACAGATAAACAGATGAAAAACCCTCTATTGCCAAGCGCTAAAAACTTATGATCTCAAGAACGACAATTATTTTTCACAAAGACCGAGAGAAGGAGTGCTGATGCAGTTCAGCCCTAATCTACTAATCTTTTCTGCTTCAATAATCTCCCTTGTCACTTTATTTCTGTTTTTTCCTATGATTACCGTACCATGAAAAAGTGGTTTGCAGCCACATGTGCTGCAATGTAGGGCCAAAAAACCATCTCGACCATTTCTTACGTTGCAAGCGTGTTCGCGGAGCCGGTCATTGATGCACCTGCCAGTTTGTCCTATGTAGTATTTACCGCATGAAAGAGGTGTCTGATAGATTACAAATTGCGCGCATGTGACAAACAGTGTTAAGTGCTTTTTAGAGCATCCCGGTTTTGCATGTGAAACAACTTTCATACACAAGTACGAGAGCTTTTTCGGGGCAAAAAACACCACTTTTACATTGGCCCGCTCCCCAACCTTTTTCAAGTTGTGGGAGATTCCATGCAGATAAGGCACTACGGCAAGCTTCTGACGTCTTGCTGGCTCAACATGAGGGAGAGCTTGCTGCAAGGACTGAAGCTTCTTGACCAGAATACCCGCGACGGAAACCTGTACGTGAGAGGGGTAGCCAAAGTCCAGAAGTCGTTCTGCTTGTTCCTTGAAACTAGCTGCCATCAGATGTGGACAAGACCTCTGTAAGGCGTTACTAAAGCACATATTTACAATGCCTCGTTTTACGAGCTTAGTATGGGCGGAGTGGTATGGAAGCAAGGGTTTGTTACTCCTCGGCTTGTACATCCAACAAATGTGGCCTAGGTGAAAAATGAGAGCGATATCTAAAAATCTGAGAGTGTTATTAACAGACAACTCATGGGTTGAAACAAGGGGACTAAACCGCTCCTTGATGAAGTTGAAGATATCTAGGGCACAAAAAGTGGGGTCAAAGTCAAGAAGAATGAGGAAGTCGTCAACAAATCTAAAGATGTGCATGATTCGGTTGTCACTAAGGTCACCGGAAACGGTTCTGTCGAGCTTGGCTAAAAACAAATCACTTAAGATTGGAGCAATGCATGATCCAATACAAATGCCCTCCTTTTGAAGGTGGGGCTTCCCGTTTCATTGAATAAAAGTAGATTTCAAATAAAAGGATAAAAGTTCTAAAAAGCTACTAGACGATATACCAGCACTATTCTGAAATGGTATGCTACCAAGCTTGTCAATGCACTCTTCTACACAACTAAGAATCGATTTGTGAGGCAACGAATAATACAGATCTTTTACATCCTTATCTGCATGGAATCTCCCACAACTTGAAAAAGGTTGGGGAGCGGGCCAATGTAAAAGTGGTGTTTTCTGCCCCGAAAAAGCTCTCATACTTGTGTATGAAAGTTGTTTCACATGCAAAACCGGGATGCTCTAAAAAGCACTTAACACTGTTTGTCACATGCGCGCAATTTGTGATCTATCAGATACCTCTTTCATGCGGTAAATACTACATAGGACAAACTGGCAGGTGCATCAATGACCGGCTCCGCAAACACGCTTGCAACGTAAGAAATGGTCGAGATGGTGTTTTGGCACTACATTGCAGCACGTGTGGCTGCAAACCACTTTTTCATGGTACGGTAATCATAGGAAAAAACAGAAATAAAGTGACAAGGGAGATTATTGAAGCAGAAAAGATTAGTAGATTAGGGCTGAACTGCATCAGCACTCCTTCTCTCGGTCTTTGTGAAAAATAATTGTCGTTCTTGAGATCATAAGTTTTTAGCGCTTGGCAATAGAGGGTTTTTCATCTGTTTATCTGTTGTCTTCGAAGTTCGTGAGCATATATATGTACGCTCCTCGAAATAGAGATTTTGTTGGAAGTAAGCACTCCCTCCTGTCCCTTCCCTTGTCCTATGTTTCTAAACGTGCTACGCCGATCCACTATGTCTTACCAACATGCCCAACTTTATTCTCTAGAAAGGATATCGTCGTCCGCATCTGCCGCAAAGCTCACTTGGGTTTCGATTTCTTGGTCGTCCGTGTCCATAATTGCCGTGGCTAGTTCCTGGTCGTTGTCCGTTGGGGTTCGGGCTGGTGTAACGCTACGCGTGGACCACAAGCTGCTGACTCCGCG
The DNA here is from genome assembly GCF_043290135.1 of Rhipicephalus microplus. Taxonomy (NCBI): domain Eukaryota; kingdom Metazoa; phylum Arthropoda; class Arachnida; order Ixodida; family Ixodidae; genus Rhipicephalus; species Rhipicephalus microplus. The sequence goes on along the minus strand of NC_134700.1, from coordinate 63,121,687 downwards.
TTCCGCTTCGCCACGAGGCTTAGCGTGGTGGGTTGGCATGTTCTGGGGAAGGTCTTCACTTCTCAGAGGAAACCAGGTTGGCTTGTTCAAAAAAATTGAAGAAGCGAACAAAAAGGACAAAAAATTGGAAGTAAATTGGAGAAGGACAAAAAATTGGAAGTACCGTCGCTCACGACAGATACTTCCACCAGAAGCGAACAGGAAATTGTCGTGCACCGCACATCAGCATCCTCAACTGGCGGTCGGGTGACTGTCATTCGGACCAGGCGGGGACATTTAGGTTATTTCAAGATGTTCTCAAAAACAGTGTATGGCTCATTAAACTGTGAAATCAATCGGTGCTCGAACACTGTACCAAAGAACGTTTAGAATATGTCTGGTTTTTGCTTGTAACGTGAGAAAACCACAGCATGCGCAATATCACCGAGAGGAGCTAGGACTACACAGGCGCTACTACGCACCGTCCACTTCTTTAAGAAATCCACTATTTTCGCCACCGTAAATCACCGTCAATTCGCATATGGCACCGAGGGAAAGTGCAAATACATATACTTCTGATATTTACTCACCTTCTATTTCAACTTGAATAAGAAGCTCGTCGCTGCACGGCTGTTATAGACGGATGAATTGATGGATGTATCCGGCTGTGCCCTATAGATCGGGTGGCGGCTCATGCCACTTAGTCATAAAGTTAAGTACTATCCCTATATGTTTAAGGATTGAATTTCACTCGCGTATTCACTGTAGCCACCAATCAGTTGGCCTCCTCCTGGTTATTTCTACCCGTATAAAGTTTATTTTGCCTTCACTGTCCTCGAACCTCAATGCTTTGAAAAATTCCGCGTGCCACTATCTTGAGCTCTAGGGTGGATTCCTTTATAGAACGTTATCAAATGTTCAGCCGTTTCCTACTCCCCTCGACACGCACTACATACCGTGTCTGTGCCTTCGTATTTGGCTCGGTACGTGTTGGCCCGCGATACTCCCGTTATGGCCTCGAACCGCAGAGAACTACCCCGAGAATCATCGTAGATCTTTGCTTTTGCAATTCCCCGCTTGAAAGTTTGTAAGGTCTCCAGTGATGATTTTGTAAGCATTCCAATCTTCCACATGTCCCTGTCTGTTTCTTTCACCTTCTTCTTAACCGATGTTTCCTCTTTGCTTGGTATTCTGGTGTTGTCTAAATGCTTGCTTGACAATTGTCGAGACATCAAGCAAAACAGCTCCCATCTTTCGGGCATCGTGTGCATACCACCATGTTGGAGGCTCAGCGCGGCGGACTACGCACAGTCCGCGTGTGTTTACGCATACGTATTCGCAAGGCGTGTCATGTGTTAGGTTAAAATTGCAATGCCGATATATTGCTGCGTCCCTTGCTCCACACAGAGATGAACTCGAAATGGTGAAGAAAAAAAGGTAAGCCGCAAACTTTGGCCCCTGTTATTTTCTCAAGCTGATAACTTTTACAGCATGTACTCCGGTTACTGCTCACAAAACACGTCTTTGGAATCTCCTTTCCAAGCGAGTAAGACGTGCAATAGCATTTGTACTCGTGTTCCCTCAAATTGCTGCACGCCGAAGCAAGGGAGTTTTTGCAACGTTTTCGCGCACAGCCGCTGAGCAAGTGAAGGCGACTCGTACGCTTCAAGCAGAAGTCACATTCAGGTGACGAGCTTTATCGCAGCTAATTGCGTGCTCCTGCATTTCGTTGAATGTGTTGTTTATTTTGTTACGTTTTCTGTTGTTACGTTTTGGTTACGGCACATGCAGAATTAGAAACAAGTGCGCGTCATCGGTTTATTCTGAGAAGGGAGCCGTGGTGCTAAAGTATCTTTGTTTCATGTTCCTTCGTTTTTTTTTCTTCTGGGGTGTGACACGCTGCCGTTTAATGGGATGACTTGCACATGACTGCGAATGTTTTTTAAGCATTCTATATATGCTCGGCACATCAACGAAATGCAAGCACATGCACTTACCTGCGATAAAGCTCGTTGCGTGTACGTGGTTTCTGCATGAAACGTACGAGTCACCTTCACTTGATAAACAGGTGATAGCAGAAACGTTGCAAAAAGTGTCTTGCTTCGGCGCGCAGAAATTCGAGGGAACGCGAGTACAAATGCTTTTGCACAAGCGCGTAGCCAGAATTTCTTTTTGGGGGGGGGCACCACCTCGATTTCTGGAGAGGCACCCCCCTAAAATGGCTATTTTTTGCTCTCTATGCCATGGCGAGAAAAATTTTGAGAAGGGGGACGTGCTCGGTGTACCACCCCCTGCTATTGCTATCACACACAAACATGAACCTCTGTAATTCACATACACTTGTAGTGCCATCATCACCATCTTCATTTCTTGATCACAGCGCCACACCTCTCGCGCAACTGATGCTTTAGCTCGAGCTGCGCGAGGATTAGAATGAGCTAGCGCACTTGGTGGGTCGGACGTAGACAGCCGCCGCGGCTTCGCTTCAGGCGTGGAATAAAGTGGTGAGATCGGCACGGCCCCATCGGCCGCCTTCGACGCCGTCTCACGTCTCTCTTCTTTCGCCGCTAAAATGCGGCTAGATGATGCAGCTCAACCGGGCGGGCGTCCAGCAGGACAGCGTGCATCATCAGCTGTGCCTTGATGCCATTGACTGCGATAATGGCATCGAGCCGCATAAACCACGCTCGGGGGCAGTGCGGGTGAAACGGCCGAACTGGAGGGCAGAGTAACGGAAGCATGGCAGCGGCCCACTCGGCAAAGGGCGTGTTCTCCGGGTCACCACTTTAGCGGCGAGAGAAGAGAGACCTGAGATGACGTCGAAAGCGGCCGACGGGGCCGTACCGATCTCGCCACTTCATTCCACGTCTGAAGCGGAGCCACGGCGGCTCTCCATGTTCGACACGCCAAGTGCGCTAGCTCGTTCTAATCCTCGCGCAGCTCGAGCTAGCATCAGCTGCGCGAGAGGCGCGGCGCAGTGATCAAGAAATAATGATGGTGATGATGGCACTACACACTCTACAAGGAGAACCACTTCATCGTGTAACAGAGTACAAATATCTCGGAATTTTATTAACACCTGACCTTAGTTGGGCACCACACATTAAAAAATAGGGAAAGCAAACCAGAGATTAGGTAATACTCGACGTGCTTCTAAACTGGCTTCTCTAGCCACGAAATTGACTGCTTATTAAGTGCTTGTGCGTCCAATATTAGAATATGCATGTGAAGTGTGAGATCCGTATTTGAAAGATTCAGAGTCAAAACTAGAGCAAGTTCAAAGACTTGTATTGCGGTTTATTTATTGCCGATACCGTCGGCAAGACACCGTAACACCACTTTACACGAGGGCAAACCTGCCCCTGCATAACGTCAGGAGGAAGCAGTAACGACTAGGCTTTTTCTATTTAATCATTAATGCACCTTTACTTGTTGATGAGTCTCACTACATAAAGGAATCTAAGACCCGCATAGTGCGAAACGAACATAGTAGGCACGTTAAGGAAAATAGATTTCACAATAATTGCTACAAATACTCATTCTTCCTTTTGACAGCACGTGACTGGAATTGTCTCCCTGCAAACATTGTCAATGCAGGGACTCATGGTCAGTTTTATGCACTTGTGTCCGAATAATTTCAATGGGGCGTATATCACTGTATCGCTTTATTCTATTGTTCAATTGGCTGCTTGCTGTATGTCGATGTATTGTTACCACTCCTGTCTTGGTCCTGATGAGGACCGACAGTATCTGTAAATAAAATAATAAAAAAATATTGCACGTCTTACTTGCTTTTAAAGGAGAACGCAAACACGTGTTTCCGGAACAGTAGCCGTAGCACATGCTGGAAACGTCATCAGCAAGAAAAAATAAGAAGGAGCAATGTTTATAGCTTATAATTTTTTCTTCAGTATTTAGAAATCCTCTCTGTGTGCAGCAAGGGACGCAGCAATACGTCAGCATTGCGATTATCAGCCAATACATGCCTCACGTAGATACGCCTTACTTATACGTATTCTTAAACACACAGGAACTGTGCGTACTGCGCCGCGCTGAGCCTCTAACATGGTATTATGCATACGACGGCAGATAGATGGCAACAATTTTGCAAGGTTTATATCCATCCAACTTGCGAACAAGGCGCGGCGAACTGGCACAAACGAATACGGTGCACAGTCATACACGTGGTGTAGGGCGGAAACGAGCGCATACGGTCTATGCTTGTATACTGGCTTAAATCTACATGAATTGCGGTATTTTTATTATTTTTGTACTATTACGTAAGCACCTAACGGTCACTGCAGTTCGTGGGCTTCTGAAGATTGCCTGTCTGGATGCTTTGGTGAACTATTTTCTTTGGCGCAGTAGGGCTGTGCACAGGTAAAGCTGCGCGCGTGCTGTCAAAACTGTGAAACTCCAACGGCAAACTATGCACTTGCAGGTACAGTTCTAGTCCTGATTGGTATGTGGGGCTTAACGTCCCAAAACCACCATATGATCATGAGAGACGCCTTAGTGGAGGGCTCCGGAAATTTCGACCACCTGGGATTCTTTAACGTGAACTCAAATCTGAGCACACGGGCCTAAATTTCCGCCTCAATCAGAAATGCAGCCACCGCAGCCGGGATTCGATCCCGCAACCTGTGGGTCGGCAGCCGAGTACCTTAGCCACTAGACCACCGTGGCGGGGCGTGTTCTGGTCCTTCGGATAAAAAAGAAAGAGGCCGTAGAAAAACCAGTGCGAACTGAAGTAATGGCCGGAAAACTTGATCGTCCATGGCTATTCAGTAGTTGTTTATCCGTCTTCACGGCAAACTGCACCAAAAAAACAGACACATATCCGTTTTAACCGCTTCGCTTTTTTACCGCTTGTACGTGTTAGCACGCCACGAATTTCTGCCGAATAACATACGATACACAAAAGTGAGTTTGCTTCATAGCCAGGCAAATTCCAAGAACATTGGGCAGCAACCATGGTATCGGTCAGGAAAGTCTTCATATCACAGGAAGTTTTTGTTCGTTCTAATTATGAACGGCACAACTAAGAGGAACGCACATTTTTAAAAAAAGATTCGACACTTTCGATGCCATCTTACCCATATTTTGCTTGTAGGCCATGCCCTTTTTTAGCATGCTGTCCGGGAATTGGCCAATGGATAACGGGAGCCGATAGGAATACAAACTGTTTCTAATGACTTGCTAACAGCCACTGCTGGTAAGGAGATCTGCTCCATCAAGACATTTGTCTGGAGATGGTAGGCCATGATTAGCTGATGTTTGGCTGGGCAAGACATTAAATATTGATGACCAACAATCTCGTTACGACTGGCGTCACCGAAACGCCCACTTTCTTCCAGGATCTCTTGTCGTCCTAAGGCCACCAGTGCGCCGTTTTTGGGCTTTCTGAAAAGCTTCTCTTCCCGCACACTGCGTCATATCATGTGCGCCATCAAGTTACCGACGTCACGTATGTAACCGAACAATTGTCTTCGTCCTCATCGACTCAACCCCGCACCGACATCATTCACGTTGTCCGTCTGGAGCCTTATCGTACACAGGACTTCACCAACACCTTTGCATATATTATAGGCGAAGCTCCTCTTAGTTTAACCTTGTCACTGCTAACGCGTAACCGAGAGAAGAGACGAGAAAGATTGAAAGGCAAAAGAAATGGATGATCATTTGTCGTCTCATTTCTAGATGGCGTTACTCCGCCGCTACTCCTCGAAGTGCCGCTACTCTATGATTGGCTCCGAAGTGCCGCTCTCTCCGACGCGGAGAATGAGAGCCTCTCTCAGTCTTCTGGATAGTCGCCGTACGTGGCGGATCGTTGGTGGAGCATGGACGAAGCAGAGTGGCAGGGGCGTTGAAGACGCTTGCGCTCGGCTTTCTTGGCTCGCGTCTCGTCGGTGTTACCCACGCGCCGTCTTATCTGCCACTTACCTGGGAAACGAATAAGTGAAGAGCTATGTGGTTCCTGTTCTCGCCATCTTGGCTGTTTTTAGCCCGATTACTGTGACTGTAAATATTGTTATTACACCCTTCTTCTGTCATCTCGCCATAACAATATATAGTCGAAAAACAGGATGACAAACGTACGAAACACCTACGCAGAGTGGGAGGAGGCGCTCAAGAGCTCCGACCTCACCTCTCAGGTACGGGCCGTCCAGAAGGCCCCTGACGTGGTGCGCGGGCACGACCTGCCCATACGAATGTGGGCAGCTGCCCGCGGCAGCTCCTTCCCGTAAGAGGAATTTTCTAGTCGCCCCTCAACATGGAGGAAGAAAAAATTAAGGAGAGGCCTTATCCTATCCCAATGGATTGCGAGAAGTGTGGCAGAAGTAACGTCAAACTTATGGGGCAAACAAACCGGTATGGGGCAAACAAAATAGCAGACGCTCCGCGTCGTGCTCTCAGGGCTGTTTCGCTTATATAGTCTCGGATTTAACTTAACGCGTATTGATTGGTTTGCATGGGGTAAAGTGTTGCAAACACACGTTTCCGAGACTGTTCGTGCGTGGCAGGCCCGATAATGGCGTGCTGAAATACTTCGTGGAGTGTTTTTGTGCAACGGCACAGCAAGCACCGGTTTGTGTCGAAATGAAAATCACTCGGCCCCTGCATCATTGTATTCAAACTCAACTGGTAGTGACTTACGCGTCTTGCTCACCGCAAGACCTTTTTTTCTTTCTCTCTCTTAGCCATATTTCCTGATCTACGGGCCGATTAGCAGTTCTTTGCTCGTATATAGTGTCAGTGTGGCAATGCACGATAATCGCGAAGTGTTTATCTGCTTCTTCGCTAGGAGGTAGTGCGGGTGTTTGCAATGCGGCGGCTTCACGAATATGACGTCATCATCATCATCATCAGCCTGACTACATCCACTGCAGGACAAAGGCCTCTCCCATGTTCCCCCAGTTAACCCGGTCCTGTGCTTGCTGCTTCCAATTTATACCCGCAAACTTCTTAATCTCATCTGCCCACCTAACCTTCTGTCTCCCCCTAACCCGCTTCCCTTCTCTGGGAATCCAGTCAGTTACCCTTAATGACCAGCGGTTATCCTGTCTACGCGCTACATGCCCTGCCCATGTCCATTTCTTCGATTTCAGCTATGATATCCTTAACCCCCGTTTGTTCCCTAATCCACTCTGCTCTCTTCTTGTCTCTTAAGGTTACACCTACCATTTTTCTTTCCATTGCTCGCTGCGTCGTCCTCAATTTAAGCTGAACCCTCTTTGTAAGTCTCCAGGTTTCTGCTCCGTAGCTAAGTACCGGCAAGATACAGCTGTTATATACCTTCCTCTTGAGGGATAGTGGCAATCTACCTGTCATAATTTGAGAGTGCTTGCCGAATGTGCTCCACCCAATTCTTATTCTTCTAGTTACTTCAATCTCGTGGTTCGGCTCTGCGGTTATTACCTGCCCTAAGTAGACATAGTCTTTTACAACTTCAAGTGCACTATTACCTATCTCGAAGCGCTGCTCTTTGCCGAGGTTGTTGTACATTACTTTCATTTTCTGCAGATTAATTTTAAGACCCACTTTTCTGCTCTCCTTGTCTAACTCCGTAATCATGAGTTGCAATTCGTCCCCCGAGTTACTCAGCAATGCAATGTCATCGGCGAAGCGCAGGTTACTAAGGTATTCTCCATTGACTCTTATCCCTAACTGTTCCCATTCTAGGCTTCTGAAAACCTCCTGTAAGCACGCGGTAAACAGCATTGGGGAAATTGTGTCCCCCTGCCTTACACCCTTCTTGATTGGTATTCTGTTGCTTTCTCTATGAAACACTACGGTAGCAGTTGATCCCCTGTAGATTTCTTCCAGAATGTTTATATATACTTCATCTACGCCCTGATTCCGCAGTGTTTGCATGACGGCTGATATTTCTACTGAATCAAACGCCTTCTCGTAATCTATGAAGGCTATGTATAGTGGTTGGTTATACTCTGAGCATTTCTCTATTACCTGATTGATAGTATGAATGTGGTCAATTGTTGAGTAGCCTGTTCGAAATCCTGCTTGTTCCTTTGGTTGATTGAATTCTAATGTTTTCTTTACTCTGTTAGCAATTACCTTTGTAAATAGCTTGTATACTACAGAGAGCAAGCTGATCGGCCTGTAATTCTTCAAGTCCTTGTCATCTCCTTTCTTATGTATTAAGATGATGTTAGCGTTCTTCCAAGACTCTGGTACTCTTCCCGCCAGGAGACACCTCGTAAACAGGGTGGCTACTTTTTCTAACACAATCTGTCCTCCATCTTTCAGCAGATCTGATGTTACCTGATCCTCACCAGCAGCTTTGCCCCTTTGCATGCTCTCCAAAGCTTTTCTGACTTCTTCTATCATTACTGGTGGGGTGTAATCTGGGTTACTGCTAGTTCTTATAGTATTAAGGTCGTGGTTGTCTCGGCTACTGTACAGATCCCTGTAAAACTCCTCCGCTATCTTAACTATCCTATCCATATTGGTAGTTATTTTGCCTTCTTTGTCCCTTAGTGCATACATCCGACTTTTGCCTATCCCAAGTTTCCTCTTCAATGCTTTGACACTTCCTCCGTTTTTCAGAGCGTGTTCAATTCTCTCCATGTTATACCTTCTTACATCGCATACTTTACGTCTATTAATCAACTTCGAAAGCTCTGCCAGTTCTATTTTGTCTGTTGTACTTGACACTTTCATGATTTGACGCTTCTTAATTAGGTTCTTCGTTTCCTGTGAAAGCTTGCCAGTGTCCTGTCTAACTACCCTGCCTCCCACTTCCACTGCACACTCCATAATGATACTCGTCAGATTATCATTCATTGTATCTACGCTAAGGTTGGTTTCCTCACTGAGAGCCGAGTACCTGTTCTGCAGTGACACTCTGAATTCCTGTACTTTCCCTCTCAGTGCTAGCTGATTGATTGGCTTCTTGCGTATCAAGTTCTGTCGTTCCTTCTTCAAGTCTAGGCGAATTCGAGACCGTACCATTCTAAGGTCACTGCATCGTACCTTGCCAATCACTTCCACATCCTGCACGATTCCAGGGTGTGCACTCATTATAAAGTCTATTTCGTTCTTATTTTCGCCATTAGGGCTCCTCCATGTCCACTTGCGGTTTTCTCGTTTTCGGTAGAAGGTATTCAAAATCCGTAAATTATTGCGTTCTGCGAATTCTACTAGTAGCTCTCCTCTGGCGTTTCTAGTACCGATGCCATGATCTCCTACTGCCTGGTCTCCAGCCTGCTTCTAGCCCTACCTTTGCATTAAAGTCGCCCATCACTATAGTATACTGTGTTTTTACCTTACTCATTGCCGATTGCACGTCTTCATAGAAGCTTTCAACTGAAGCGTCATCATGGCTGGATGTAGGCGCGTAAGCCTGTACTACCTCATCTTGTATCTTTTATTCAGTTTAATTACGATACCTACCACCCTTTCATTAATGCTATAGTATTCCTCTATGTTGCCAGCTATGTTTCTGTGAATGAGGAACCCCACTCCCAGTTCTCTTCTGTCTGCCAAGCCCCTGTAGCAAAGGACGTGCCCATTCTGTAGCACCGTATAGGCCTCATCTGTCCTCCTAACCTCACTGAGCCCTATTATATCCCATTTAACACCCTCTAGCTCCTCGAATAGTACAGCTAGACTTCCCTCACTAGATAAGGTTCTAGCGTTAAACGTTGCCAAGTTCAGGTTCCAATGGCGGCCTGTCCGGATCCAGAGATTCTTAGCACCCTCTGCTGCGTTGCAGATCTGACCGCCGCCGTGGTCAGTTGCTTCGCAGCTGCTGGGGACTGAGGGCCGTGAGTTATTTGACGTAATCATGTGGGAGGTAGTGGCCAGATACTGCACCAGGGTGGCCAATCCTTCTCTGGTGAGGGAGTGCGTTCTCGGCGGTGTTTGCCGGTGAGGCCGCACCCAGGCCTCTTAATGCAGTTCCATCAACACGCGGATTTTTTTTTAATCCGGTTGGGAACTGCGCGGTACCGGGATTTGAACCACGGACCTCTTGCATGCGAGGCGGATGCTCTAACCACTACGCCATCGCCGCACCACTACGCCATCGCCAAGAATGACGTCATGGCCTCTCCTATATTTTTCCTTCCGCCATGCTCCTCAAGACTATAATATAGTTCATTGTATATCTGTCTGTTTAGCTAGGGGTGGGCCTGAGTTCGTCAGAGGCCAGGCCTGCCTCTCAACGTTAGTAAAATGACTGTTTCTTACGTTTGCCATCCTCTTTTAAATTCGAAGCATTTCTTAGCGAACTTTGGCGAATTTCAGCGTATCTATCTATCTCTCTATCTATCTATCTATCTATCTATCTATCTATCTATCTATCTATCTATCTATCTATCTATCTATCTATCTATCTATCTATCTATCTATCTATCTATCTATCTATCTATCTAGCTCTCCTGGCAACGGCTTCTAGCTCTCCTGGCAATTTTGTTTATCGTACCGATACCACATTTAGTATGGCATAACATGATTGTATGAAGAACATATTTGACTAGACATAACAAGAAAATCATGATATGCATTTCATGAATGTCATGATTTACATTTCATTGTCCTGCAGCTCCTGCGGTGGTTTCGTTCACATGGCATGTTGCAAAACTGGTATGGTATGGCATGATTGCATGGCGAACACAAGCGACAGAACCTAACATGAAAATCATGACATGCGTGTAATGTAACAACATGACTACATGCTACGCTCATGATGAGCTCACGGTCGTTTCGCTAGCTTCGTGCATGGATGGTACGTGAATGGATGACGAAGGTATGTGACTAGTGCAAACATGATAATCATGAGTTACGGGTCATGTACCAACACGACTACATGCCACGCTGATGATGCGCTGGCAGCCGTTTCGCTAGCTTCACTTATACAAAATTTGGCATTACGGGACATGAATGGATGACGATGGTATGATACTAATGCAAACATGATAAACATGAGATGTGTGCCATGTAACAACATGACTACATGCCACACTGATGATGCGCTCACGGCCGTTTCGCTAGCTTCATATATGCCAAATTTGGCATTACGTGACGCCAATGAATGGAAGGTATGTCACTGGTGCAAACATATTAATCATGAAATGTGTGTCATGTGAGAACATGACTACATGCCACAGTCAAGGCGCCATTACATTTCGACGTGACGCGGTGCGCGTGCTCGCCGGCGTTCATTTCGTAGCGTCACGCCGGCGTTGACCACGCCAGGCGCCGGTCCTGCCATATACTCGCAAGCGCGCGCTGCGCTGCGTTTTTTTTTTTCTGACGCATGCGCGTTTCAGTGCATCCGGCGTCCCTCCGTCACGAAAAGAGGGAGACCCAGTGTTGTGCGGGTAACGCATCAGCGCGAAATGCAGCATGTCGCATTTTGAGCCGGTTGCCGTCGGGCCGCGCCGACGCAAGCTGGTCACGCCTGGCGTCAGACTATATAGTGCTCGCGTTTTGCTATCGTAGCGTCGCTGTGCCCAGCATGTGCGCGCGTCAACGCTACATTGGAGTATATTGGGCCCCTCATGATGCGCTCGCGGCTGTTTTGCTAGCTCCACATATACCAAATTTGTTGTAACGTGACGTTAATGGATGACGAAATATATGACGTGCAAACATGATACTTCTGACACGCGTGTCATGTAAGAACATGACAACATACCACGCTCATAGCATGCTTGCTGACACATCGCAAGCTCCACATATAATAAATTTGGTATCACGTGCCGTGAATAGATGCCGAAGGTCAATAACACATCCAAACATGATAATAATGACACGGAAGTCATGTACGGCATCCTTAACCTCCACGTCGTAATGTTGTGCTGATGTTAAATAACGTATCAACATTTCTCATTCGTGCTTCGCGCATCTATTCCCCCTGTTCGTGGGATCTCTATATATATGTTAGCAAAAGAAGTGTATATTTAAGGGCTCGTTTTTCCGTGTTTGAAACAATATTATTGAGATCGAACAGACAATAATACCAAGGAAAGTGTCGGGGCAGTTATTGCAGTTATTATACCGAATTGTAATATATATATATATATATATATATATATATATATATATATATATATATATATATATATATATATATATATATATATATATATATATATATAGGATGACATACAATGAAAGTGCACATGACGTAGGCTGCTCGTGTCCCCCTTAGTCAACGACATCATTGTCGCGTGACGTACTCAGGATCGCAGAGGGCAACAGTTGGTGGCGGCCAGGCGTCCTGATGGCAGCAGCCCTCTACGGTGCGTCGCTACTGTTCCACCTGATCATGCATCGTATGGACCTGGCTGGCCTCCAGGAACACCCACATGTGAGCATGACTTTTAAGGCAGGCCGAATGGTAAGCTGATACGGCACTTGTATAAACCCCAAAAATGAAGATAAAGGAGAACCACAACCGCTGTGCTGTGTGGTCTATGCATCAAGACAGTATTTTTTTAGATTTATCAGAAATGAGAATGTCATATACAGTGATGACCTACAACACACTTACCGCATAAAGAACTTCCCTAACGCTATAACTAAAAAGGCACAAGTTCAGGGGAAGGTAATTTGGTCATTTTCTTAACCATTACTCCGCAGAATTCACAGATCCACCTTTCCTTCGACAGCATGCTTGATGGCACTCCCCACCACTGCTCCTTTTGTTTTGTTTTTACTGACCTCTTCCTCCTTACTGTTGACTCCTCGCCCGATTCCGCATGCCAACCCATCCTAGTCTACCCTACCCTTTCTCTTTTTTTTTGTTTAGACTGAAAGATTAGGCTCAGTTCCCGCAGTAACGATGGAATCCGCCCGTTGTCCTACAATGGACCGTATGTGAGGTGCCTTGATTTCCACGCGCTCCGCGAGGGGCACGCATTGAGGCGCTCTATAGACCTCATGCAAAATCAGGTGCCACCTAGCGGCCGCCGTACGTATTCCCGTCATGTTAAAGCTAGGCGCTCTCCGCATGTGCACACACGGAGTGTATAGCCGCGGCCCCGTCTTCTGTGTAGAGCGTGCGAGGAGCCGGTTTTTGCTCCACGGGACGGCAAAATGCATACAGAGCCCTGTATGCATTTTGCCGTAATGTCAATTTACAGAGAAGGATAACTAAGAAAAGCGTTTATTTGTTTCACAAAGGCAGGCATATCCAAACCACTATTAGGAATACCCTCGTTATCAGGTGCCTTTATCGGCCCACGCGTTTCACTCAAGTGAAGGAAGGATTTCCGAGGCCTCCCTTGGCGCAGGAAATCTGGAGGAGCGGTCAAGAAACGCAGCGGCTCCTTGAGTGGAGGGGCACACGCCACCTTGACCTTGTCAACTAGAGGAGAGCCCTTGAGTGAAGGAGCGTTTGTGAATACGGGATTGCGATGCCGAAACATAACTGTCTGGAGCAGACTAACCTCCATGATATTAGATTTCATTGTGGTCGAAGACAAGCGGCAGGTCGTTCTGTTGCTTTGGCTGCTGCTTACGACTGACACCGTGTTTACGTTGGCCGTTCCTAATACATGCGCTATGTGACAGCATCAGCACTAATCATAGCACAGTTTTACAGCGAACGCTGTTATGAGATCACAATTCGAGTGAAGCGTGGCACCGTAGTTGTCCGCCGCCGCCGCCACCGGTTTCTGTAACCACTATCGCACAAAATAGGCACAAAAACCTAGTGCCAAGGACACGGTGGGGCTCCAGCCTGGATCCGCTGCGTGCCAGCCCAGTACACTCTAAAAAAAGGGGGAGCGAGAATGGAGAAACGGGCTCCGTTTCTCCTTCGGCGCAACGACTTTCTTCCTTTCGGGCGCTTTACCCGTCGCGTCCTCTCACGGCAAGGACCAAAGGATCAACTTTCCTGCTTCAGTGTTAAGTTTCTTTTCAATCACGGGTGTCTAGCCCGCCCGCATGCGCATGCCGAGCCTAGCCGGCCGCGGCCTGTCGCAAACGATTACTTTTACCTAAGATTGATGCAAGCAATGCAGGAGTGACGTTTTTTTGTTGTATTTGTGTAGACTAAAAGCGTCTTTTTTTATCGCTAGGCACTCGCACAACGCTCCGCACACTTCCGTGTGTGTCTCGTGTTGTTTCATACTACCAATTTGTCAAGAATACAAGAAGTTTGCTTCCCAAGCAGGCTTGCTTTATCGATTACATTAGACTGCACACAAATAATGAATTTGTTCGGTGTCGACATACTTGATAAGCTCACGCATTTTTAGTTTCGCACGGCACCAACAGCACTCATAAATTCAACGAGGCGCATAAAAAAATCACAGTTATTTTTCAACATTCTAGAAATCTGATACCACTGTACAGCGCAGGTGTGAAAGCGCGATCATATTGCCACCTACTTCTAGTAGTGGGTCGTATGCCAAGGCGAAGGCTCACACCACAGAGAAGAAAGAAATGCACGTGGGCTCCCGCTCTGGCAAACAAGCCTAACCGACGCGCTTCGTTAGAGCCCAGTTGCTCAGACGTCAATAAACCTTGTCGACACCTCCTGGAGTGACGTGACAATTGGTGGAGGTGCTGGGTAGGCCCCTCATGGATGTTTAAGACCCCTCCTGGAAGCGGCACCACAAGCCCAGTGCGAGTCAACACTCCCGTTCATCGGACCAGCCGCAGGATCAGGGGATTGCCACCCGAAGCTCACCGTACCGTTCACACCAGTGTGATGAGCACGTCCGTTCAAACCACTTTAACAGGTACGGAAAACCCCGCGGTGACTCGGTACACCCTCGAAAGTCCACAGGTTCCGACACCGTTTCATGGCACCGAGCTCGAAGACGTCGAGGACTGGTTGGTCGACTTCGAGCGCGTGGCTGCTTTGAACGACTAGAACGACGCGGCCAAGCTACAACGTGTGTACTTCTATTTGGAGGATGGAGCACGTACCTGGTACATGAATCACGAGGAACAGATGACATCGTGGCCCGAATTCCGCCGCCGGCTGTTGGATACTTACAGAAGTACTTATCGCCACGAACGAGCGGAGCGAGCGATCCAGGCCCGCATCCAGATGCCCAATGAAACTGTCATGACCTATGTGAAAGATATGACGCGCCTGTTCCGACGGGCTGATCAGAGTATGACAGAAGAAAAGAAGGTGCGTCACCTGATGCGGGGAGTTAAGGAGCAGCTTTTCGCTGGCCTTGTACGGAGCTCTCCGAACACGGTCGCCGAGTTTTTGTTCGAAGCCGTCATGATGGAAAAGATGCTTCAGCATCGATCCACACTGTATGAGCGGCAAATGAACACGTCCACTGCTCAAGTTTTCACGACTATTGGGAGCAACACCGAGTGTCTGCGCGACCTTATCCGCTCCATAGTACGCAAGGAGCTGCAAAAGGCTGCCACACCACCACTACCTACGGTGAGTTCCATTGCAAGCATCGTCAAGGACGAGCTGCATCATACCCTTCGTGACCCTGTGAGTCTGAATAACGCCACACCCGCCCCGGCTGACTACCACCGTGCGACCTATGCGAAAGCCTTGAAGCGTCCAGCTTCCTCTTCCCCGCTGTTTGTCGTGAAACCGTAGAGGCTGCACCTCCTACGGTTTCACTTCAGTCGGCGCAGCCTCTACGGTACTACGAGAACACACGCACGCCCCCACCCCTCGTTTACGCCAGCCCTGTGCATCTTGCGGAACAACCAGCACACTACCTTGACGACAGACGTGCTTCGCCTCGGAAATCTGATGTTTGGCGCACTCCTGATCGCCGACCTTTGTGCTTCCACTGCGGTGAAGCGGACCATTTGTACCGCCAGTGTCCATACCGGCGCCTCGGGCTGCGCGGATGTTCAGTATATTCAGCGCCTCCTCGGTACGGCCAGCGACCCCGGGACATTGAGGACTACCTGGCTCAACAGCGCATGCCACCGCCTTCTGGACGGCAGTCGCGCTCACCGTCGCTGGGGCGCTTTTCATCTTCACCACAGCGCTATGCTGGCGCACGGTCCTCCAGTCCCCGCCGGGAAAACTAACGCGAGCGACCCTTGGAGGCGAGGTCGCTGGCAGTCGACGTGCTGAAGACCTCCTATCGACGCTAACAGTAAAGGGTGTAGATTCGACTGAGCGATATGTGCGGCTTTCTCTGGATATACCGGTGCTGATAGACGGCTATGCAGTAGATGCTTTAGTTGATAACGGGGCTGACTATTCGATACTAAGCGGGTAAATGACCAGACTACTAAAGAAGGTAATCACGCCCTGGCATGGCTCCGTGATTCGAACGGCTGGTGGCCACACCGTCTCTCCGCTTGGAACCTGCACGAGTAGAGTTCAGGTCTGCGGTTATACTTTTGTAGAAAGTTTCCTTGTGCTCCATGAATGTTCACGCGACGTTATTCTTGGTGTTGACTTCCTGCAGGAGTACGGAGCTGTCATGGATCTTCAAGAGAATCGCATCACCTTCTCAGCCGACCGAGCAATCTACAAGCAGGACGACCAACAACGTATCGAAGTTCTTCGTGTTTCTGCTGAAAGTATAACGCTTCCTCCAAGAGCCAGTGTTATTGTCGACGTCACATGCTGTGGATTGCGAAATGGTGAAGCGATTGCAGAAAGTAATTTTGAACACCTGCTGACTCAAGGTGTTTGTGTGGCTAGGAGTATCATACAGCTACGTGATGGCCGATCTCAACTGCTCGTTACAAATTTCAGCAACGAACACCGACACCTTTTCCGTGGCACTTCGTTAGCGTTTGCAGATGAATTAGGAACCATTCCCATCTGCTTCTCGTCGGAAGCAGTGGAGGCCGCCGATACGTCTCTAAACAATATCGATATTAATTCTAACCTCACACCAGAAAACCAGACAGCACTGCGGAAACTCTTGCTTGAATTCAAGTCATGCTTCGCTGCTTCCTCTAAGGTGCGCCGGACTTCGATCACTAGGCACAGAATCATCACTTACGACGACGCCCGCCCAGTACACCAACAGCCTTACCGTGTGTCAGCGAAGGAACGAGAAGCCATTCGTACGCAAGTTCGAGAAATGCTTGACGACGGCATCATCGAGCCTTCCAACAGGGCGTGGTCCTCTCCGGTCGTCCTAGTCAAGAAGAAAGACGGAACGCTACGTTTTTGCGTCGATTACCGGAAGCTGAACAGCGTGACTAAAAAGGACGTGTACCCACTGCCACGCATCGACGACTCGTTAGACAGATTACGCCGCTCCCAATATTTTTCCTCTTTGGATTTAAAAAGCGGGTACTGGCACATTGAGGTTGACGAGCGAGACCGCGAAAAAACGGCCTTTGTTACCCTTGATGGCCTGTCTGAATTTCGAGTCCTTCCTTTTGGTTTGTGCTCAGCGCCCGCAACCTTCCAGCGAATGATGGACACTGTGCTTACTGGTCTGAAGCGGCAAACTTGTCTCGTATACCTTGATGATGTCATTTTTTCTGAAACCTTCCAGCAACATCTTCACCGCCTCAGGAGTGTGCTACAGGCTATTCAATCAGCAGATCTTACACTCAAACCGCAGAAGTGTCACTTTGGTTATGAAGAGCTCAAATTCCTTGGCCATGTAGTCAACGCCAAAGGAGTCCGACCCGACCTCGACAAACTTGCCGCTGTAGCCGCGTTTCCGCATCCTACAGACAAAAAGACTGTTCGGCGCTTTCTGGGCTTGTGTGCCTACTATCGACGATTTATTAGAGGGTTTTCGAAGATAGCGGAACCCTTGACCCGCCTTACACGCGACGGCACACCGTTTGTATTGGCTACTTAGCAACAGGCTGCTTTTGCTGAGCCATGACAGCGGATGCAGTCAGCCCTTGTTCTTGCGCATTTTGACGATGATGCTGGCACAGAGGTGCACACTGACGCCAGTAACATCGGCCTCGGCGCAGTGCTCGTCCAGCATCAACACGGCAAAGAACGAGTCATAGGCTATGCCGGCCGCTGACTTTCTCGTACCGAGGTGAATTACACGACCACAGAGAAAGAGTGTCTCGCAGTAGTGTGGGCGATCACCAAGCTTCGCCCGTAACTCTATGGTCGTCCATTTAAAGTGGTGACGGACCACCATACCCTCTGCTGGTTGGTAAACATTCGTGATCCCTCTGGACGAGTGGCCCAATGGAGCTTGCGTCTACAGGAATTTGATGTTACCATCGTATATAAATCTGGACGGAAGCACGAAGACGCTGTTACGCTGTCGCGTGCACCTTTAGTCAATCAAGAAGAAGAGGACGATGACGGTTTCCTGGGCGCCCTTAGCTCATCTGACTTGAGCAGACGCCAGCGAGAGGATGAAGAGATTCGACCGCTCATCGACTATCTGGAGGGTCATAGCGCCGTTATACCTCGCCATCTATCTCGCGTCGTGACGTCTTTCTGCCTCCGAAATAATGTCCTGTACAAAAAAAAACGCCCGTTCTACGAGCCGCGCTTAGCTCCTCGTTGTTCCGAAGGACATGCGGGACGAAGTTCTCTCCGCGTGTCATGACGAGCCCACATCTGGTCATCTAGGTTACTCGCGAACGCTCGCCAGAGTAAGTGAGGCGTACTACTGGCCTGGACTTTCGGCAAGCGTGAAGCAGTACGTTAAAAGCTGTCGTGAATGCCAGCGTCGAAAGTCGCCACCAAGCAAGCTGGCTGGATGACTTCAGCCAATTGATCCACCCCACAAGCCATTTGACCAAGTCGGCATGGTCATTCTTGACCCATTTCCTTTATCGTCCGATGGCAACAAATGGGTCATTGTTGCAACTGACTATTTGACCCGCTATGCTGAGACAAAGGCGATACCACGAGCCACGGCTTCTGAGGTAGCACAGTTCTTCATGTGCCAAATTGTTCTGCGCCACGGTGCTCCATCTACAGTGATAACCGACAGAGGAACAGCGTTCACTGCATAGCTTATTGATTAAGTTTTTCGATTAAGTAACACTAGGCATCGAACGACGACTACTTACCATCCGCAGAGCAACGGCTTAACCTAGCAACTAAATAAGACAGTCACAAACATGATCTCCATTAACATCGACGTCCAACACAAAACATGGGATCGCATTTTGCCTTATGTGACGTTCGCTAATAACACCGGCGTTCAAGAAACAACCCGATTTACACCATTTCGACTTCTCTACGGCCGCGAAGTTCAGACGATGCTGGATGCGATGCTTCCTTGTGAAGACGCCAATCTATTAACAACTGACGCAGAAGAATTTGCAGAGCGTGCCGAGGAAACTCGCCAGCTCGCCAGGCTACACATAGGTCAGCAGCAACAGGTCGATGCACGAAGTTACAATATGCGTCACAGTGACGTATCTTACAGTCCGGGAGACCAAGTTTGGGTTTGGACCCCTGTTCGACGCCATGGCCTCTCCGATAAGTTGCTCAGCAGATACTTCGGTCCGTATAAAGTATTACGCCGCGTGAGTGACGTAAACTACGAAGTGGTTCCGGACGCTACGTCGTCACGATGGGTACAACAAACACAACCGACCTCTGACATAGTTCACGTGGTGCGCATGAAGCCTTATTTTGCGCGTTCCTAAAAGACCACTTTTTCTGTGTTTTTTTTTATTTTGTGCTCAGACAATCGCCTCATCATTGGTGAACTTATCGCGTCTATTATTTGATTATTGGTGCCCTTTTTCATTGTTTAAACTACTTTGTTTTGGTTTTTTTAAATAACTTTACAGCATCGCGACGATGCTCTTTTTTTGTTGAGGAGGAATATTGCCACCTACTTCTAGTAGTGGGTCGTATGCCAAGGTGAAGGCTCACACCACAGAGAAGAAAGAAGTGCACGTGGGCCCCCGCTCTAGCAAACAAGACCAACTGACGTGCTTGGTTAGAGCCCTGTTGCTCAGACGTCAATAAACCTTGTCGACACCCCCTGGAATAACGTGACAATATACAATTGATGGAGTTATACGTGCCGCTACCGCCATATGGGTGTTCTTTGCAGTTTCCCCTCATTCGAATACGGCCGCCGTCGCTGGAAGTCGAACCTGCGTCCTCCAGCATAGTTACAAGACACCCAATTAGGCTATGCTACCACGGCAGGTGCAAGCGCAAAGGGAAACAGGCTGAAGCGTACGCATTTGGGCTGGTTGGTTCATGTTCACAGAAGTTAAAAAACAGCGCTAAAAAGACGGGACAAGAAAAGAAAGGACAACAGGACAGGGCGCTGACTAGCAACCAAATATTTGGTTGCTAGTCAGCGCCCTGTCCTGTTGTCCTTTCTTTTCTTGTCCCGTCTTTTTAGCGCTGTTTTTTAACTTCTGGAAACAGGCTGCGAAGTTTCACCGAGCGTTTATTTGCTCGACTGGGTTACAACTGTCAGAAACGTTTTAAACATCATCATAACTACACTTTTGTGAAAAGTAAACCAATGGCTTTTGTCGGTTAAACCAAATTCTCAATCACATGCGTTTTGAATTGCCCATGTCAGCACTGAGAGGTAAGACGGAATTATGCACGCGTGCAGTGTGCTTTTCTCGTCCATGATTCTTCTTTGTCGTGAGAAACTCAACACAAAATGCACTTCTAGTAACGGCTGTGCACAGCAGGTAAGTGTTAACACTCACTCACCTTTGTAAAAAAAGTATTCAAAATCCAGAGTAATAGTAACCACCACAGCCACAACGCTAACAGCAAAATTGTGGCACGCACTATGACTGCCAGTTGACACGCGATGCGAATCGCGAGAGGCATCTGGAGGAAAGCACGTAGGCACAGCATGCTATTACGTTATAGTAAATTTGCGCACTGCAGCGCTAGTTCGTCCACTCAAGTAATAGAGCTGCGGTGACGCCAACAGCCACTGCCATCGCTCACAAAAGAATACCCTCGAGTGCGAGTTCATCTCTTCTTCTTCTCGCTAGACCTTCGTTGTTACGTACGCATACACTGTTAGGACGGTCGTTACCGCATCAAAAACATTGTCATTGAAGGTCTAGTGGTGTACTCTATCCTTGGCTAGCGGTCACACTTGTGGTAAGCCCGTGAAAAGAATATAAGGAAACGTTAACACGAAACAACTAAACGATGTCGACGCGACCACAGAACACCTACCACGACGGAGACAAAGTCTGACCTGCATTCTGCGCCATTTCCGTGTAACAAGCGGAAGAATAAAAAAAAAAAGACGTGACCTTCAGAATTGCAGGCGCGCGGCAAGCGTTAGCAGTCTCAGAGGCTTCAAGAAAAAAAATAACTGTGGCAGTGGTCGAGAGATGGCACAGCTTTCGGAATGCCCTTGGCATTTTATGCGCGTTTTGGGGTAATCGTTTTCTCGAAAACCTGATAAACTCTAGTAATTCTTCCGTTCATCATTGTGCCGACTCGCGCCAGCCGACAGGCCTGCAGCGGCGAAACCAGCACAGCCATCTTGCCGATTCAAATGGTGGTTTCGGGCCCCACGGGCCGGCACGTGTGCTAGCCGGGAAATGAAGCGCCCTAGGGAGAAGCGCGCTTGATTCCCACAAATTGAATGGCCACACATTTCGTGGAACTGCAGTCACTTGCCGATAACAGCCGTGCGCCTTTATGAAAGGCCGCCGAAAGAGAACGCACAAGGGCTGGTTTACTCCATGAGTCCATATTAGAGCACTGCAAGGGCCCATTTTTCCGGACCGAACACTTCATGCACTGGCCAGCCCGAATCGTTGTTCTGAAATACAGCCCGTACCAAGCCCGCTTCCGCCAGTTATACCTTGAACATAAACGAGACACTGCCCACTCTTCTGTTATTGTGAAGATACCTGTTTATCGCCAGATATATTTAGTGAGGGTTTTGGAACTTCTTTTTGTATAGCGACTTTCACTGGTACACTCCGTGTACATTTGGTTAATTACACCTGTAACACATTTGCGATATAATTGTAGTCATATAGCTGGCTGTCTCATGCATGCAGTGCTAACCACACAATCTTGTTTTTGCATTTCAAAGAACGACAGCAAATTATAGTTCCTCCATAAAGTGAACCAACAATTATAGTACTCATGAAGTAAACCAACCTCCGCGCTTTCTCTTCGGGTGGCCTTTCATGGAGGCGCACGCTGGCAATCAGCAAGGAACGTGCAAATCTACGAAAAGTACGGCCATACAATTAGTTCATCGTGGATACAGCAAATTTCGTCACTCCTTCAGTGACGAGTTGATGGCCCGGATTTTTTCCCAAAAGAAAAAAAAAAAACCCGAGCCTGCTCCAAGCTTTCTCAGAGAAACATACTTACATAAAGGGCGGACACTCTCGTAGCAGCCCAGCCAGTGCGCTGCTTTCAGCGCCACGAGTGGTTGGTCAGACCCGATAATGTCTTCAGCATAAATAAAATAATAACTTTTTTTCTTTGCTACGCTGGGATTTGAACCCGTGTCCTCATGCTCCGAGAGCGCATGGCTTTACCACTACGCTACACATCTGGTTTTTTTTGTTTATTGAACCACGCTACCCACGCATGCGTCCACGAAGGGAATACGTGTGCATAAATGTGCCTCTTTGTGCAAAGAAATGCAGAAAGACAACACTTTCTAGTCATACTTTACCGTTTTCTGTTGTAAGCCATCAAATGTCCTCAGCAGCACATGATGTAGACCAGATATTGAAAAGTGCAGAAATAATTGAAATTTTTGGGGGGAGGGCTCCGGAAATTTCGACCACTTGGGGTTATTTGGGTGCACGTTAAAGAACCCCAGGTGGTCGAAATTTACGGAGCCCTCCACTACGGCGTCTCTCATAATCATATTGTTACGGTGCATCAATTTGTTTTCATTGCCACCGTATCGGTCATGTCGTCCGTTACTGCAATTACCGCTGGTCCTCGCCACCTCGGACTTCATCTCAACCTCACTACCGACAGGACAGCACCCGCTTCGCGTCTGCCGTGCAGCCTTCTCCGCAAAACAACTACAGAAGGTTCAACAGCCGATCTCCGTCACCGCATGGTCATCAGTCGCGTTCGCCTCCAGGATGTCGCCAGTCGTCTCGCTCACCGCAGACTCGCAGGCCGTCATCTCCATTCAACCCCGCTCCTGCCTACCCGGAAAACTAAACGGTGCAGCGCCCGGAGGTGACGCTGCATCTTCGACTCCCTCCACAAATCCTCTCTTGACGCTTCCGACGAGACAAAATTTGTTAGACGTTGCCGTTGACGGTGTGCCTATTTCTGCCCTTATAGATACTGGAGCGCACATTTCTGTAATGAGTGCGAACCTTCGCCGACGCCTACGTAAAGTGCTCACGCCTGCCGCTTCCCACAAACTTCGTGTCGCTGATGGGAGGACCCCTGATGTTCAAGGGATGTGCACGGCCCGTGTGTCCATTGCTGGTCATCCTACATTAGTTCAGTTTGCCGTCATTGAAATGTGTCCTCATGACCTAATACTTGGTTTGGACTTCCTGTCACGTCATTCTGCGCTCATTGATTGTGCCACTGGTGCTCTTCAGCTTGAACTGCCGCAGTTTGCCGATTTTCCAGCAGACTATTCTCCCCGTTTACGCTCTCGTCACCACGTTCGCTTGCCTCCGCAAGCTGCTACATATGTCACTTTGTCGTGCTCACGTCATGTGCCCGACGGTGACTACCTCGTCACTCCTATAGTCGACGTACTGATGGCCCGAGACGTCGCCCTTGCTCACACTGTTGTCGCCGTCGCTAATAATACAGTGGTTACACCACTACTCAACGTGAGTCTCTTGACTCAAGTTATTCCGCAAGACATGTCTTTGGCCACCCTATCTCCACTTGACAGCTGCAACGTTACTGGTTTGCACACCGATACTACATCCCCCTGTCTTGGCCGCAATTACACTCTGCCTGCAGATGACATTAACAAGATAATTGCTCCCGACCTCACTGCAGTGCAAGCTGCCAGCCTCCGTAGTCTGCTAACATCATATAGAGACGTTTTCGACTTTGACCACCGCCCTCTCAGCCAAACAACTGCAGTGACTCACCGGATCAACACTGGTAATGCCAGTCCTATACGGCGGCGTCCATGTCGCGTATCTCACAAGGAACGCCAAGTAATTCAAAATGAAGTGGATAAAATGATTACTAAAGACGTAATAGAACCCTCATCCAGCCCCTGGGCCTCCCCAGTCGTGCTCGTTCAGAAGAAAGATGGCAGCTGGCGCTTTTGCGTGGACTATCGCCATTTAAACAAAGTGACCCACAAAGATGTCTACCCTTTGCCTCGGATTGATGGCGCCCTCGATTGCCTCCATGGTGCCCAATACTTTTCGTCTATCGACCTTCGATCCGGCTATTGGCAAATTTCCGTCGACCCCATGGATCGTGAAAAAACCGCTTTCGTTACGCCCGACGGCCTCTACCAGTTCAAAGTCATGCCGTTTGGACTGTGTAATGCGCCGGCAACTTTCGAGCGCATGATGGACTCCCTTCTCCGAGGATATAAGTGGTCCATCTGCTTATGTTATTTAGACGATGTCATCGTCTTTTCGCCCACCTTTGACAGCCATATAACACGTCTGTCAGCTGTTCTGGATGTTTTTCGAAGAGCTGCTCTCCAGCTCAATTCTGCAAAATGCCATTTCGGACGTCGCCAAATCACCATACTCGGCCACCTTGTCAGTGCCGATGGTGTTCAACCAGATCCCGAAAAGGTGCGAGCAGTACAACAATTTACTG
Source organism: Rhipicephalus microplus (assembly GCF_043290135.1). Lineage (NCBI taxonomy): Eukaryota > Metazoa > Arthropoda > Arachnida > Ixodida > Ixodidae > Rhipicephalus > Rhipicephalus microplus. Next base: position 63,097,080 of record NC_134700.1, on the reverse strand, counting down.
AACCACGCTCAACCAAGGACGTCCGAAGTTTTGTAGGGCTATGTTCCTATTTTCGTCGATTTGTCCGCAACTTCGCCGACATCGCTCGACCGCTTACTGATCTCTTAAAGAAGGACGTTCCCTTCGCATGGGGTATAGAGCAAGCGGACGCCTTTTCGGCTCTTATCCATCTGCTGACTACGCCACCAGTACTGGCCCATTTCGACCCAGCATCACCTACAGAGCTTCGGACCGATGCCAGTGGCCATGGAATTGGAGCGGTCCTTGGCCAACGACAGCACGGGAAGGACCGCGTGATTGCTTACGCCAGTCGTCTTCTTTCACCTGCCGAACGGAAGTTCTCCATCACTGAGCGTGAATGCCTAGCTTTAGTTTGGGCCGTGGCGAAATTCAGGCCTTACCTGTATGGCCGAACTTTTTCCGTTGTTACGGACCATCACGCTCTTTGCTGGCTGTCATCGCTAAGGGACCCATCTGGACGTCTTGGTCGCTGGGCGCTCCGTCTGCAAGAATACTCATTCGTGGTCCACTACAAGTCGGGACGCCTCCACACAGACGCAGACTGTTTGTCACGTTATCCGGTTGAAACGCCCGACTTGACAGACCTTGATTCAGACCCCTGCGTTCTCTCCATCCACGCTTTGGGTGATATCTCCACCGAACAACGACGTGACCCGTCGTTACTCTCCATTATCGAGCGTCTGACCTCTGCTCCGACAGACCCTTCCGTTCGCCTGTTCGAACTGCACGACAACATTCTGTACCGTCGCAGCTTCAACGCTGATGGCCCGGAATTACTGCTCGTGCTTCCCCATCACCTGCGTACCAGCGTTCTCGAACAACTACATGACGTACCTACAGCCGGTCACCTAGGCGTCTCTCGTACCTACGATCGTGTGCGACGTCGCTTTTTCTGGCCCGGACTGTATCATTCTGTGGTTCGCTACATCACTGCTTGCGACCGCTGCCAACGCCGCAAGCTCCCCTCTGTGCTACCATCCGGCCTCCTACAGCCCATTGACATACCAACGGAACCATTCTTCCGTGTTGGCCTTGACCTGTTGGGCCCGTTTCCTACGTCCACCTCCGGAAATAAATGGGTTGCAGTCGCCACAGACTACGCCACACGCTTTGCCATCACTAAAGCACTGCCGACAAGCTGTTCCACTGACATCGCTGACTTTCTCTTGTATGAAGTCATTCTTCATCACGGCGCTCCGTGGCAGCTGCTTACTGATCGAGGAAGGTACTTTCTTTCACGTGTTGTGGATGATATTCTCCGCGCCTGCTCCACTGAGCACAAGCTTACCACCGCTTATCATCCACAGACAAATGGATTGACCGAGCGTCTGAACGGAACGCTGACGCAGATGCTGTCAATGTACGTTTCGCCAGATCACCGTGACTGGGACAAAGCACTCCCCTTTGTCACGTTCGCGTACAATTCTTCACGGCACGACACAGCTAGTTATTCGCCGTTTTATTTGCTATTTGGCCGACATCCAGCATTACCATTTGACACGCTCCTTCCTTCGGCTGCCCCCTTGTCTACTGAGTACGCCAGCGATGTCGTTTCTCGAGCCCATGCAGCCCGTCAGCTTGCCCGTGATCGGCTGCACTTGTCGCAAGCGCAGCAAAAAGACCGCTATGACAGTCGCCACCAAAGCGTGCACTTCTCGTCGGGGTCTCTGGTACTTCTCTGGACACCAAACCGCCAAGTCGGCTTATCAGAGAAGCTACTATCACACTACCATGGCCCCTACAAAGTGTTACGACAACTTAGTGACGTGAGCTACGAGATCGCACCCCTAAACAATGCCTTTTCGACCACCTCACTCCAGACAGACGTTGTACACGTTTCCAGACTGAAACCGTATCACCCTCCTCGTTCGTCGCCGCCGTACTAAGCGCCGTGACGGCGCTTCCGCCGCAGGGGAGTGATGTTACGGTGCATCATCGACAGGAGCAAGCGTGGCACTTAGCTAAGATAAAGAAGACGCCTGTGCGTTAGGCGCTTGCACGAGAGGCAACTCAGACATCTTGTTCGGCTGCCGACTCTCGGTGGACGCTGTCCTGTAAGCCAAGACCTCGCTTCGTCACAATATGGTGCTTTTGGGACGTTAAACCCCCCAAATCATCAAATTTTTTGGGGGAAGAATGATGCTAAACTTGCGTATTCATTGTCCCCTTGAGGAGGCCTGAACATGTCAGAACATAAGAATAAAATTGAGGACGGATACGAAATCTAGCGGTTAGTCAGACCCATTATTACTGGGCCATAAAAAGGCTCCAGTGGCCACTCTATATATAGTATGTTTCTTTACGCATGTCTGCCTGATAAGGTGAGAGAGCAACGGGACATAACCGCCCTAAGTGAGTTCATCGCAAAGACCCCAGGAAATATTGAATGTCTCATTTTAGATTGCAAACATCCGGCCACTCCGACTGGATCTCCGCCATCCTGAGGCACCAATAATGCCTGAGGGCGGTCATCAAAGCTTCGGTCCAGAGCAAGCCCAGGCCCCGGAAACTCTCAAGTTCAAGTGATCACCTGTAGGGGGTGAAAAAAATCAACCACGGCGCGTTTCTGCTTCAAACACCCAGAGTGGATCTACTAACCTCTCTCGCCACTCGCGCTATTGCACTTTCTTGTAGGGGCGCCCTCGTCGGGGCAAAATTTCAATTCTAAAATGATCAAGTGCCACATTTTCGCATACCACCACACATAAAAAACAACTTGTTCTTATAACAAGTAGATTTTCTTAAACATATGTTGCGGCATCAATTTTTTGTAATAGTTTTTGCTCCAGCTGACTCAAGGTCAGCAGCAGCCTATCGACATCAATATCCTCATTTCAAAATATGGCGGCCGTCGGTTGCGACGGCAGGTAACGGCTCGCAGCACGTTCGCATGTGTCTCGTGCTGTTTCGTTTCGCTGTAAATATTTCGAGCCTCTGCCGACCGACGCACTTCCTCGTTCTGTTTATTTTGACTCGTTCAAATGCTTTCGCGAAGGGAATTCGAGTGACTTCCTGGGAACGAAGCGACCGTTGAAGCTTTCATCAGATGAACACCCGTTGCAAACCCGGGCTGGTGAGTAGAAACCACTTCAGTCTTTTAAGGACGGTTGCTTGCTGGGCCAGTTGGTTTATTTCAACATATGTAGTTTTTTTGCCAATGACTGCGTAGGCGTCACACGGCGGCAGCGTATTGCAGTATAAAATTTGAAAATTTGTTACGTCTCAATCTGTCACTGGAAAAACGGGCGTTACTAGCGGCGTGGCTTCACGTGGAACGAGTTGCTGACTCAATAGTTAATTCTGAAATTCTATCGCCGGATATCACAAACCAAGCCATTACGATGAAAGAAGGCAAATACATCACTGTCGCCTCGCATGTGTCTTCGTAGCTAGACCATATATTAGTGCAAAAAACCTACGAGTTAGTAGTTTTTGCTGCAGTCACATTTGAGAAACATCACATAATTATGGGTGTGATTTTGCTATAGTGTGACAAAGAAAGTGTCACATAACTCGGAAAAACTTCTTTTTCTGCCACAGCCTCCTGGCCCACCTGACATGGAAACAGCTGTGTACAGTGGGCAAGGAACCTCCTACATGACATCTCTTGTGAAGAAGCAGCCCTGCGTTATACACGTGTTATGAGGTACCATTACATATATGTGTAAAATACTGCTGTTTACTAGTTGACTGAGTTTATTTGTTGACTTTGGAATATTTCACGAATTGATTATGCATTGATTTCAAGCAATGATATCTGGTGATGTTACTTTTTTTCCAGACTGCCATGCAACGACAGGATGACTACCCCCGAATGTCCACTCTGCAGGCACGTTGGAACATCTGAACGTCCACTACAACAGGTCATCTCGAACCTCACACATGCAATGCTGTATTTGGAATGTTTTGCCACGCATATCGAGGAGGGTTGCTTTAGATTAGCCACAAGCATGGAATCTGCAGTTCAATAATGTTGAAACTGTAACACTATTGCTTAGATTGGGTGGAACTGCTGAGCTACACAACACAGGTTTGATCCCAGCCTCAGTGGCCCGGCATATTTTGATGGGGGTGAAATGCTAAAATGCTTGTGTGCTTAAGGCTTTGTTTGATTCGCCTGTTCCACATGATCCATTTTACAAAGTGCGGCACCTCGCTATTTTGTTTCAGTGGCGCAGCAATGGCATCCTCTAAACCGTGCCATTAATTTCAAAAAGCGCAAGAGAGGTACAGCACTAAAACTTGTTCATGATTTTCCTGTACTTCCAACTCTGACGGCGTTGGTTTGGTGCAGTCCCACGCACAGCTTGACAACCAACATAGCATTATACGTAGGTGCCGTACCCACGTCTACAAACATGGTGTGTTTTGCCAAGACGTTTGTGCCTCATTAAATTAAGCGAACAAAAAAGGATTCCACCTTGTCGGCACCTTGTCATTCACTTGTGATTCACTGCTGAACTTGTGCTGCACATATTCTGAACTTCTCGTGCCCAGGTGTGAACCAGTTCCCATTGGTGCAGGTGAACTTAACATTGGTGCCGGTGACCCTTAAAAGATGGAAGCTTGAAAATATGAAAAATCTGTGAACATGAGGTGTCAGAGCAAATGTTTCGACAAGGAGTCTTGTCTCCTGCGAGGCTACAATGTCATTTCTTATAACCCATCAAGCCAGAATCAATCTAAGTTTGCCCACTACTGTAGGATTCGTGAGCACTTCGTAGTTGGCATGCGAATCGTCAGAAATGATTATTTGCATTACAAAAAGAACACCCCCACCGTGAGGGGCATTAACAGGCTTTCCGACATTTAGTTGTGCCTCGTGACAGTTTACGAACTACACCCAGAACTGTTTTGTCTTAATTATTCTGTTAAGTTCATACAAGTTTACAAAAAAGATGCGCCAAAGCTCGTAAGGCTGCACTCAACTGCTTTAGCTTTGCATATATGTTCAAAGGGCTCCTAAAATAATGTCATAAAAATGATGAGCACTTGCAGCACAGCTTCATCAAAGACGTGAATGCTGCCGTGAAGAACAAGATTGTGTTCATTGGATGTAGTGCTGTTTTTTTTTTCATATAGCAGAGAAGTGTCCCAGGTTTTTTGAGCACATCTGCTTCTGTTCAAATTAAGTTGTCATAGCTACAGGGTCTACCACTACGAAGTGAAATTCTGTGCTACCGCCATGAAAAAATGTAGGAAATTGCACATGTAGTTGAAACATACACGATTCTGACTTATCCACAACCACACTGCAAGATAGTACGTATTTCAAGTCCTAACCTCTAAATGTAGCAGGGAGAAAACAACTTAAGCTTTCAAGCACAAGTATACTGAAAAAGTAAACACAATAACAAGTGTGTAATAAATGTGACCTTATTGATCTAGTATTTGGACAGATTCACATCATGTACCACCAGTTAATTTCAGGAGTGCTTGCTTACAAGAGAGTGCTCAAGTTCTATCGATATGTCTATGCAAAAAATGAATTGTGCTCAGCGCTGAGCAGATAGTGTATTTTAAGAGCCCCAACAAAGATGTACAAACAATAAAATTGTACAATACATGCCTAAAGCTGATTTTTCTAGAATTGGGCCTTTTCGATCTGTAAGCACACACCTCACAACAGTTTCATAAGCATACATGTTCGCTGCATACTCAGCAAACCGGTCATAACCTGCGACGAGAAATTCTAGCTGTAGTAACTCAGTAACTTTAACAATAAATGTAGCAAGTCTGAAGAAATGTTTTTTAGGCCCATCACCTAAATACATATTACCTATGATAGGGGCTCAAGGCTGAGAGTTATAAATGGTGCCTGCCCCGTCGACACGACGTGACATTGTACAATTTTGAAGTACTCAATGTAGCATTGCAGAGGGAGAAAAATTCAGAACTGCACGCATCCGCAATCGCTTATTTAACAAATTTAGCAAAACGACATTGCTCTCACTTTTCGAGCAATCTATCGACAATGGGCAAGTTTCCTCTCCAATCCCACATCATGCATTCACTTCACTTCAAGATCAACACTACAGGGGAAGCGCCGCATATGACGGCAGAATCGAACCCTTGTCTTGAAGCCACGCTATTAAACTCGAACGCCGCCACACAATCAGAGTCAAGATCATTTATGTTTCAACTACCTGTGCGATTTCCTAAATGTTTTTTCATGACCGTAATGCACAGAATGTCACTTCGTAGTGGTAGACACTATAGTTATGACAACATAACTTAAACAAAAGCGGATGTGCTCAAAAAATTCTGGGACGTTTCTCTGCTATATTAAAAAAATAGTACCACATGCAATGAACACTATCTTGCTCTTCACGACAGCATTCACGTTTTTGAGGAATTTGTGCTGCAAGTGCTCATCACCTTTGTGATTTATTATTTTAGGAGCCCATGGAACATATGTACAAAGGTAAAGCAATTGAGTGCAGCCTTATGAGCATTGGTGCATCTTTTTGTAAACTTGTATGAGATAAACACAGCTAATTAAGACAAAACAGTTTTGGGTGTTGTTCGTAAACTGTCACAAGGCATAACTAAATGCCAGAAAGCCTGTTAATGCCCCTCACAGCGGGGTTGTTCATTTTGCAATTAATAATTTCTGACTATTCACAAGCCAACTATGAAGTGATCGTGAGTCGTACAGTAGTGGGCAATTTAGATTGATTTTGGCTTCCAGGGGTTCAGACAAATGACATTGTAGCCTTACAGGAGACAAACCTACTTGTTAAAACATTTGCTCTGACACTTTATGTTAACAGATTTTTTTCATACATCAAGCCATCTTTTAAGCGTCAGTTTAGTTCACCTGCACCAATTGGAACTGGTTGACAATTGTGCACGAGAAATTCAAAACTTGTGCAGCACGAGTTTAGCAGTGCGGCATCAGAAGTAAATGACAAGGTACCAACAAAGTGGAATCCTTATTTTTGTTCACTTAATTTAATGAGATGCAAACATCTTGGCAAAACACGCCGCATTTGTAGAGGCGAGTACAGTACCTACGAAGAATGCTATGTTGTTTCTTAAGCTGTGCTTGCGGCTGCAACAAACCAGCGCCGTCAGAGCAGAAGGTACAGCAAGATTATGAACTAGTTTTGGTGCTGTACCTCTCCTGCGCCTGTTGAAATGATTGGCACGATTTAGCACATGCCATTGCAGCGCCACTGAAACGAATGACGAGGTGCAGCACTTTGTAAAATGGATCATGTAGTGCAAGCGAATCGAACGAACCCCTAAGCACACAAGCGTCTTAGCGTTTCACCCCCATCGAATTATGGCCACTGTGGCTGGGATCAAACAGTGTGTTGTTGAGCTCAGCAGCGCCACACAATATAATAGTGTTACAGTTTCAACATTATTGAAGTGTATATTCCATGCCACGGTAGACAGCCAATGCTTGTGGCCATTCTAAAGCACTCCTGGACGATATGCGCTGTAAAATATTCACAAATACAGTATTACATGTGTGAGGTTCGAGATGACCTGTTGTAGTGGACATTCATAAGTTTCAACGTGCTTGCAGAGTGAACATTCGGGGGTAGTCATCCTGTCGTTGCACGGCAGCCTGGAAAAACAAGTAAACTCACCAGATATAATTGCATGAAATCAATGCATGATCAATGCATGAAATTTCCCAAAGTAAACAAATAAACTCAGTTAGCTGGTAAACAGCAGTATTTCATACATATATGCAATGGTAGGTACCTCACAACACGTGGGGCTGCTTCTTCACAAGGCATGTCATGTAGCAGGTTCCTTGCCCATTGTACACAGCTGCTTCCATGTCAGGTGGGCCAAAAGGCTGTGGCAGTAAAAGAAGTATTTCTGATTTATGTGACACTTTCTTGATCACACTACAGCAAAACCAGACCCATAATTATGTGATCTTTCTCAAACGCGACTGCAGTAAACTATTAACTATTAAGTTTTTCGCAATAATATATCACCTAGCTACGAAGACACATGCGAGGCGACAGTGATTTAATTTATTTGCCTTCTTTCATCGCAACGGCCTGGTTGGTGTTATCTGGTGATAGAATTTCAGAATTAGCTATTGAGTCAGCGACTCGTTCCCACGTGAAGCCACGCCGCAAGTAACGCACGTTTTTCAGGTTACAGATTAGGACGTTAAACAGTTTTAAAATTTAATATTTCAATACGCTGCCGCCGTGTGACGCCTACGCAGTCATTGGCAAAGAAACTACAAACTACAACTAGCCCTGCAAGCAACCGTCCTAAAAAAAATTGAAGTGGCTTCTACTCACCGGCCCGGGCTTGCAACGGGCGTTCACCCGATGAAAGCTTCCACGTTCGCTTCGTTCCTCAGAAGTCACTTGAATTCCCTTCACGAAAGCATTTGAACGAGTCAAAAAAAAAAAAAACAGAACGATAAAGAGTGCGTCGGTCGAGAGAGTATCGAAATATTTACAGCGAAACGAAACAGTCCAAGACACATCCGAACGTACCGCGAGCCGTTACCTGCCGTCGCAACCGTTGGCCGCCGCAAACGTTGAAATGAGGATAATGATGTCATTAGGCTGCTGCTGACCTCGAGTCAACTGGAGCCAAAACTATTACAAAAAATTGATGACGCAGCACGTGTTTAACAAAAACTACTTGCTGGAATAACAAGTTGTTTTTTTATGTGTAGCGGTACGCAAAGATGTAGTATTTGATCATTTTAATATTAAAACTTGGCCCTGACGAGGGCGCCTCTACAAGAAAGTGCAATAGCGCGAGCGGCGAGAGAGGTTAGTAAATCCACTCTGGGTGTTTGAAGCAGAAACGCGCTGCGATTGATTTTTTCGCCCCTACAGGTGAGCACTTGAACTTGAGAGTTTCCGAGGCCTGATCGCACGATAGAAATCATTTTATGAAAGACGATCTTGAGGAAGCATGTGTAACGACCCCACCATACCTCGAAGGACCACGTTAAGAAAGCCAGCCACGTAAGCCAACAGTGCTATATTTCTTGTTCATATTGACATAAATAAACAATGACGTAAAGATATCTGCACACACGCGTTAAACACCTCGACCCTTTATTGCAAAACGGTGTTTTTTTAGCGAAAACATCCAATAGATATTTATTTTTATATAGGAATCAACATAGCTTGCGCGTGCACTCGCAATACAAGCACCATCTGGCGTCGCAAATACAAGTTATTCAAAAAAAAGTGTAAATACCAGCCAGAGTTGCCTAGCTTGTGGCCTTCCCACTAAAATGGCTGGTTTCATTATGTTTAGCGGGCGACATTGTTGCATTGTGGGAGGCGGGATTCTCGGCCGTTTTGAAGACATACTAGCTCCTTTTCCGGCACAATGAAGACATAAAAGTAATGCAGTTTTCACTAAGATCCAACAGAAGGTCAAGAAATTACAAATGGATTACATGCAAAAAACACTCTGGCAACGAAAAAACTTGGACCATATCCCGCTAAAGGAAACCATGTGTAGGTGCGGAGCAGCGGGTGCTAACGCTTACGCTGGTGGCGACGTTGCCGCTGACGCTCATAACAAAAGCCAAGTAGAGAAGCCCTTGACTGCATTCCGAACGCGCGACCCAGTGCCTACCCATACGGGGTGGCACTGGCCAGTGAATGGTGGGCCGTCGGTTTTAAAGACGATAGTCTTTCGACAGGTATAAGGAAGCTTTAGAATACCGTTTGCAATCGCAGCGGGCGCAGCGGGCGCCATAAGAGTTTTACAATAGCGTTTGGCCTCTTAACGAGCTGTATAGAGAGACAAAGCTCTAGACGAGACGCTCGTGTTTCTGTACGGAAACCTGCGATGACTCAATCGTCATCGAGCAGTAACGAGGCCGTTTATGCAATCACACAAAAAAATGTATTTACAAAAGACATGAAATGTCTAATAATAAATGAAGTAAGGGAAAAAATATAACATGCTTGGAGTGCTGGTGTGAGAGTCGCAAGGGCATAAAAACAGAAAGAGTTCACCGGAGAGGAAGGCGATGGTGAAGTCCCGGCGGCAAACTCAACGCTGGGAAGGGACGGCCGACGCTTGGGTAGCCTGGTAAGTCCAATGACAGCCGCGGCCAAGAACGCGGCTCACTGCGGAGGTCGTTGACCTGGAGCACGCATGGCGTTTGCCATGCCTATCTCGAACGCTGGGCGGCGCTCGCTGCCGTAGGTGCCGGACTCACCTGGCGGAAACGTCGTGGCGACGTTTCACCCACGCCAGGCCCGAACTGCAAGGACGGCTGGTATGGCCCCAGGTGGGAGCCTGCTGAGACCTCGAGTCCACAACCCGACGGGTCACTGCTCCCACGCCCTGGTTCTTCAACCTTGCTTCTTCCTTCCAGCCACGTCTGCCTCACTCCTTCTTCTTCGCAACACCACCTGCCCTGATTTTCCTGCGTCGTCTTCTTCGACTGTCTCTGTGGCACGCACTTCAAACACAATTATATCTTCACGATCACGCACGGCCACTTCACCCATCACACATGCCCCTCCTTCGGAAAAAGTTTTTTCTTTCTTAAAAAAACTTTCTAGCCACGTCTTAGTCGCAATCACCACGTGTCCGCACAAGACCACTGCACCGCACCAGTGGATAGAGGTGATATATGTCCACTATAAATGTTCACACACCCTCACACATAGAAAAACTAGGAAAAAACATGTAGTCAGCCATGGCACGATGACTGTTTTCTTCTGGTGAATAAACCACGTGGTTCAGAAATATACATTGTAGACAAGCTGTAAACCAGTTGCAATACACTTCCGTGAAAGCTTAAGTTACAGCCTACTCATGAAATCGGCACCTGAATTATCTGAGCCTCTATTATGTTGAATAACAAAAGAATACTCTTGTAATGCCAGACTCCATCTCAGTACTCTGTTGTTCAGGTGTTTGGCTTTAGCTAGATGTTGTAATGTTTGGTGATCAGTTTGCGCAACAAACTGCGTTCCGTACACAAAGATGTGAAACTTTTCTATTGCCCACACTAGTGCCAGACATTCTCGTTCTATGGTGGAGTAATTCTGTTCTCGCGGCAATAGCTGTCGGCTGGCGTATGATACTGGATGTAACACCCCATCGTGGTCCTGCATGAGAACTGCCCCGATACAGGTGTCAGACGCATCCGAACGCAGTACGAATGTGCGTTTCGGATCAGGAGCTCGTACTATTGGTCCTGATGAGAGGGCTTGCTTCAGTGTCTCAAAAGCTGCTTCTCTTTCTTGGTTCCAGCAGATCTTGTTCTTCTTCCTTTTCTTGGTTAATTCCGTTAAAGGCTGGGCCTTTTCGGCATATCGGGGTATTAAATCGCGGTAGTATTCTGCTAATCCCAGGAACGATCGCAGCTGCCTCTTGGTCTCGGGTCGAGTTGCGTTAGCAATCTTCGCCACTGTACTTTCTACTGGTTGAATAGTTCCGCCTCCCAACCGATGACCCAAGAAGATGATGGATTCCATGGCGATTTCACATTTCTGAGGCTTGATGGTTAGTCCTGCTTCACGGACTCGCTGCAACAAGTGCTGTAAAGTCTCCAAGTGCTCCTCCCAGGTCGCTGTAGCTACGAGAACGTCGTCAATGTAATGGACTACGTTTTCGACACCCTGAAGAAGAGTCCTCATTAATCTCGTGAACACTGCAGAAGCCCTCTTGATGCCGAAAGGGATATATATGAATTGGTATTGTCCTGGTTGCGTCGAGAAGGCAGTGACTGGTCTTAAAGCCCGATGGAGTGGGACTTGCCAATAGCCTTTCGTCAGATCGAACTTAGAAAAATATCTCTTGGTGCCGACCTTGGTGAACATTATGTCCGTTCGTGGTATGGGTTCGGCATCGGAGATTAGAATCTCTTTGATACGCCGAAAGTCCACGCACGTACGATAAGTGTTATCCGGCTTCTTGACGAGAACCAGTGGTGAATTATAAGGAGAATTCGATCTCTCGATGACGCCAAGCTTCAGCATGTCTTGAACTTCTTTCTCGACGACTTCCTTCATTGCTATCGGCAAAGGGTACTGTGAAGTGTTAATAGGTTCAGATGTTGTCAACTGAAGGCGGCAATCCAAAATGTTTGTCTTTCCGGGGATGTCGGAAAAGAAATCGTCATAAGCGGCTAGAATCTTTTCAAGCGCAACACGCTTCTCTTCTTCCAGTCCCTCGGCTATAGGAATTGCTTCCACGCCAACGCTTCGGGTAGTCTTGCAGACTGGTAATGGCGTGTCTGTCTCGTCCTCTTCCATGACCACGAAAGATGCTGTTTGAGGGGTTGTCCTCGGCTGCCGATTTTCATAGCGCTTCAGCATATTTATGTGGAACAGTTTGTTGCCATGTCCCAGGTCCAATAAATAGTCGTGGTTATCTTTCTTTCCAACGACTCGAAAAGGTCCTTTCCATTGCATCAATAACTTGTTCTCCGTGGTAGGGAGTAAGATCAAAGCAAGATCTACCACTTCTAACAGACGGTTCTTGCTTCCCCGATCGTAGTACTGCTTTTGAGTTTTCCTCGCTTGTGACAAGTTCTCATGGGCTAGTTGCAACGTCTTCTCAAGACGATCTCGAAGATCCAAGACGCAGCCATACGTTGTTTTTACTTCATCACTGATGTGTTCTCCCGTCCATATCTTCTTCAATATACTGAGAGGGCCTCTAACGTATCTCCCATAGATAAGTTCAAACGGCGAGAATCCCATGCTGGTTTGGGGTACCTCTCGGTATGCAAAAAGGAGTGGCGCGAGCAGCCGATCCCATGGTTTCGGATCCTCTTGACATAGTTTTCGCAGCATCTGTTTCAGCGTGCCATTAAACCGTTCAACCATCCCGTTGCCCATAGGGTGGTAGGGTGTCGAACTTAGATGTTTGATGGATAACAATGCATTGTCTTCTCTCATCAACTCGGACGTGAAGCAAGATGTCTGATCGCACAGAATCTCACGGGGAAATCCAGTGCGTGAAAACACTTTCAACAGGCCCTCTGTCACAGTCACCGAATCAATCGCGGGCAGGGCCACTGCGTCCGGATAACGTGTCGCAAAGTCAACCATTGTCAGAATGTATCGGTTACCCTTGTTAGAGAGTGGTTTCAAGGGTCCGATAATGTCAACTGCCACTCGCTCGAATGGTGTCTCAATCAACGGCATTTGGCCAAGTGGTGCTTTGCCTACTTTGCTTTTCAGGTACGTTTTTTGGCACGTATCACAAGATAGAACATATCTTTTAGCTTCTTCCTGTACTCCAGGCCAATAGAACGATCCTAGTACCCGATCAATGGTTCTTTTCGTACCTTGATGTCCTGACATCAGACTTTCGTGCGCCATCTCAAGCACTTGGCTGCGCAATTTGCAGGGAACTACCACCTGTTTTATCATTTTGCCAGAGGATAACTGGTAATGGCGGTAGACTATCCCCCTTTCTATGGTAAACGAATAATGGGTTGATCCCCTTCCATAATATACTTGTCCGACTTCGTTTCTGCAGGTATCCAAGGTCTTGTCTTCTGCTTGCGCAGTTTCGAGATCCTTTCTAGTCATTTTCAAACTGTCGACCTTGAGTGTGGCTGAATCCGGCTTAGACCTTGTGCTCTTGATGCCGCTCAGCAAGTGGTTCAAGTGATGACTTTCCTCCTTGTATCGTTTACGTGCTACGCTGTCCGTCTCTAATTTCGGTACAGCAAGCTTCTCTTTCCATGTTGTATCAGGGTCGTGAGCCTGACGTGATCCGGGCACATTTACCACGATAATGTCGTATAACGGGGAAATCATGCATTTTACGATGCATACGCCTGAAAAGTATGGTGAAAAAATTTCCACCTTTGCCTTTGAAACTTTAATTCTACTTCCATCCGCCAAGAACAATGTTGCCGTGGTTCCTGTAAGTGCTCCGTCTGGCACGAGGGAACGCCGCACAACCATCGTATTACTTCCTGTGTCCCGTAATACTGAGGCAGTCTTGCCAATTATCACGCCCTGCAACACGGGCATCTGATGCTTCGTCACCCTTGGTTCGGTATTCACTGCACTAGCCATACTTTCTTCGCTTTTTTCGTCCTCCGCCTGCTCGACTTCGTAAAGGTTCTCCCTTCGCGACCATATACATGAGGCTTTCCGGGTAGTGCTGGGTATCTTGGTACACGCTTGGGTGTCGTGCCCAGTTTTACGACAATACCCACAGTATGGTTGCCTTGTCCGAGCGCGGCATTCTGCAGCTCTGTGACCGGTCTTGTCACACACAAAACATCGAGTGGAAGCCTTTGAAGTTGAATTACCGCCTTTTCCTGCAGGAGTGTTCTCCCCTTTGTCACGGAAAACAAGCAAGTTTGACTGTCGCTGAGCTTCTAAGAAATTGTCGGCCGCTGCCGCCATCTCTTCAAGCTTACGGCAGTTTTTCTCTCGCAAAAATAGCGCCACCTTATCATGACAGTTGTTTATAAATTGCTCCGCTACTATGAGATTCCGAATTGATGAGTATTCCTTTTCCGTTTGCGACATCTCCACCCATCTGTCGAAGAAGCTTGTTAGCCTCGTTGCGTACTGCACGCCCGTTTCACCATCTTGTGGCCTGCTGTGTCGGAATTTTTCACGGTAGCCCTCCGCCGTGAAACGAAATCGTTGCAGTAGCGCCAACTTGGTTTGCCATAATCGAGAGCCTCTTCTGGCGACAGACGACCAAAGACCTTGAGAGCCTCCCCGTTCAAACACAAACTTAGGGCCGTGGCCCACTTGTCTTTTGGCCATTCTTGACCGGTAGCAACATTCTCAAACCTTTTTAGGTATGCGTCTAAGTCGTCCCGGTTTTCGTTAAACCCTGGCATGAAATTGTGAGGATTAATGGTAGGAGATGCTCGAACTGGTCGGCCTTGGTCAGCCACCACTGACTCTCTAACGCCTTCAGCCTGAGCGAGCTGAAGACACAACTGTATAGTCTTCTGGCATTCCTCCTGAAGTCACCGTTCTAACTCCATCTGCTCCATCTTCTCTTTCCTTGCTTCACGTTCTGCAGCCCTCTCTTCTCGAGCTCGAGACTCCCGTTCTTCTACCCAAGCCCTTAACTCAGCTCCCTCTAGCCCCATGCGCAACGCCAGTGCCGTTAAATCCGAACTCATCTTTGATCTGTCTTTTTTTTTCTAGCAAAATGCAACCAGGAAACAGTAACTATTAATGCAATAAACGGCTTCGTCCTGTCGCCTTGGACGCCAATGTAACGAGCTGTATAGAGAGACAAAGCTCTAGACGAGACGCTCGTGTTTCTGTACGGAAACCTGCGATTACTCAATCGTCATCGAGCAGTAACGAGGCCGTTTATGCAATCACACAAAAAAATGTATTTACAAAAGACATGAAAGGTCTAATAATAAATGAAGTAAGGGAAAAAAATATAACATGCTTGGAATGCTGGTGTGAGAGTCACAAGGGCATAAAAACAGAAAGAGTTCACCGGAGAGGAAGGCGGTGGTGAAGTCCCGGCGGCAAACTCAACGCTGGGAAGGGACGGCCGACGCTTGGGTAGCCTGGTAAGTCCAACGACAGCCGCGGCCAAGAACGCGGCTCACTGCGGAGGTCGTTGACCTGGAGCACGCATGGCGTTTGCCATGCCTATCTCGAACGCTGGGCGGCGCTCGCTGCCGTAGGTGCCGGACTCACCTGGCGGAAACGTCGTGGCGACGTTTCACCCACGCCAGGCCCGAACTGCAAGGACGGCTGGTATGGCCCCAGGTGGGAGCCTGCTGAGACCTCGAGTCCACAACCCGACGGGTCACTGCTCCCACGCCCTGGTTCTTCAACCTTGCTTCTTTCTTCCAGCCACGTCTGCCTCACTCCTTCTTCTTCGCACCACCACCTGCCCTGATTTTCCTGCGTCGTCTTCTTCGACTGTCTCTGTGGCGCGCACTTCAAACACAATTCTATCTTCACGATCACGCACGGCCACTTCACTCATCACAGCCCTGCTGCGAACCGCAACGCATGATCGCAGCGAGACCGTAGCCTCGAAACCAGCGCTTGCGGGCCACACGCGGGATGCCATCACCGCACGCAATTTAGAATTTAATGCGTGCGGTCCGCGAACGCCGACTCGCGTTACGACGCATGCGCAGTGGCAGGGACTGCACCACAAGGGCTCGCGGTACGCTATTCTAAAGCTCCCTATAGTATACCGGGATACCAGGCGTACCGTGATAGCGGGATCGAAGTGCGCATGCGGAAATACGTACGTAACCCTTGCCGCTTACCGTACGTACTGTATTTTTCACATTTAACGTTACCGTGTTAGCGAAGGTGTACGTAGTGCACATAAAAGATGGCGGCGCTCTTGAATGCTCGCTTCGAAGTGATTTTGGCGCAGTTCAAAGACTCACTTTGTTCGCAGCAAATTACTTTTTAAAGTGGCTTCGGTTGCCTCAGTTAGCTTAGATGACCGAGGATTACGGATAAGTTGGCGTAGTTTTTGAGATAGCTTTCTATTTAGAACGTGTCTAGGCCTAAATACAAGATCAATGTAAAGAAATTGGCAACTGTTGTAACTGATGTAAACAAATCGGCAGTTGTTTTCACGTTTGATTCGTGTTTCATATTCATTTAAGTATTACTGAAATAAACGTGCAACGATACTTCGCGACATTGCACAGGCAGACATTCTCGTTTTCGTTTTCAGTGTTCTTACTTCTGAACCCTCTGATAGGTGGCGCCACCATCCCATCTGGGTCATGCAAACTACGTAAACGCTATGCCATTAAACTATAAGATGCTGTTCTCAACCAAAGAGGATTTAAAAAATTGCTAGAGTGGAAATCACAGCGTAAAAGTAAAGCCGTGCCTCTGGCAAGATGGCGGCTGCGGCGGCCATATTGGCCATATAAGGCGGCCATATAAGGGCATGATAAAGTATCACCGTTTCATTAAGACAGGGAAGTTCATTGCAAACCGGTTACAACATTTCAGGTGAGTACAACTGTCTGGTGTAACAAAGTCACTTCAGTTGCGTGTACAAACAAGACAACATAGACAAGATGTAACACACAGCGCTTCAATATTCTCACAGATCAGGAATCACTCAAGAAAACAAAGAGAAAAAGAACCGCAAAAAGCACGAAGCTGAAACAGATTTACATATTACGTGCGACAAGAAGCAATTTTTTCTTTCCATTTTTCCGAATTAAAACGGCAGTAAAGGAAATTCAATATCCCTATTCCGCACTCCGAAAATTGCCAAATCCCACGTACAGTGGGAATCGATGATGTGCGAAGCACTAATGAGAAAGGTTGATATGTCGCTTTATATTTAGAAGAATATTACGAGGTGGATGTAAGTTATGCCGTGCACGACTTCCGTCTCAAGATTATCGTGTTTGGATGTGTCGTTTACCTTTGTCATCTATTCACGTCACGTGATACAAAACTTGGTATATGTGGAGCTAGCGAAACTCCCGCGAGCACGCTATGAGCGTGGTATGTTGTCATGTTCTTAGATGACACGCGTGTCAGGATTATCATGTTTCCATCAGTGATATGTTTCGTCATTCATTGACGTCACGTAACACCAAATTTGGTATATGTGGAGCTAGCAAAACGGCTGCGAGCGCATCATGAAGGACCAAATATACTCCAATGTAGGGTTGACGCGCTGGGGACAGCGACGGTACTTTCGCAAAACGCAAGCACTCTATAGTCTGACGCCAGGCGCGTCCAGCGTCCGTCGGCGCGGCCCGACGGCAACCGGCTCGAAATGCGACATGCTGCATTTCGTGCCGCTGCGTTACCCAGACAACACTGCATCTACCTTTTTTCGTGACGGAGGGACGCCGGACGCGCTGAAACGTGCATGCGTCAAAGCAACGCAGTGCGGCACGCGCCTGCGAGTATATGGCCGGATCGGCGCCTGGCGTGGACACGCCCGCGTGGCGCAACGAAATGAACGCCGGCAAGCACGCGCACCACGTCACGTCGAAAGGTATTAGCACCTTGACTGTGGCATGTAGTCAAGTTCTCACATGACACGCATCTCTTGATTATCATGTTTGTATCAGTCACACACCTTCGTTATCCATTGACGCCACGTAATACCAGATTTGGCATATGTGAAGCTAGCAATATGGCCGCGAGCGCATCATGAGCGTGGCATGTAGTCATGTTGTTAGTTAACACGCATCTCACCATTATCATGTTTACACCAGTCACATACCTTCATAGTCCATTCACGTACTGTGATACCAAATTTGGTATACATGACGCTAGCGAAACGGCCGCGAGCGCCTCATGAGCGTGGCATGTAGTCATGTTGTTACATGACACGCATGCCATGATTTTCATGTTAGGGTCTGCCGCTTGTGTTCGCCATGCAATCATGTCATATCATACCAGTTTTGCAACATGCCATGTGAACGAAACCACCACAAGAGCTGGAGGACCATGAAATGCAAATTATGACATTCATAACATAGATTTCATGATTTTCATGTTATGAATAGTCAAATATGTTCTTCATACAGTCATGTTATGCAGTACGAAATTTGGTATCGGTACCATTATCGAAACAGCCAGGAGAGCTAAAAGTCATAGGCGGATAGATAGATAGATAGATAGATAGATAGATAGATAGATAGATAGATAGATAGATAGATAGATAGATAGATAGATAGATAGATAGATAGATAGATAGATAGATAGATAGATAGATAGATAGATAGATATGCTCAAGGTCGCCGAAGTTCGCTAAGAAATGCTTCGCATTTAAAAGATCTCTGTGCCGAACAGCACAATGCCAGAAACGCTAGGTTAAGACTTCAATGACAAACGCACTTAACAAAGCATTGATGGCGTTCGTACCTATAGCAGCAGCCAAGCTGAGAGGCAGACTAAATAAGCGAAGACCACGACGCACGCCGCGCATGCGTTATGGCACATTTTTTTTATGGCATCTCCCTGCTGCTGTGCGTACTTCTTCACTCATGAACACGGAGCGTGATAACATCCGTCGCGTCGACGCCACGTGCACTTCTCTCGCATCCGATTCATGCCTAATCCCAGCCCGACGCTGTCACACCGCACAATCGCAGACGATTAAGACGGATTCAGGCCGCTATCACATACACAGAAACACGTAGCCGTATATTACAATGCAAAAAGCACTGTAGCAAATAACTAGTACGGATGAGATTTCAACTGAGAAAAATGCATGTTTTTGCGCTGCGCTCCTGTCGTTACCCCGATCTTCGCTCCGCGCTCTTAGCGGACAGCCCTTTTAAGGGCTAAATATGATGTCTCAGCAAGCCAACCGAAAAAAAACACCACAGCAGGATGCCGTCGTGGCAGCCAGTGCAAAAAGTTCCGCGCTTTAAAGCTTATATTCAAAATAATGCGACAGTGATTGCAAACGTAGAAAATTAAAATAGACCGCCACCTCACAAGCTGCTAATACAAGAAAGGCGCTCTTTCAGTTCACCCCAAGGATCCCATCTGCGTCTTAAACAGACATGTGTGCCTGTGTGGCAACTGGAACCATTTACAAGTGCTTTTGTTTGACTCCATAGAACATGTGTAAAAATACCTTACTGGGTGATTAATATGGTGTTTTTTTAACAATATTCAGAATTTGACCATAGAGCACACTATCTCAATACTCATTTGATGGTAAGTGAGCCTGAATAATGATATTAAGAAGATTATCTAGGGATTTTTTTTCTCAGCTAAGAAATTATCGAGGGTCAACCTAGAGCTGAAACGCTATCATGGGTTGGCATGGATGCTGCTGGCGGCGTGCGACGCAGTACAGGGTGCAATGCTGCCGTGCTCTCCGAGATGTCCACTGAGTAGAAGGTGCTACCCTGAAGCAGCCTGCACATGTATCTTGACGTCACGTTATCGCATTGTCACGTATATCATGACATAAGACATGGGTCCTTGTATTTATGTCATAATGTGAAACCAATGTTCATCATGGACTATTGTCACGTCTTGTTAGGTTTGGTGTATACCCTTTGATGAAATGGTCACGGCAGCACGAAGAGTGTGTCGTGTAATACATGACGTCCATGAGATGATATTCATCTCATGACCCATCATTTCCGTTGATCATTCATCATTTCATATACAACAGATATAAATATATAACAGATCGCGAAGAAAACAAGTAGAAAAAATGACAGAATATCCACGGAGTGAATGATGTAGAGGGGGGCGAAGATGGCTCAACACGGCACTGCCGCGCAGCTTCGGCCTCCCGTTCTCGTACGCCGGGATCTTGTCGGC
This sequence comes from Rhipicephalus microplus, assembly GCF_043290135.1. Classification (NCBI taxonomy): domain Eukaryota; kingdom Metazoa; phylum Arthropoda; class Arachnida; order Ixodida; family Ixodidae; genus Rhipicephalus; species Rhipicephalus microplus. The sequence goes on along the minus strand of NC_134700.1, from coordinate 63,076,831 downwards.
TCCGCCGCGCAGCTTCACGGCACGCTTTTGCTTCGCGCGCTCGCACATCAGGACTCCGTCTTCGAGCGTGCGCGCGAGAAAGAAATAGACTTTATTGGACAATCTTGCGTAGGCAGAGTGGGAGCACCGTGCAGGGTTCCGCACCCTCCTGTCTATCTAGACCTCAACGACGGCAGGCCCAGCGCGAGCTACTAGGAGTTTGCTCTCTTCGCTTTTGCCGAGCCAGGGCCGCGTCAAGCCACTGGATGACGTTGAGCTGCGCCTCGTGATCGGGCGAGCCTATGTGGTTCACAATGTCCGTTGGTAGTGCGTCGGTGATCACTTCCCCTCCCCGCACAAGCGTCACACCCCCACAGCACGTGTAGCGTTGCCAGTTCTTGCGCACATATACTGCACTTCGCATACTGCACTTCGCAGTCCGGGGCACACGTGTCGGGCCAGGGCGGGCGTGAGCACCGTGCCGGTCTGTAGTTGTCTCAGGAGGACCCCCTCGCGCCGCCCCAGCCTCAGGTGAGGCCCGGGAAGCGCTCGGCGGCTCTCTTAGTACCATTGAAGGATGCTGCCGTAGTCTAGTGGCGGGTCCGAGTCCGGGGGTTCGGCTTCTTCCGCGTCCGAGGAGTGGGAGGGGGCGCCGCAGGCTGCACGAGCTCGCGTGCGACGGCGTCCGCTCTTTCGTTGCGGTTGGCCGCTCCATCCGGGATGGCTCCGACGTGGGCCGGAAACCACCGTAGATGTGTCGTGGTCGACTTGCTTCTCAGCAGCAGGCTTGTTGCCGGGGTCCCGATGCTCCTGCGGCCGAGATTGGCGATGGCCGTGTGGGAGTCGCTCAGGATGGTGGTGACTTCGGGAGTGCCGTTCAGCGCCAGGGCGATGGCGGCTTCCTCCACTGACGTTGCTCCGACGCTGCAGGCGTTAAGCAGTTTGCCGTCCGTGGCTCGGACAAAACTCTACGTAGGCGTTCGGTCGGTATTGATGCTTGGCGGCGTCTACGTACACTGCCGTCGAGTCCCTGGCGTGAGTCTCTGCCAGCGCTCTCGCTCTTGCGACCCGTCGCTCTTTTTTGCGTTCAGGTTGGATGTTCCGTTGTAGCGGCAGGACCACGAGGTGTCTCGCGATGTCTCTTCTGATCTCCGTGCGCGGCGGCGCCTCATCTCGATAGGACTCGGCTCTGGGCGGGCGCAGGCTGACTATTCGGATGATTTCTCTGCCAACAGTGGTCGTTGCGAGGTGGGGAGATGCAAAGTGCACTGGGCCTCGCTCACCTCTTCTAGGGTGTTGTGGACCCCCAGTCGGGAAGGGAGTCGTTGCTCGTGCTTGCGAGAAGACCGAGGGCGGACTTATGGGCCTTCCTGGTGACTGCGTTGATCTTGTCCCGCTCGTGCTGCAGTCATTCGTGAAACGCGTTGACGTACGATACGTGGCTCGTCACAAACGACTGCAGCAGTCGCAGAAGGTTGGCTTCTCGTTTGGTGGAGATTTGCTGGACGAGGCGGGTCGCCACCCCCATCTTCGTCAGGAGCCTATTGAGGGCCGTGTGGTTCCCGTTGCCGGCGTCGATGTGCATGCCGAGCACTCTGATTGCTCGGACGTGTTGGATGGTGGCGCCGTCTTTGGTCCGAAACGTGATCTTGGCCACCTCCGCTTCTACCAACTTGCACCAGTGTCCGGGTGGTGAAAGTATTAGTAGTTCCAATTTCTGCGGGGAGAATTTGAGCCCCGTTCCGCGCAGACAGTCTTCGATCTGCTCGATCACCTCTTGGAGCGATTCCTCCGTGCATCCGGTCGTGCCTCCGGTCGTCCACAGGGTGATGTCGTCGGCGTAGATTGTGTGCCGTACATACGGTAGTCGAGCGAGGCGTTTGGCCACCGGTATCATGACTGTGTTGAACAGGAAAGGGGAGATGACGGCCCCTTACGGTGTGCCAACGCTGCCCAACTTTCGCTCCTCTCGTTGCAGGTGTCCGACGCCGAGGCACGTCGCTCGGTCCGAGAGGAAAGCTGGGATGTAGTTGTACGTCCGTTCGCCCAGTCCGAGTCTCGCGATCTGGGCAAGATCGCCGAGTGTTTCACGTTATCAAAGGTGCTCAAGTCGAGGCCCAGGATCGTCCTGCAGTCGGTCTTGCTGGGGGCTCGAACAGGTCTCGTTGAATGAGCAGCATCGCGTCCTGCGGGCCCAGCTGGGCCCGAAAGCCCAGCATCGTCGCCGGATACGAATTGTTGTCTTCCACGTACCGTTTCCAGCGGTTGTTGAGTACGTGGTCGAGTACCTTGCCCGCGCACTACGTGAGGGAAATCGGGCAGAGGTTCTCAATGCCGGGCGGCTTGCTCGGCTTGGGGATCAGTATCGTGCGAGCCGTGCGCCACTGCTTTGGCAGGGTGCCTGAACGCCAGCACTTGTTGTATTATACGGTAAGGGCCGTGATAGCCGCGTCGTTGAGGTTGCGCAGGGCCTTGTTGTGTATCAGGTCCGGTCCCGCCGCAGACTTGCAGTTGAGCGCCTGCACTGCGTGGCGGACCTCCCACTCTTCTATTTCCGCGTCGAGGGTGGGATTTCCCGGTCCCACGTAGTCCAGGTGTCGGGTATGCGCGCTGGTTGGGAGGTATTGGTCGTTGAGGCGTCTGCCCACCTCGTCTTCTCCGTGCTCCTTGATCGCTGCGTGCAGGATCTACGCCAGCCGATGTTGCTGGTATGATTTACTCTGCATCTAGTTGTTCAGGTGTCGTAGCAGTTTTCACGTGCGGCTGGTGTGGAGTTAGCCGTCCGCCTCGTTGCAGATGGCGTGCCACTGCTGCGCGCAGAGCTGTCGACTGTACTTTTCGATTTCCCTGCCTAGGTGGGTGATGCGTTTTCGCAGCGTCCTACTGTGACGCATTCGTTTCCATCGGCGTTGAAGGTATTTGTGCGCTTCGATAAGGTGTGCCAACTTGGAGTCCATGGGTGAGGCCGTGTCGTCCGTCTCTATTTTTGTGCTCGCATGTTTTTCGGCATCAACCAGACTTCGCGTCCACTCTTCGAGGTCTTCGATGGTGGGCGCGATCTTTTGCTGGCGGAACGCGTTCCAGTCCGTTAGCTTGTATTTCCGAGTCGGGGGCAGTTTGCACCGAATCTTCAGCGGGACTTTCACTTTTATGATATAATGGTCACTGCCCATGTTGTGTCCCAGGTTGCGCCAGCTCATCGGTCTGTCGTCGGGGAAGTGTGCGAAGGCGAGGTCCGGCGTGGTGTCCCTAGTGATCGAGGTGCCGATGCGCGACGGCTGTTGCGGGTCTGAGAGGAGCTCGAAATCCGTCTTCGTCCCTTGGCAGTCGTGTGAGGGTAGCCAGTTCCTTGTGTGGCGAGTTGAAGTCTCCCGCCACAAGCACCGGTGCGTCGACGGCTTTCCGCCTGGCTTTGTGAAACAGCGTCTTGAAGCGCTGGCCGCGATGTTGCGGGTTGCTGTAGGCGTTTACTAGGAAGACGTATTCCTGCTTCTTCCTTCCGATCACGACCTCGACTGCGCACAGCTCTAGGGATGTGTCGCAGTCGAGGAAGCGGTCGAGCTTGATGAGGGTGAGACCCTTGCGGACGAAGGTGCAGACCCCTGCGCCGCACCGACGTTGCTAGTGCGTGCTGGGAGGTGAGGCGTGAACGTGATACCCCGGGAGTTTCGGGAGCTCTTCTATGCGTGTTTCGTGGACCATAATCATTTCCGGGGGCGCGTCCATGGGTTGCATGTGCTGTTGCAGTATTGCCTTGCGACACCGGAGGCCGTTGGCGTTCCATTGCCACACTTTGAGTTTGGCTTGATTAGTTGCTCTGTCCATGGTTGGGCGAGGATCCAGGTGTGTTGCGATTACCGAGGCCGAGGGAGCTCAGCTCTTCTTTGAGTAGTTGAACCATAAAGAGTTTCATCTCTTCGAAGCCCGTGGTTATGCGGGCTTCCACCCTTGCTTCAAACTTGGTCATTGTCGACGCCACGTTGTCTACCTTCTGGGAGATATCGTTAATGCAACGGCGTTGCCTGTTCAGTTGGTTGTAGATTTTCTTGAATCTGGCTTCGCAGTTCAGTCCTGCCTGGCACTCTATGGCCCTAGAGTGCAGCGTTGAGATCGACGAGACGGATCCGGTTTTGTCTGCGCGTTGTCTATGTTCAGGTCTTCTTCCTTGTCCGACTCGTTCACCGAGCTGCGACGGGCTTTCTTTCGCCTGGGGGTCTTGTCCGTCCCTTGCGGCGGCGGTGGTGGCGGCGGCATGGCCGTCGCGTCTGATAGGGCGAGCGTCGCTGTTGGTGAAGCGCTTGCATTCCACTGCGTGCCCGACCGGGGCTGTTGCGGGGTTAGTCTCGTGATCACTTCGTCTTATGGTCTCTTGCTACTGCCTCATGGATTCTCGCATCAGCTTGATAGTGCTCTCGAGCTGCAACATCTTGGCTGTTAGCGGGTCATTCTGTGGTTTCCTCACCGGCGTGCGCGAACGTTGATGCGTTTTCGCGTCCTTTTCGCTCTTGGCTCCGCTATTGACGACGTCAGTCCACGAGCGCTCGCGGCGGCGCGCTCTCCCCCTACTCTCGCTGCGGCTGTTATTCCTCTCCCTCTGTGCGCTCTTGGGAGCGCGGGAGAGTCGTTTTTTCTGGAAAATCTGACCTTGCTCTGGCCGGATTTTCCCGCCTTTTCGGTCGCCGTCCTACGTTCGCGCTTGCGTTTGCACAGCAGGAATGGCGTCTTAAAAGTCTTAAACTTGTTCGCACAGTTTCCCGTGCCCGTGGGGAGTGATCCGCCGCATAGTTTGCAGCGGGGCTTGCACTCCTTCTCGCGGTCGTCACTGGGGTTCGTCTTCTCGCACGCGAAGCATATCTTTACGTTTGGCCTGGGGCACATGTCTCTGCGGTGCCCGAGTTGGCCACGCGTTTTGCACACTTCCTTGTGTTACCGGTATATCCTGCACCGGATTAAGGCTCCGCAGTACTTTACGTATGCTGGGACCTTGCTATCGTTGAATAGCACGATCACCGCTTGCGAGGTTCCAATGCGGTGCGCTTCGAGCGCCGTGTCGTTGTAGTCGTTGACGACGTTGGCTCGGATCATTTCGGGCATCTCGCTGAGGGGGATGCCTGCAATAACGCCCTTTACCGTGTTTTTCGGTGCTGCCGCATAAGCGAACACCTCATACACCTGCCCGCCAATTCCCAGGGCTCGGACGCTCGTATATTGGCTGACCCGTGCCTGTTCCGGCGTGATTATTACGATAATGTTCTGGGCCAAGTTCGGGCAGACCGTGTCCCTTTGGATTTCCTCGCTGTTCACCTTTGCTGTGCTCGCTACGGCTCGCACGAGTTCCGGCGTCGTTACTTTGCCGACAATTAGTCTCCCGTGGGGCCTGACCACGATCTTGTACTCGCCTCTCGGCACGAAAGGCATGCGTGCCGTCTTCGCGAAGTTCGCATTGACTCTTTTGATAATCTGGGCCCGGGTTGGCTGGACTGCCCTCTTACCGGGTGTTGGCGTCGAAAATTGAAGCGGAGTTTCTGCGCTGCCCGAGGTTTTCTTGCCGCGCTGGGTGGTCACCTCCCAGCCGGCGATGCCGTCTGGCGTCTCGTCGATTGAAGCTCCGGCGACGGCGATGGCCATTCGTCCCAAACTCCAGTCGAGAATCGGTTGAAAGTTCCCCGGTGGGGAAGTGTCCATGAATGAGGGGCCCGGCGCCGTCATTTTGTGCGCGGCGGGGCCGCCGGCGCGGTCCGAGGCGGCTGAAGCCGTCGCTAGGCCTAACGGATCGGTTAGGCTCAACTGTCTCGCCACGCTGGCCGATGAAAATTGGTCGTAAAATCCGCAAAATCGGGCGGACTCACCGAAATTTGGTCTCTGCGTGTTCCAGACGTGAAGCTGGAACCGATCGTACCATTTTGGTCTGCCTGAAGTCGAGTGGTTCTCCGAAACTCGGCTTCATCGATGGAGCCGATGTGAGGTGTGTCCGCGTGCACCAAGCCAAGATGGCCGCCCTCGAGTGCGAGCTACCGCTGCCTTGCGCGCACGCTGCTCTGCAGCTTTGTCCATCTGCCGACCTTCTGAACGCACGCGAGCGCCAGAACGTCTTTTGGCAAAAGACGTGAGCATGCGCAGTCAAACGCGGGTACTAGTGAAGAGAGTTTTTCACAGAAACATGGTAATAAAGAGTGAGCACCATCTGACAATGGCCATCTCACGCTTATAAGAACGGTTACAATTTCCAGGAAGGCTTGGTTGTCCCGTACCGTTATTTTACTACCAATGTGGTACGAACTGAAGAAGATCCTTTGAAACGCTTATATCTACAGGCTAGATACCCCTCCTTTTATTCGAATTATATATTCAATCAACGAAACACACTCTCAGACCAGGCCATTCTCGTTACCCTATGGTGAATTGCCTGCTAGATCAGGAGAGGCCGCCGAAATTCTGGAGCGAGAACTCGGATTGTGCCAAGACAGATCTCCGAATGGAACACGTGAATTTCCCGTGTGAGCTCGCTCCAGAAGTTGTTTACGCTTACGCCACTAAACCGGTACTAGAAACTTCCTCGGCGTAGCCGATTGTCTTCGGCCGTGCATATGGCAGGCCCGAAAATATTTGCTTATACATCTTTTTGTGTAGCACGTACGGCTCCGTCCTCGCTGGTGCTACTGTTAGCAGAACTAGTGCTCTAGCGGTCGCTCAAAGCGAGACGCAAACATGCAGCAAAGTATCTAGCAGAGTCAAACGATGCCAATTTAAGAATGTAAACAAATGCGCAGGCTGCCTAGAAACCGCCTCGAAAAACGCCGAAGACAACCTACCTGCCCGACTGCACCGGAAATGACGTCAATGCACTCTCAGTGTTCTAGCGAAATCTATATCTGCAAGACGGAGCACGCGAAACGCTCCATCACTGAGTGGGTTTCGCTGAATTTAGCAGTGAAAAACGCGAACTTTTTCCGAATCTACAAGCGGACTACAAATTCACGGCCGTGGAGCAAGAAACCTTGCTCCCCCTCGACGAGTACATTTTGTCATTCCATTTCTAATACTTGAATACGAGTATTCCTATCGCTGAAATGCTTGCAGCGTCTTCAAGTTCACTCGTGGGAAGCAAGTGAACACATAATACTAAAGGTTCATGATGAAACAAGCGCGAAAATACACACACTCAGAGAGGACACAGACAAGCGCTTCCTCTCTGAAAGTGTGTATTTTTGCGCTTGTTTCATCATGAGCCTTTACCAACACGCCCAACTGGCAGTGATCCTACCTATTACTAAAGTTTAGTACATCTCGTTACAAAAAATATTTTGCCCGCTCAATTACTTTGAATTTTATTTGACCTACTGCCATCATATTTTGGAGCTAATATGAAAATTCCTTTTACAATAACGCACGTCGACAGTTAGAAACAGAGCTTTCAAAAGCTTTCCCTAAAGTATTGCCCCTGTTTGGTCTTCATGCACGCTAATTAGATGCGCTGAAATCACATTGTTTTGCCTTGTGTGTGCGCAGAACAGTCAGAGGACCCAGGAACCCACGTGGCGCCACCTCTGCTTGGTACGCAGCGTGGCACCCGTGCTCGCCTGGACGCTGGGACAGGAAGCAAGGTTGAAACGAGAACAGAAGTAGACCACGTGACCGAATGAGACACACCGCCTTTGGCTACAATTCCGTGACGAGCGTTTGCTATCTGTTTATATAATAAAACATTCATTTCATAGAAGTCGGCGCACGAGATAAAGAATCATTTCTACATGTGAGGATCAGAAGACACAAAGCACAGAAATTTGCCTTAATTAACGTTCCGAACCGACAATACGGGCACGTATGCTGAGTAGAACGGTAATATCTCACGTTGTACCGGAGAAAAGTTGTATGTGTAACACAGCAGCCGAGCTGCTCAATCATGTGTGTACGTGCACGACTTTTTAGGAGCTTGCTCATCATGCTTCTTACGCTCGCTCCATGCCTGTTGTCGTTGGCGTATAAACTAGTTTTTATTGCTATCGCTAGAGGCGTCACTGTGCTCTCTCGCATAGTTATTGTATATTATACATTTAGGTAGCAGAGTTGCACCACTTTTTCCAGGTGCCACTTGCTCCACCTCCAGGAGTCGAAGCGGCACTATTCACCGAGCGTCATAGCTTGGTTAGAAGTGGCTCCTCTGCGTTGTGAAGAAGCCGACCACTTGCAGGCAATGCCAACACACTGCAGGTTCCGGAAGTCCAAGTGCAATGACATCGCGCATCGACACTGTTATTATTCTTGCTGTTGCTTCTTTGATGCTGCTTGTCGAGATAAGTGTGATCTCAGCCGTCTTATTTAGTGAAGGGTTGAATCAGTGGTTAGTTTTGTATTTGAAAATCTCAAAGCGGCTAAAAAAACCTGCATCTTCACACGGGGGAACTCGAGTGAATGCGTCGCACCGTAGTGAGGGTATGGCGTGAATTTTGCGTGATCAGGCATGGTTTGGGAATGCTTGTTACTTCGTCTTTATCGTTCCTATTATTTGAATGAAGAAGTGTTGCATTCAACGAGAGGCCCCCGGATGAAAATGTCCAACTAAGAATCTAAATGGTTTCAACTGACATTAACTGGGATCAACTGTGTCGCAGTTGCAGGCCAGCTGGTTTCATCTAGGAATAATCTCAGAACAGTTGATCCCAGTTGCAAGTGGTTCCAGTCAGTAGCTGATCCCAGTTACAGTTCAAATGGTTTCAGCTGGGAATTGTTGGCCCCAGTTGCAAGTGGTTCTAGTTAGTAACTCGCGGCGGCTGCATTTCCGATGGAGGCGGAAATGTTGTAGGCCCGTGTGCTCAGATTTGGGTGCACGTTAAAGAACCCCAGGTGGTCTAAATTTCCGGAGCCCTCCACTACGGCGTCTCTCATAATCATATAGTGGTTTTGGGACGTTAAACCCCACATATCAATCAATTAGTTAGTAACTAGTCCCAGTTACGTCTCAAATGGCCACCAACGGGGACCATCACCAGTTGAACTGGAAGCTGCTTGTCCCAGTTATAACTGGAAGTTATAACTAGTTCCAACTGGAAGTGCGACATGTTCTGGTTGTACGCTTCTTCACAATGAAAGAAGAAAAGTTGAACTCGACTGTGTTGATGTAGAATTGTTGCACTTGAACAAATGGCCTTTCTCCAAAAGTAGTTTTTTCCTCTCTAAACACAGGGAAGTGTACCAGACTATCAGCCTACTAACACACATAGGACTATAAAAAAATGAGTATCTTGTGATTTGCGAATCTGTTATGATTGCGAACCAGCAGTGCCTGTGCCCCACTACTGGTCGAAGATATTGTTGCTTCCATCGCATCTACACGTGTCAAGCAAAGCGCCAAGTCAAGGGAAAGCCAAGACACCCTTGACTGAATTGCGAACGCGCAATCCAGTGCCTACATATGCGGGGTGGCCAGTGAACGGTTGTGCAGTGCGAGCAGTCGGTTTTTTTTACTAGCAGACACTGCCTGCATTGGCGCGCGAGGCGAGAGAGGGGAAGTGACAGTTGGCACGTGAAGTCATCATGTGGCACGAGACGCGAGCATGCGCAGTGGGGCTGTCGACGGTGCCACGGATGCCGGGTTTGCGACTAGGTGCGACTGTAAAATTTTCTGCGTTTTAAAATAAGAGGCACTCGTAGTGGAGGGTTCCCGTCAATTTCGATCACATGGTGCGCTTTAACAAGCACTTCAAACGCACGCGATGTGATACCACATAGCGGCAGCTCTTTTCGTTTATTATGGGATGTTGCGCAGCGAACTATCCCGTGGCTGCCGTCTGGGAAACCACGACCGGGTCACGTGATCTCATTGGAGGTAGGAGAGCGTCATGAAAGCGACAGGAGTCAACCTCCGGCTACCAGCGAGAAAAGTTGCTCGGAAAAATTGCCCCAGTGAAAATGGTAAGAGGGTATCACGAGCGAAATCTTTTGCACGCCGACTTTAGTGGCTTCGGCGTCATGAGAATCCGTATTTATTACGTATAACAAGCGTGACAAAACGGAACTCCAATTTTTTCGGGCACATGCGATAGATATTGTTACGTAAATATCACACGAGGCGTGTCAATTCAGAATCTATATTCACACTGATGCGTATAGCATCGACTAAGATGGAGGACAGCACGCACAACCGACAGACCACTTCCTCGTTGTCGTCTTCTGACCACTGATATGTCACCTACGTAGCATCCCCCCCCCCCCCGCGGTAAAAGTGCCGTCTCGGTGCACATTAATTACGGTCTTCAGTATGCAGGTGGTAAGGTTTTAGCCTCCTGACGTGCACATCATCACTGGGTGTGGTTGCAGGCAGGCTTGTGGTCTCAGATGCAGGAATGAGCTCATAAACCACGTCGGTTACCTGGCGAACGATACAGTAAAGACCCATGTAGCGAGACAACTTCTCTGATAAGCCAACTTGACAAACTGTGCACCACAGGAGAACGGGAGAACCAGGTGAAAAGCGAACGTCAACATGCCAGCTGTCGTAGATGGCTTTCTGGGTGGCTTGCGAAGCCGAAAGTCTATAGCGGGCCATCTGACGTGCGTGGTTGGCACGAGCAACAGCGTCGCGTGCATATTCGGTTGACGACGTTGTAGTGGTTGGAAGTAGGGTGTCGAGTGGTAACGTCGGATCACGACAATAGAGCAAATAAAAGGGCGAATAACCAGTGGTGTCATGGCGCGAAGAATTGTACGCGAAGGTCACGTGAGGTAGCGCCAGGTCCCAGTCATGGTGGTCGGAGGACACATATACATCGCGGCATGTCCGTGAGTGTGCGATTTAGGCCTTCGGTAAGGCCATTTGTTTGGGGATGGTAGGAAGTGGTCAACTTGTGTTGCGTCGAGAAAGAGCGCAGAAGGTCGTCGATTACTCGGGACAAAAATGCGCGGCCGCGATCCGTGAGTAATTGGCGAGGAGCGCCATGGTGTAGGATGACATCGTGCAGCAAAAAGTCCGCAACGTCAGTAGCGGTGCTGGTGGGGAGCACTCGAGTGATGACATACCTAGTTGCCTAGTCTATAGCAACAGCGACCCACTTGTTGCCCGATTTCGACTCAGGAAAAGGACCGAGAAGATCTACACCAACACGGAAAAAAGGTTCGGTTGGGACGGAGATCGGTTGAAGAAGTCCAATCAGGAGGACGTACATGCGAAGCGACGCATCGTTCGAAGCAGATTCGAGACGGCCAATAAGTTGTCGCAGGGAAGCATCACGACGTTGTTCATCACCAATCTGAAGAACTTGGGACATTGACATGACGCTGAGGCTAGGCTCGATGTCTTATTTGTAAGGGCTGATCAACAGGGTAGCGGGATAAGCAAACGGTGTCCAGATGGAGACGTCTAGACTTATAAGCAACCGAGTAGGAATACTGCTGTAGAGGTAATGCTCAATGGCCAATACGTCCAGTGGGGTCCTTCAGAGAAGAAAGCCAACACAGCGCGTGATGATCTGTGATGACAGGGAAAGGGCGGCCATACAAGTAAAGACGGACTTTCGAAACCACCTAGACAAGGGCGAGACATTCCCGTTCTGTTATAGAGTAATTGCGTTCAGACTTTGAAAGCGGATGGCTTGCATACGCGATTACATGGTCGTTGCCCCGCTGAATTTGCGCCATAACTGCTCCAATTCCGTGATCACTCGCGTCTGTTCGCACTTCTGTAGGAGCATCGGGGTCGAAATGTGCAAGAATAGGAGGTGTCGTTAGAACGGTGATTAGCTGAGAGAATGCGTTAGCTTGAAGAGGGCCCCAACAAAATGGGATGTCTTGTTTGAGAAGTTCGGTGAGTGGCCGTGGGAGTGCCGCAAAGTTTTTCACGAACCGGCGAAAGTAGGACCAGAGGCCCACAAAACTGCGAACATCATGGGCAGAGCGTGGGACTGGGAAGTTTGCTACAGCGCGTACTTTTGCCTGGTCTGGTCGTACGCCGGCAGCGTAAACAAGGTGACCCAACATGGTAATCTGACGAAGACCGAAGTAGCACTTACATGGTAATCTGACGAAGACCGAAGTAGCACTTGGAGGAATTGAGCTGCAGGCCGGCGCGTTGAAATCTTGATAGAATGGTCGAAAGGCGTTCAAGGTGGGTTGCGAAAATAGGTGAGAAAATGGTCACGTCGTCCAGGTAACACAAACATGTCAACCATTTAAATCCTTGTAGGAGTGTATCCATCATTCTCTCGAAGGTCGCTGGAGCGTTGAAGAGACCGAAGGGCATGACCTTGAATTTGTAAAGACCGTGATGGGTAGCGAAGGCGGTCTTTTCTCGGTCCATGTCATCTATAGCAATTTGCCAGTAGCCAGATCAGAGGTCCACAGATTTAAAGAAGGTGGCGTCATGGAGGCAATCGTGGGCATCGTCAATGCGCGGTAGAAAATACACGTATTTTTTGGTAATTTCGTTGAGGTGGCGATAATTAACGCAGAAACGCCATGACGTCTTTCTTCTTTGCTAACACCACGGGAGATGCCCAAGAGCTCGATGATGGTTCGATTATGTTTTTCGTAAGCATTTTGGCCACTTCTTTTTGAATCACTTTTTGCTCGGACGCTGACACGCGGTACGGCCGACGGTGAGTGGGCGCAGAGTCACCAGTGTTGATTTGGTGAGCGACAATTTTAGTCTGGCCCAAGAGACGATCGTCATCGTCGAAAATGTCACTGTATGAGGCGAAAGCTCCGATCCAATCCGGTTTCGAAAAAAAGCATCGTCTGAGCTGGGTGACCGTGAGACTGCGCTTCGATCAGGAGCAGATACAGCGACAACACTGACATCGTCCTCTGTTATGGCAGTTAGCTAGGCTAGAGACATCTGGCAGGGCAACACTTGAGCGGTGAAATCAAAGTTAAAGATCGGAAGAAACACACAGTTATCCGCTATGGTCGCGCACAGTAACACTGCGCGCCAGCCGAACGTCAGTAATTGGCGTAACGATGTAATCACCGTCAGGAACGGGAGGAGCCGATGACAAAGACACGTACGTGACGGCACGAGGTGGCATGCGAACGAAAGTGGTTGGGCTCAAGCGGGTGGTGAGCTTTGCAGAGTAGTCGGCAAAGATTAGAAGATCGAGGCTGAGGGTACCAGACGAACAGTCAATTAAGGCCGAGTGTGTCGAAAGGAAATCAAGGCCAAGTATGAGGTCATGAGGGCAACAGGCTACCACGGCAAAAAGGACCACGGCGTGACGACCGGCAATGCTGACACGAGCAGTGCACATTCCGATTACTGGTACAGTACCGCCATCAGCAACGCGCATTGCCTGCGTCGTAGACGACGTCATAATCTTTTGCAAGCGGCGGCGAACAGAAGCGCTCATAATAGACAGGTGCACACCTGTGTCAATGAGGGCGGTCACAGGAACATGGTCGACTTGTACTTCAAGCAGGCTGGGGTGCGTGCGAAGCGTCAGTAGACGATTTTCGGCCGTCATTGGTATTGCAGCTTCACCTTTATAGGCTGCGATATCTAGTTTTTCTGTTGCAATCGTCCAGAGAAGCTCGGCGAGGATAAGCGCCGAGGCGGCGGAGAGCAGGATCGGCGACGTAGCGGCGACAGGGAGCGAGAGCTGCGGCAACCGGACGAAGGGGCGTCAGTGTAGCGACCGGGCAAAGGGGCGTCAGTGGAAGGCTCGTAAGATGACGACGAATAGAAATTGAAGGGTACGGCGGCTGAACGTCGAGGGGTCGTCGGGGGCATGCCCGCAGAGGTAGAGAAGGTCTCACGTGGTTGGTTTGACCAACGGAGGCGGGAATAGCGAGACACGTGCCCAGGCTGGTGGCAGGAAAAACAGATAGGCCGGTCATCAGGTGTTCGCCATTCGAAGAGTTACGGAAGGGCATTGTTGGAGGTAAACGGCGGGCGTGTCCCGGGGAGTAAGACGGGACTTAAGGGCGAGTCAAGGGACATGCTGATGGAAGGCCGAGGTTCGCAAACTCCTGCCCCACCAAAGCTTGTATTAACGCCACTGGCGACTGTTGTTGGTCAGCGGCGAGCGTTGCGAAAACGGGTGGCTGAAGAGGAGCCGGACAGGTGGCATCGATTTCCCGACGAACAATTCGCGTGACGTTGTCATACGTGGGGGATTGGTGGGCGGCTTCACATGATGAGGTTGCGGCCGTGTTGGGCAGCCGGGTGAATCGCTGAGTAATACGGCGGCTCTTGGCTTCTTCGAACCGCCGGCACTCTTTAATCATGGCGTTGACGGTGGGAACGTTGTTGTGCACAAGAAGATTAAAGGCGTCGTCAGCTATGCCTTTCAACACATGGGCCACTTTCTCAGACTCACTCATGTGCTCGTCAATCTGGTGGCATAGGGCGATGACGTCGTGAATGTACGTGACGTACGACTCCGTCGACGTCTGTGCACGAGCCGCCAGTTATTTCCGCACTGCGATCTGCCGCCCAACGGTGTCGCCAAAAAGGTCGTGGATCTTGTCTTTAAAGGAGTCCCAGCTTGCAATTTCCGCTTCGTGCGTCTCGAACCACACCCGTGGTGGGCCATTGAGGTAAAAAAGCACATTGGCAATCTTATATAAGAGTCGCGTCCCATCTATAGCTTGCGCAGACCCGTTCATACCGGTTGATCCATTTGTCGACGTCAACGCCATCCTGACCGGAAAATACACCCGGATCACGAGCACGAGGTAGAACGACGTACGTAGAAGTCACGGAAGGGGCAGGTGGTGAAGACGATGGTTGTTCAGCCTGTGAGAAGGTCGGACCTATGATTATGCGGCCGTTGCGGAGCTTCGTGATGAAGACAGGGAAGAACCCAGCACCTTCGCCACAAAGATGTTACGTAAAAATGACACGAAGCGTGTCTATTCAGAATCTATATTCACACTGATGCGTATAGCATCGATGATGATGATGATGATGATGATGATGATGATCCTTGATACTCTGGCGCACACCCACAAAGGGGGATCGGCCAAGAACCGGGCGGCAGGATCTTAACTAAAAGGCTAATGGTTTTTCAAACAAAACGTAAATTTGGGCTGAAAAAAATATAGAAAGAAAAGCCGAAAATCGAAAAAGGAGTATATCTGAGCAGGGAGCGATGCAGGCTATCAGATATAGCATCGATTAAGTTGGAGGACAGCACGCGCAACCGAAAGACCACTTCCTCGTTGTCGTATTCTGACCACTGATATGTCAGTTACGTAGCAATATTGTGAATTATTTATTGTAAAGCATCAGCTGCTCTTTGTTGCTGTGCAGTTGCTCGGCAATTGAATCCTTTGCAGCTGTTTCCACGGAAATACATATTGACGCGTGTCTACATGTGGACGATAACAATGATGGGGCATTTAGTGGGCACGAGGTAGTGGGCCTCTAGCTTCTATCGAGGCTGAAAAAGACGATCTTGTGACTGAGCTGTTGAGGACACGCTGCTTTCGTCGTCCCAAGGTGTATCTGTGTTTTATTCGCGTTGTACTGCGACACTGGTGGAGGCGCTGGGCCGCAACCCTGTCTGATGCTCCACACGCCCGCTGGGAGCCGCTCATCGAGTCCAAACGCATTGTCACCTGTAGAAACACCGGTGCATCGCTCCAGTCGACGGTTGCGAGGCCTCGCGCCAGAGCTGACTCACTCACCGGAACCTGCTAGGCACCGCACAGCTCAACCAATGGCCAACGCAAGCTCGCAACAGGTGCCCCAAGGCAGCTTTCCGACGCACCCATCTCAGGTGACCCTCTTTCAACCCCTCGTTCCCGATCGCTTTAGTGGCGGTGCCCATGAAGACGTTCACGACTGGCTTGACCACTATGAGCGTGTTGCCAAGGTAAATCATTGGTCAGAACAGGAAAAGCTTTCACGCGCCTATTTCTACCTTGACGACGGTGCTCGTACTTGGTATGAGAATAGAGAAGGCAATCTGTCAGCTTGGCCCGACTTTCGAGAGAAGCTCGTCAATACCTTCGCCAATATTGATAGAAGGGACCGTGCGCAGCAGTTATTGGAGCTACGGGTTCAAAAACCCAACGAAACCATTGCAATGTTTGCCGAGGACATGACTCGTCTCTTTCAACGAGCTAACCCGCACATGACGGAAGATAAAAAGTTGAGTTACCTCATGCGCGGTGTCAAGGAGCAGCTTTTTGCCGGGCTACTGCGCAACCCTTCAACTACCGTGGTTGACTTCATAAGGGAGGCTACGGCTATCGAGCGGGCCCTTCATCAACGCTGCAGGCAATATGACCGCATGTCCTGCAATGTCCCAATTAATGCTATCGCCATGACGTCTGAGAGTCAGAGCTGCTTGCGAGACTTGATTAGGGAGATAGTTCGCGAGGAACTGCAGAAGTTGCGGAATCCTGTTGCCGAAAATCCCATCGCATCGATCGCTGAAGTCGTACGCGATGAAATCCACCAAGCGTTGTCTACGGCTAGTCCTGATGCTCAGCAGCGTCCTATGAGCTACGCTGCCGCTCTCCGACGTCCACCACCCGCTATGCCGACGCCGTACCACCAGGTGCCGATGGCCCCTTCGTATCCGCCGCAAGAGCAGACACTGCATCAACCACCTACGCTACAGCCATACAACCAGCCATCCACAGCCACCCCATGGGCATCGACGCGTCCACCGACCCGGAAAACAGATGCATGGTGCACCGTGGACAGGCGTCCACTATGCTTTCACTGCGGAGGTGCAGGACATATTGCCCGTCATTGCTGGCATCGAGGGGATTCATTCCGTCCTCAACGACCTTGGTTTGACGGTCGACGTGCCAATGACGAATACACTCCGCGCCGTGACGACACCTCTTTCTATGGAGCCCGTTATCACTTTGAGGACGGCTCTACCACTGCAGAGAAGGCAATGCCTGCTCACCCTCCTGGTCCGAGACGTCAGTTCCGCTCTCCGTCCTCCGCGCGTTCGCCTTTGTCGCACCACCGCACCTATGCGAACCTTAATACAAAAAGGTCACCTAGCCCGCGCCGGGGAAACTGAGAGCGGCGACCTCCGGGGGCAAGGTTGCAGGCCATAAAGATAACTACAAGAAGCCCCCACAGCACGACGCCATACAGCCGATAAGCCGTGAAAACGATGAAATTGTGACTGCTGACCTTAGTGTTCTTCTCTACGGCCAGAAAGTGACAGCTTTAGTCGACACTGGTGCCGACTTCTCCATTATCAGTCAGGACCTCACCGACAGCCTCAGAAAAGTGAAGACGCCGTGGACGGGCCCTCATATAAGAACAGCAGGAGGCCAGTTATTGATGCCCTCGGGAAGATGTACCGCAAGAATTGACATCGGAGGTTCTCCTTTCACTGCGTCGTTCGTCGTTATCGCCGCATGCTGCAGAGACGTAATTCTCGGCATGGACTTTTTACGGGAATATGGTGCCGTCATCAACATAACAGAGAGCTCGATTACGTTTTGCAACAGTTCGGGCTTACCCAATTCCCCAGAGGCGTGACCAAACCAACTGCGTCTTACTGATGACGATGTGGTTCTCCCTCCGAGGTCATGCACGCTTGTTTCTGTGGCCGCCGCTGCTCAGTTTGACGCCGAAGGAGTTGCGGACCGAATTAGCTCGCTGCTCTTCACCCACGGTATTTCTGTCGCAC
Organism: Rhipicephalus microplus; assembly: GCF_043290135.1. Lineage (NCBI taxonomy): Eukaryota > Metazoa > Arthropoda > Arachnida > Ixodida > Ixodidae > Rhipicephalus > Rhipicephalus microplus. Next base: position 63,059,255 of record NC_134700.1, on the reverse strand, counting down.
GAGGTATCGTCAGAGTTGCTGCTGGACGCACGGACTTGCTGCTGACCAATTTTAGTGCTGAGCGCCGGCATCTTCCTAAAGGCACGGCTGTCGCTTACTTCGACGATGTCGTAGATGCCGAAGGCTGCTTGGCGGTAGTCGACGAGTCGCTAAATCTTGATTCAGCGCCTGTTCTGGACGTTAGCATTACTTTGCCAAAAGACGACCGACGCAGACTCCTTGAGTTACTGGCCAAATTTCAAGACTGCTTTTCGACCACATCAAGAGTTGGCCGCACGCCTCTAACCAGGCATCGAATAATTACCGAGGAAACGGCGAGACCTATTCACCAGAACCCTTATCGCGTGGCTCCAAAAGAACGTGAAGCGATACAACAGCAGGTAGACAGAATGCTTGAAGATGACGTCATTCAGCCTTCACAGAGCCCCTGGGCGTCGCCTGTAGTCCTCGTTAAGAAAAAGGACGGCAGCCTGCGCTTCTGTGTGGATTACCGGAAGCTAAATCAGGTGACCAAGAAAGACGTATATCCACTACCGCGTATAGACGACTCTCTCGACAGACTTCGACATGCTCGATACTTCTCTTCAATGGACTTGCGGAGTGGATATTGGCAAATCGAGGTGGACCCGAGAGACCGCGAGAAGACCGCTTTTGTGACACCAGATGGGTTATATGAATTTAAGGTCTTGCCATTCGGTTTGTGCTCAGCCCCTGCTACCTTTCAAAGACTCATGGATACCGTGCTTCCTGGGTTGAAGTGGAAAACATGCTTAGTATATCTGGACGACGTCATAGTGTTTTCCGCGACGTTTGACGAGCACCTTGAAAGACTTGAGGTGGTCTTACGACCCATACAGTCCGCGGGCCTGACGTTGAAGCCTGAGAAGTGCCACTTTTGCTACGAAGAGCTGCGATTTCTTGGTCATGTCGTCAGTCATGCTGGTATTCGTCCCGATCCTGAAAAAATCGCAGCCGTAGACCAGTTCCCTATGCCGACCGATAAAAAGGCTGTCAGACGCTTTTTCGGCCTCTGCGCGTATTATCGACGATTTATCGCGGACTTCGCACGCATAGCATCACCACTAACTCGCCTAACAAGAAAAGACGTCACCTTTGAGTGGAATAACGAAGAGGAGCTGCTTTTAACGATCTTCGCCAGCGACTACAAACACCCTCAGTCCTTGCCCACTTCAACGAGAGAGCCCCTACGATGCTTCACACCGATGCTAGCAATGTTGGTCTGGGAGCTGTGCTTGTGCAGCAGCAAGATGGCGCAAAAAGGGTAATCGCTTACGCAAGCAGAACGTTAACACGTGCTGAGGCTAATTACTCCACGACTGAGAAGGAATGTCTCGCCGTGGTATGGGCGGTTACGAAATTTCGTCCGTATTTATATGGCCGCCCCTTCAAAGTAAATAGCGACCACCACTCACTGTGTTGGTTAACTAATCTTAAAGACCCTACCGGCCGATTAGCGCGTTGGAGTCTCAGGCTGCAGGAATTCGACATGGCAGTCGTACATAAGTCAGGGAAGCGACATATGGACGCCGACTGTTTGTCCCGTTCACCCATTGAGTCGGCAACCCTACCCGAGGAGAAGGAAACATCATTTCTCGGTGTCCTCGACACGACCACCATTGCGCAGCAACAACGAGACGACGCTGAGTTGCTTGGCTTAATTACCTACTTGGATGGCAGATCTCGGAAGGCGCCAAGAGTTTTCGCAAGAGCGTTGTCATCATTTTGTTTACGTGGCGGAGTACTCTATAAAAGAAATTTTTCGTCGACGGGATCTGCCTATCTGCTCGTCATCCCAGCAGCCCTTCGCACCGAAGTACTGAAAGCATGCCACAACGAGGTTACCTCTGGCCACTTGGGTTACACAAGAACATTGGCCAGGGTACAGCAAAGGTATTACTGGCCAAGACTAACCACAGCCGTGAAGCACCACGTTCGTACTTGTCTCGACTGCCAGCGACGCAAGTCACCGCCAACTAAACCAGCTGGCCTCCTGCAACCCGTACAGGTCCCAATGACTCCATTCCACCAGATCGGCATGGACATTTTGGGCCCACTCCCTACGTCTACTGCAGGCAACCGATGGGTTATCGTCGTGACGGATTATTTGACCCGTTATGCCGAGACAAAGGCTATCCAGAGAGGTACAGCAGCGGAGGTGGCAAGATTTTTTATCGAGAATATCGTACTGAGGCATGGTGCACCAACCGTCGTAATCACAGACAGAGGAACCGCATTTACAGCAGCTCTTTTGGACCATGTTTTGATGCTGAGTGGAACAACGCATCGTAAGACCACCGCATACCACCCACAAACGAACGGGCTGACAGAGCGTCTAAACAAAACCATTGAAGACATGCTTTCGATGTACGTTGACGTCGAACACAAAAATTGGGATACAATCTTGCCTTACATAACGTTTGCATACAACACGGCCAAGCAAGAAACGACCCGCATGACACCTTTCAGCCTCGTTCATGGACGGGAGGTACGAACCATGTTAGATGCAATGTTACCGTACGAAGGCGACGACATCGTCCCGGACGCCGACACGTTTACAGAACGCGCAGAAGAAGCTAGGCAACTTGCACGTTTACGGATCAGCCAGCAGCAAGACTACGATGCAGGCCGCTACAATGCTCACCGCAGAACAGTCGTCTACCAAACTGGCGACAAAGCATGGGTCTGGACGCCCATACGAAAACGAGGACTTTCTGAAAAACTCTTAATAAGATACTTTGGACCGTACCTAGTTGTGCGACGACTGAGCGATGTCACTTACGAAGTTGTTCCCGACTGTTCGTATAGTACAAGGCGTCACCAGCACCATCCTGAACTCGTTCCCGTAGTCCGCATCAAACCCTACGTCAGCGAGTGATTGCATGATACTTTAATTTAGAAAAAAAAACTGCATTACAGACTGCGCATCGGGGCGATGCTCTTTAGGAGAGAGGCAAATGACGCGTGTCTACATGTGGACGATAACGATGATTGGGCATTTAGTGGGCACGAGGTAGTGGGCCTCTAGCTTCTCTCGAGGCTGAAAAAGACGATCTTGTGACTGAGCTGTCGAGGACACGCTGCTTTCGTCGTCCCAAGGTGTATCTGTGTTTTATTCGCGTTGTACCACGACAATATAGTAATGTGTCCAATAAGCAAGAAAGAAAAGCGGGGAACTGCAAAAAGGGCACAATTTATTGTACGCAAGATAGAGCTACACGTAAAATAAATGCCAAGTACATGTAGCCTTAGTTAGCGGTATGTGTCGGCCGCTTGACACATACAAATACACAGGTTGGTGAAATCGCCAATGAGGCGACTCACTCGGACTTAGATCGAGCCGTAAGTGCGAGAAATATTTCATGAGTCAGTGTGAGTGAGCCCCACGATTCTTGCCGACACATGCATAAAAATATCTAAGTTGACTGAACGCGCGAAATGTGACCAGGAAGTTTTACCGCAGTCATTCGAATATAGGGGACGGTGCAGCTGGCGCACTGCGTCACCGTAATATTGCGGCTCGTAAACATGAGCCGAAGAATCCAGCTTTGCTAATATTACAAAAATAAAGAATGCGAATAAAAAAGAAATCAAGTGTGCGTGCAACTTATTTCAATAGAATTCATGTTTCATGTCTTAAGCACGAGCAATGTTGAACACGACAGCATGCTTGTATAGCGCATTCACAAGTATCAGATTTTCGAGCCGTGATCACACGTACATGCACGCCAAGTATGCATGTTTGGCGCTATCGAGCTGAATGGGGTAAATCATTCTCAACTACAATTTAACCCCTTTCACAGTTAGCGTAAGGGAGCCGAACGCGAAGGAAGGATACCATGATATTTTAGCATGATGGTAAATGTAAGTGCGAAGGTCAAATTGTTTAAAGAGCCAGTAAACGACCCCGAGGTTTAAAAATTGTTATGTAGAGAGGTATATGCACTTTTGCATTGTGAACATCCTGCCGGAATAAGTTTGCGAATACGTGCTATATTAAGGAACTTACATGGATTCAGTTTCAGCTGGTTTCGAATTTTCTCACGACCTCGTCACCCTTCTCCTGCACATGGAGGGGAAGGCCTAGCCCGTCGTCGTGACTGGTTTAGACCAATCACCGAGCTGAGTGTTACGTCAAGTCGCCCATCGGCGACTTTGCACCAAAAAAGAGGACTGGTCCTCCGTCCTTTATTAGGAGAAAGGAGGACTTATCAGGCGTAGGAATGGAGCACGGGTATCGTTTTTTGAAATTGAGGCGCTGTACGGCGTGCAGTGGTGTAACATTTGCAAAACGTGATCGCTGCAGTCCACTCTACGAATTTCCGAGCTTCTTTGGAAGACATGAAATAAAGTCGGAGCATGTAGGCTGGCGTTTTAAGAAATATAACACTTGTGTTTATGTTTGCCACTCACACAACTTGGCGCAATATATACTTGGTGCATCAGCGTAAAATCGTGGCTCGTAAACATGATCCAACCGATCTAGTTTTACTAGTCTCACAAAAAAAGGAGAAAATAGAAAACTAGTCGCACCTTTGCAGCAAAGGCGAAGAAGTGATCGCGATAGCAACAAATTCGAAGGTCACACGCAGACTGGCAAGCAGATTGAAACGTGTCCCGCGTTTCTCACGCACTAATGACGCATGAAACGTACTCAAAGATACAGATGAACGCGAATAATTGTCTCAGTTGTTGCTTCGCTGTGTCTGAAAAGCCCGCCTTTTTTTGCAAGTGGAGCCTGTGCGATGATTGCAGTCACTTTTGTGCGCCAGCTAACTACAACAGAATCCTTCCGGTGAAAGCCCAAGGCCACTCAAGACGTATGGTCCTCCCCACCGCGAGATAAGGGCGCGCGAGTGAGTATCCATCCCCCTCCCCTCCACAGAGCAAAGTACACGTGAGAGATGAGAGCATGCGCCGCCAAATCGTGACGATGTGGCGACGCACACTCATTGCGCCACCTTGCTGGTAATGCTGAAAACACGTAAAGTTTGCCCTTCGAAGTGGGGCGAAGGGAGGAGAGAGAGCGAACGGCGAGACAAAGAGCAGCGAAGCACTGCATCTATCCTCTCCTTAACTCTCTCGCACCTCATGTCCCGGTTGCTAGGGGCTAGGATAAGCGCGCGAGCCCACAGCTGTTGCTAACTGCCGAGGCTGAAACGTGACATGGTGAGGGCTCCGGTTGCTTGAGACGCGTGCGCCCCCAGCTGTTGCTATGGGAGATGGCGGTGGACGGATCGCGACGGACGCCTGACATAGCCCAACTAAGAAATGCAAAGAGTATTGTACACATACATCTTGAAATCGTTTCAATATATATATATATATATATATATATATATATATATATATATATATATATATATATATATATATATTTGCAACCCTGACGTTTTTTTATTTTCTTCTATTTGCAATGTCCATCCGGCTAACGTAGTCTAAACTAAAGCAGAATGTAACGGCGGTGCATGCGAACAAACTGAAACATCTGTGAACAACAAGAAGGTTATTGAAAAGCTGCTAACTAAAACAAGCAAAATAAAAGGTCAAAACACCGTCCAGGTATCGACATTCCCAATCAATCAAAGGATATTACAGCACCAAAGGTTAACAAGAACATAACGAAAGGCTCCTAAGCAGAACAAAATAGAAGCCACGATTCATGATCCAATGCACACTGCTTATCCTATTGGCAGCGTGGACGCACCGCTTCAGTCGCGCGCTGCGAGTCATAACTA